>NC_092046.1:19061657-19380232 GCF_003086295.3 Arachis hypogaea | reverse complement strand
CCGGCCTGGAATCATCGGGAGATGGAGAAGGCTGAAGAGTAGGAGGCTGTACAGGTTGACTCGAGATAGAACCTGTAGAATCATCACTAGGAAAAAGATTAACATTGGGGTTAGTGAAAAATGGTGACTGAGTAGGAGGAATGGACTCAAATGAGGAGAACCTAGAAAACATGTGATGTTCCCATAATACAACATGACGAGATATACGAATATGTTTAGAGAGAGGGTCCAACAATGATAACATTTGTGTTCAGTGTCATAACCAAGAAACCAACACATACGAGTCTGAGTTTCAAGTTTATTATGTTTATGAGGCTGAAGAACTGTAATCTGGAGAGGTATGATACAGATGCTCAAAGGGAGTAATGTTACCAAGGACAGAAGAAGGAAGTCTATTGATAACATGAACAACAGTAAGAACAACTTCACCCTAAGTATGCTCAGGCCATGAAGAAGAAATAAACATAGCATGAATAGAGTGAAGAATGTGACAGTGTTTGCGTTCAGCTCGTCCATTTTGTTGAGACATACTAGGACAAGAAATATCAGACAAAGTACCCTATTCTGCAAGAAAGGTTAAAAGCTTGGAGTCACGGTATTCCATAGCATTATCGCGTGGAAAAATTTTAATGACCTTGGAAAACTAAGTTTTAATCATAGTGGCAAAGTTAATATAAATATGAGGTAGCTCATACCGATTAGTAATCAAATAAACCCAAGTAAAGCGTGAATAATCATCAATGAAAACGACAAAGTATCAAGCCCTTCCCATAAAACCGGTGGGAGCAGGGCCTAGAGTGGATAAGATCAAAAGGAGAGCAAGCAAGAGATGAATTATTGTGAAAAGATAAAACAGGTTGTTTGGCAGTTTGATAAGAAATGCAATCAAAAGACTCATTATTAACCTGACCAAAAATACCCTGAGACACAAGAGGATGCAATTTTTCTAAGGAGCTGTGAGCAAGACAGTGATGCCTCAATGAAGGGTAGATGGAGAAGAAGCTGCACAGATATTTGACACAGGAGGAATATAAAGATTCTCTAGTTGAAATAGTCTTCCAACCTTACGTCCAGTCCCGATAATCTGTCCTATCCGATGATCCTGTACACAAAAATCAGAAATAGAAAAATTAACATCAAAACTAAGATCAACAAGTTGACCAACAAAAATAAGATTAAAGATTAATTTTGGAATTCAGGGAGATTAAGAGTTGACTGGAAAATAGAACCCTTGTGTGTCGCGTGCAAGAGAGAACCATTAGCAGTATTGACAGAAGGTGCATTTGTAGTGAAAAACAAAGATGAGAAAAGATGACACAAAAGAGACATGTGATGAAAGCAACCGGAATCAAAATAACATTTAGAATTACCTAGACATCTCGAAAAAATAGCAAGAATATTACTAGAAAGGAAGAGAAGATGCTTAAGAAGAGACGCAATATCAGATAGAGAGATAGGAGACAGGTTTGAGAGGAGCAGAGTTGGAAGATTTAGTAGTAGCATCAACAGCAGAAGTAGATACATTCTTGGAGAAGTTAGGATGAGAATGATACTTGAGTTGATCAGGACGTAGTGGGCGAGTAGGACATGTAGTAATCAAATGTCCCGAGAGTTTGCAATAATGACAGAACAGCTATAGACAATTATAGCTAATGTGACCTTTTTGTTGGCATTTGCGACATTCAATAAAAGGACAGTCTGAGAAGAGGTGCTAGAAATTATTACAGTTTCGACAAAATTTACCCTTTCTATCTGTGATAGCAAAAACATCTGATGTTTCCATAATAGTAGATATAGAGATCAAAGAGAGGAGAGAAAAACTGCAAATTCAGAGTAGAAAATGAAAAAATGGAGGACAGAATTGGAAAGAGCTTACTAAAAAATCTTATAGAGGGTCCCACTATCTGCCACGTCAACTGTCATGTCAGATGCCACGTCAGCAGGAAATGCCACATGGCATCGCGTGATAGCAGGAGGAGAACACGTCAGCACTGACGCACGTGAGGAGGTGGCACGTGGGTCGCGGAGTGGGTCGGGTCGAGCGGAGCTGGTCAGGCGACGGATCCATGGAGTGTCTAGCGTGACGCGGAGCCATTGATCTTGGGCGCTGATCCGATAGTGCTGGAGGTGTCTGGAGGGAGAAGAACCTCAAACGGACAGGGGACTTCAGGTGGCACGTGGTGGCATGTCCGGTGGAGTCCAGCGGAGATTCTAAACGCGTTGAAATCGTGACGACGAGACGAAGGCAATGGTAGCAGCGGTGATGAACCAAGGTGTCAGAAAAGGATCGAAAAATAAAGACAAAGAACTACCAGAGGAGACAAAACACAAGAGCTAGAAACCAATTGTCATTGAAAAAAAACATATGCTCTTGATACCATGTTAGAAACAACAGAGTAATCTGAAGAAAGTATTTTGTGTATTATTGAGTATGTTGAAAGGTACAATGTACAATGGTATATATAGGTGCTAGAAGAATCAAAACAATAAAAGCACAAAATCCTACAATAAATACACAGATATGCTATATAAATATAAATGATACTAACTAATCTTAAATGATCCTAATTACACTCTAATAGCTAAGATTTAAACTTGGATGCAACATATTAAGAGGCAATACATAAAAGGTTTAATTACTCTGTTAGTCCCTATAGTTTTGCCAAATTTTTAATTAGGTCCCTGTACTTTTTTTTTTTAATTGAGTCCTTGCACCAATTTTTTTTTTTAATTGGGTCCCTACACTTTTTTTCTTTTCTTTGGGTCCCTGCACCAATTTTTTTTTTAGTTGGATCCCTATAAAATTAAGCCAATTACTACCAAGAGGAACCTAATTAAAAAAAAATTGGTGTAGAGACCCAATTAAAAAGAAAAAAACTATAAAGATCTAATTAAAAATTTTACGAAACTATAGAAACCACTAGAGTAATTAAACCTACATAAAACCACTCAACCAAAGTCTCACTTGCTGTGAGGGAGTTCCTTGAAACCAGCAACTATTTGTTCAACATAAAAGTAGTCATAGACTCGGCTGAATTATGTTTAATTAGATTTGGACTAAACTCTAAAAAAAATTGAATCTATTTTAGTATGATCTAAAAGTGATTCAAAATAAATCAGGTTAAATGGAATGAATTTGATGTAAAATTAATATATAAATTTTTAAATTTTATCCTATAAAATAATAAAATTTTATTTTTAAAAATTAAATTTAACAATTATTATATCATATTTATAAAAAATAAATGATCTTAAAACAAAAATAATACTATATAATATAAATAATAACAATTGAAGTATAAAAGTATAATATAATATTACTAGTTTCACTCTAAAATATATTTTTATTATAAAAAAGAATTTTGGTTTAAATTGAATAATCCGAATCTAATCTAAAAATAACACCGAACAAATCTAAATCTGATAAAATATATATTGAGTTCAAACCGAATTTCTAATCCAACTGAATTTTGAACACCCTTGCTCAGCGTTGTCTTCTAACTTTAATGGTCCAACCATAATGCTATGGTACTACATAACTCTGTATAATAATAAGTAGTTTTCTTAATTTGGAACTGGAAGAAGAGATTATAATGTAAGATGTTGAGAGCTCCAAAGTGAGGCTAATTTTTTTGGATATGAACCAAGGGTTGGTGTAACGCCCGTTTATGGCGCTGAGAGGTGTTTAACTAATCTGTGACAGCGGTTAGCTAATGGTGGGAAATCGGACGGTCCGATTTCATGCAGGGGATGAGGGGCACAAATCGGACTGTCCGATTTGTGCGTGGTGATGTTGCATGCATGGAAATCGGACCATACGATTTGTAGCATCCGTAGGGTTTTTTTTTTTTGCCCAAGGAAATCGGACCTACCGATTTGAGGGCTGATTTCAGAAAAACTCTAGCTAACCCAAATCGGACCCAGCGATTTCTGGGTTTAAAAAAATTTTTGGGCGGGCTGTCTACTAATCGGACCATCCGATTTTTTAGTTCTAAAAAATTCGAATGGCCATACATGCGGTCGGATGGTCCGATTTGAGTGTGATATATATATATATATATATATACCCACCTAATCTGAGCAGCTCATTTCATTCTTCTTCTTCGGTGCTGCAACTCTCTAAATCTCTTCTCTGCAAATCTCTTCTTCTTTATTTGTAGATCTCTTCTTCTCTATTATCATGGATGATAGAGTAAGATTAAAAGTGTATTATCATGGCCATATTTTATTACAAACATCAGAAGGAGTGAAATTTGTGTGATAATCCATTAGATATTATTATTCCATTCACACTGTCATTTGAAGAATTAAAAGGGGTCATTTGTGAGAGGATGGATTCTCAAATATCTAGGAGAGTGTCGTGTATTCTGTACATATATTCTATATCTGTCTTTGGTGGGTTCGTGCAATTTCAAACGAAATACGTGACTGACGAAGCGAGCATGCAAGAAATGTTTTCAGTGTATCTTGAAAGTCGGTCGCAAATGACGTTTATCTAACTGTATATCGAGTTCGAGCAATCTGCAGTGGACCAAGATATTGAATTGGAAGATTACAACAGTGATAGTGAAGAAGAGTTCGAAAGTAACTACGAGGTCGTTGATCCGGGTGTAGACGAAGATCAAGCTGACGAGGCTATGGTGGCAGATGTGGCGAATGTGGCAAATGCACTAGCAAATCAGCAGCCATTTGTGAAGCCGAGTTTCATGCGATCGTTGGATTTGGAGGCCATGCATGCACCGGAGTTTCTTCAATATGTAAATGCAGGTGCGCTGTTAATTTAAATTAAGATTTGTGATAGTATGATTTCTGCGCCATTTGGGCCGGACTGGCCGGTTCGACCGGACCGCCCATCTAGACCGGACCGGCCGGTCCGACCGGGTAGGGCATTAGGACGGGACTTGATGGTTCGACCGGACTGGTTGGTTCGTCCGACAAACTGGTAAACCGAATCTTAGACCGGTCCGGTCTCATGGTGAGACCGCAGAAGGCGACGAAAATTGTTGAATTGTTAGTGAAAATTTTTTACTATGCTTTATTTTTTAATTACATAAGACCGGGAAGATCAGTTAAACCAATGATTTGACCGGTTTGATCAGCAGTTTGGTTTTGAGAAGTACATTTTCCATTGTTCTGTGCTTATTAGTTTATTACATTATTAGTTCTGACAAGTCTAAAATTTGTGATGTTGTTGCCGCAGAGCTTCCCCTTATGCCGGATGGTGAATTTACTGTGGGAATGTAATTCAGTTCTAAGGAGGCAGTGATTAAGGCGATGAAAGATTATACAATCCGCAGAGGTGTGGATTATTGGGTGCATGAGTCAGAACCGACGACATTCTATGCTAAATGCACCCAGTATAGTGCAAGATGTGATTGGCTGATTAGGGTGAGCAAAATGTCCAGAAAGTTCTGTTGGGAGATAAGGAGGTACAATGGTAGTCACATCTGTACTAGGGCCACCATTTCTCAAGATCATTCGAAGCTGGATTCCAACACAGTTGCAGAAGCAATAAAGCCATTGGTAGAAGCTGACCCGTCTATTAGGGTGAAATCAGTGATTGCGGAAGTACAGTCAAAGTTTAACTACACCATTAGTTATCGCAAAGCATGGTTGGCAAAACAGAAGGTAGTGGAGTCAATTTTCAGAGGGTGGGAAGCTTCGTACGAAGCCTTGCCGATATGGTTTGAGTTCATGTGTCACAAGGAGCCATCCGCAGTTGTTCATTTTGAAACAATGCCTGCGTACTAGGGAGATGACTTGGTTCCTAATATTCGTGTGCTACACCGAGTCTTCTGGAGTTATTACCCTTGTATTAGAGCCTTCAGACATTGCAAGCCAATAGTGCAGGTAGACGGAACTCATTTGTATGGAAAATACAAGGGTTGTTTGTTGGTTGCAGTCTCACAGGATGACAACAACAACATCGTGCCGATTGCATTTGCGATAGTTGAGGGAGAGACATATGAGGCTTGGCACTTTTTTCTGAGTAACTTGCGACAGCATGTTGTGACACGTGACGGTGTGGGTCTTATCTCTGATCGACACGATTCCATTAGGTCTGCTATTGCTCGTTGTCACGGAGCTTGGTCTCCTCCCAGAGCATTCCACATGTTTTGCATCAGACACATAGAGTCCAACTTTCTAAGGAAATTCAAGGCTTCGTATCTGTAGAAGCTTATCGTCAATATCGGTATGATAGTTACGATTACATTTACTCCTGGACTCAGTTATTATGATGAACGTTTTTTATGGTGGGTCCTTTTTTATGTGACAGGTTACTCGCAAACAGTTCGCGAGTACGAGACGCGTTATCAGCGTTTACGTGAGCGGGGTGAGGCTTATACCAACTGGTTGGATCGAATTCCGCGTGAGCAATACGCTTTAGCATTTGATGGGGGATATCGATGGGGTCATATGACAACCAATCTAGTAGAATGCATCAACTCGGTACTGAAAGGGGCTCGCAATCTTTCAGTCACTGCACTTGTTAAGGCAACATTTTACAGGCTTAATGAATTGTTCACCCAAAAAAGAGCCGAGACTGAGGCTCGAATTAATGCAGGACATGTGTTCTCTGAGCTTGTAACCTCCAAACTACATGCAAATCAGCGGGCAGCAGGTAACATCCAAGTGAGTTGCTTTGACCGACAGAATGAGGTATTCGAAGTGCGTGAGTGTCCTAGTGGTGTGGAGTATGCAGTGGACCTCCGTCAACAACGGTGTGACTGTGGTGAGTTCCAAGTTGACCGGCTCCGTGTCGACATGTGTTTGCTTGTTGTGCAAACCAACGTCTTGATTGGCAACTGTATGTACATGATGTCTACAAGATGGAACAGGTTCGACGAGTGTACAGGGCTAGGTTTAGGCCACTCGGGAATCCAACAACATGGCCTGTTTATCATGGACCTCGATTCGTAGGTAATCCATTCCTTAGACATGTATCCAAAGGTCGGCCAAGGATGACCTGTTTCTTGAATGAAATTGACACTCGGATGTTGCGTGGTCCTAGGCGATGTAAGCAATGTGGGGCCGAGAGCCACAGCCGTAGTAGATGTCGTCAACGTGGTGGTCCAAGTAATCCGTAGTTGATGGACACTAAATTTAGTGTATGACTTTGAATATTTTATATATTGTATGACTTTCGTATGTGACGTTATTGTATGACGTGATTAACAATTCCAATTCAAGACATAATTCCTTCTTTTAAATAAATCAATCTCAAAATATATCATGTTTAAAACCAAATCTTTTTAAATATTTACTTCAAACGAAACTTTCAATTTTATAAAATTTCGGCAGCATCTCCTCTAAAACTCGGACTTTGCCATCCTATTCGGGTCCCATCCAAATATTTCTCAAACATGTTCTCAACCATTTCCAAATCTCAAACATTCTAGAAAATTGAACCAGTTCCATGAATAAGTCCAATACATTCTACATAAGTAAGTCAAACATGCTACATAAATAAGTCCAAGACATGATACATAAATAAGTCCAACACATGCTAGATAAATAAGTCCACGACAAGATACATAAGTAAGTCCAACATCATTTTCTCATCGCTCATTTTACATCTATGACTCATTTCTTGCATTTCTTTGCAACCTTCTTAAAAGCGGATGGGGTATACCGACTAGCGCTCCGCCGAGGGGATCAGCTCTAAGGTTGTATCCTTTTCCTTTTTCGCTAGTAGTTGTACCTATGAAAACATTCGATAACCAACTAATCAAATCAACTATTCAACTCAAATAATCAATAACCAACTAATTCAACAAACAACTAATTCAATAATCAACACGAATAATCAATAATCAAGTCAAATAATCAATGACCGACTAATTAAATCAACTAATCGACTCAAATAATCAATAACCAACTAATTCAACAAACAACTAATTCAATAATCAACAATCAAGTCAAATAATCAATGACCAATAAATCGTTTTACTTGCAGTAGGCGCTGAACCATCATCCGGACCATCACCCCCATCATCATCATCCTCACGATCCTCCTCATCCTCATCGTCGTCCCCATCATCATCGTCATCATTATCCTCATCTGCAACCTCATCCCCAGCTGAATGGTCAACCAGAAAGTCATCATTGTCCTCATCAACTGGCTGATAGCTCTCTAGAATTAGATTCATCGGAACACGACGATCAACTCCGCTCTATATGATACCCCTCGTGGCATCATCACTCATACTAGAGTCAACAGAAACTCTACCTCCGGAAGTACCAGAAGAAGTGAGCTGTCGAGGTCTCGTATCCAATGACAATCTACCTGGAGCAATCCCACTCGGTTGGGCCATCTGGTTGGTGGGAATGTCTCTGTAAGCTGGATATGAGTAACCTGGCACAGGAGCCATGAACCCAAGTAGCTGGCTAAAAGAATCCTGTTCACCTTATTCTTGGTGCGGGACACTCCAGTACTGCTGATATACTGGTGGAGTCAAGTAATCCGTAGAATGTGTGTCAGGAATGTATGGAGTGAACTGCTCAGGCTCTTGTTGTGCCTGTGTTTGTGAGGGAGGCGGTGGTGGTTGCGGTGGGATGGTGGTGGCGGTGATTGTACTTCTTGGTTCTCCTGATTATGCATAGGATCACCGGGCTGATTCTCTTGCGGTTCGATCTGTGACAGATGCAAGTGTAAACCAAATCTACCTCGGTACCAATGCAAGTAGATATCTGCCTGATGTTGTGAGGGCACCGTGTCATCGACAAGAATATGACTATACCGGTTCTTCCAATGCATAACCCAGAATGAGTGGGTTCCAGACCAATCTTGATTCTTCGGACCTGTCAGAACTTCGCCGTGTGCTTCACCTAGGTCTCGCTCCTGATTAGGAACGCCCTGAGTCAAGCCAAATTACCTCCTCAGTCTATCAGATGCATGCCACTCAATACATTCAAAAGATATAAGTGGAACTGTGGCACTCCAAATAGCAGAATGCTGGCGGATGTCAGGAGGAATCACGTTCGGATCGGTCCTTCCAATTGCATAAGGCTCCCAAACAAACTACACACATTATGCAAGTAATCGAGGATTACACACAGCATAATAACACGGATAAACGAAAAGAACTACTTATTTATTACAACAAACCTGTCCTTCTTGCAGAACATCCAGATCTCTCCTATAGTTCTCAAGGGTACGAAATCTGTAAGGCCGATTCTGACGTTTCCAGTTACGCCACCTAACATCAAGCGAGTCGCTAACTTACATTTATGGAGACAATTTAAAATACACTATTTAAAAGCGTTTAGTAATTAAATTTACCTATTTACAATCGGAAAGATTCGAGGATTGCTTGGAATCGGCGCAATGAATGGTAGACGGGTCCAAGCCCAGGCAAGCAACAGTGTCAGCAGACCATCAATCTCCTTACAGTCGACCCGAGTTACTCTACACAACGATCTATACAGGTGTGCCAGGCAGGCCGATCCCCAGCTGAACTGTATGATCCCGGCAAAGTTACAGAGTAACGAAAGAAAATTCCAGTGCACCCCTGCTGCAGACTTATCTCCAAAGGTAACGGTCCCAAACAATAACATTATGTGGCACTTCACGTACCTCTGAATCCGGATATCATCAACCAACTCTAACTGATCTTTCAATGCTCGAAACCAAACCAACTTGATGAAACTTCCCCTGCAGTCTGCCTTCATAGGTGCAACACCAAACTGGTCCAAGCATTCAGTCTCTAAAGCCTCATAACTGCTCAGTGTCGGTCCCGTAACTGGCAAACTATTTGTCGGAAGACCAAGAATTAACGCCACATCCTCCAGTGTCACGGCACACTCACCAACCGGAAAGTGAAACGTGTGGGTCTCAAGGCGCCATCTCTCGACCAGAGCATTAACCAATGCCGACAGACATTGGACAACTCCAATCTGTGAAACATGATAAAAGCCTGTGTCCCGTAAATACCCCTCCACTATTGGATTGTACCGATCTGGCGGCATGTAGTGGTCACATTGCAACATTCGAGAACCCTAAACACAAACATAATATTAAATAATTAACAAATTAAATTTATCAACTCAAACTTTCATTACCAAATAACCAGTAAAACGTATCCACAACCACAACCAATATAAATAACTATTAAATAAATAACTATTATATTATATACTAATACTAAAGTAACTATTCAATTATATTCTAACAACATACATACAACAATAAATGAAAACATCATTAATCATTTATTAAATATTTAAGTTATACTTATAATAAAAATAGTTAATTTAATAATTTTTAAATCATAATATCTATTTTACTATCGTACGAATACTTAATCATCATAAATAAATATTATTACTACAAAAAAATTATTTATTACTAACAATTAATACTACTTAAATGATTTACTATCATCATTATCACACGTTGATTTATCTATTAGTGCCGTATTCTAATAAAAATAATTAAACCATCAGTATCAGTTATTATTATTATTATTATTATTATTATTATTATTATTATTATTATTATTATTCGATAATAATAATTAATTAACATTAATTCTTTTATTTATTATTAATTAACATTAATTCAGTAATAACAGTATTATTATTATTATTATTATTATTATTATTATTATTATTATTATTATTATTATTATTATTATTATTATTATTATCTTACTAATAACAATAATTAATTTATTATATTATATTATATTATCATAATGTACTATAATCCTTCCTTCTAAATAATATTATTACACTAATCCCCTAATTTCTGCATTATAATCTAACATTACTACTAATAATTTCTAAAATTATTTTAATCAGATTAAAATAGTCAAATATTATTATTACACTAATTTCTAACATTATCATCATAATAAACTATTAATCTCTAACATAATAATAACTATTATTCTAACTAAAATAAAATTTTTTAAAATAAAATAAAAACTTACATAGTTAGGATGATCAAGATAATTAGCAATGTGGAGCTCCGGACGTTTAACATCTTTTACTCTTCTTCTTCTTCTGGGCATTGTCAATGAGTGGTCCAAATTTTTTTTCCTTACAGCTTTATGAATGGAGGGCCATGGAAGCTCTTCTTGTGGGGTTGGAAGAGAAGAGAGTTTGGTTGCTGAAAGTGAAAGAAAATGGGGAGGGAGCGTAGGGAAATCACTAAAGTGTTGCTACTTTCTGATGGGGGACACTTGCATGCGTGACACCTGGTTGGGAAGCACAAATCGGACCGTCCGATTTGTGTACTCTCCCAGCCCCGAAAACGGACCATCCGATTACCTGGAAGAAATTGGTCCGTCCAATTTCTTCATCGCAGCCGTCACATCTGCGTGAAGCACCATGGACGCCCATAACGTTGTTATACTCCAACAAGTCCCCAATTTGTAAAATAAAAAAGTGCCAAAGTGAGCTCTAATAATTAGAGCGCACAAAGGTGTTTATTTTTTTTTAATGTATAAAAAAATTTATATTTATCACTTTATACCAAAATATAAATATTTCTCATTTTACATAATAATGTTTAAAATTTTACAAGCATTTCCAGCAAAATTAAAATAACATAAACTAGATTAACGTATTGACATGTTCTACTTTAAACTAATCATTAATTTTAAAATATAAATATCAATAAAAAATACTTCTTATTTCAAAGGTTATCTAAAATGTTGATTTGGACTCGAATGTGAGGTCTAAGCTCCTTACGAAACAAAGTCCCACTTATGTTAGTGGCAAGGTGTCATACTTCGATACTTAAGTTAGCAAGGACATTAGGCAGATTTTTAGTAGATTAGAACGTCCATATACCTAAGAGGTATCAGTGTATTTATAATAGATTCGATAACTATATTTTTTGGTGGGTGACTGCTGTTCCCTTTATTTTGGAAGTTTGTTAGAATCTATCTTTTAAGTGAGATAGAGATAAAAGAAGAAATTCGAAGAGACAGTTACTTATTTTGGATGAGTAAAGCTGGACCTTTTTGTCGTATCCGACCTCTTAAGAGTCAAGTAAGAAGTGGCCCTATGTGAGTCTTTTATATTTAATAGGCCTGACTTTGTGTTTTGCTTTAGAGTATGAACACTTCTATTTGAATTCAAATAAAATATTAAAAAATAAAAATAAATACTAATAGAAATTTAAATTTTGTGTATTAGTTCAAATTTTAGAAAAATTTGTATTTTTATAAGCTTATAAATTTAAAATGAAATCATAAATCGGTTCTTAAAATTCGTTAAAAATGTCCTTTGGTTCATTAGTATTTAAAGAATCATTATTGGAATTTTTTATGTTAAAAGATTAATATAAAATATAGCTCTCCAAAATGACATAGAAAATCAAATTTAAATTTTTTAGAATTAAAAATAACATATAACGCCATCAAAATTAAACGTTTTTTCTACCTTTTATTCCACAAATTATATATTATATAGATATAGTTAATTTTTTTATACTGTATAATTATCTGTTACTTTTAACTATAGAAAAATTTAAGTTTTAACTTTTATGTCACCTTAAAGTGTTATATTTTATATTAATCTTTTAATATCAGAAATTTTGATAATGATTCTTTAGATACTAATGAATCAAAAAATAATTTTTAGTGAATTTTAAGGAATCGTTTATCGTTCTATTTTAAATTTATTAATTTGTAAAAAAGTAAATTTTTGAAATTTAAACTAAAATATAAAATATAAAATTTTAATTTCAATTTCAATTTTTATTCGTTTTAATTTTTAAATATTTTATTTGAATTCAAATATGAATATTATTTTTTATTAACATTTATATTTAAGGTTAATACATAGAGAATAATGAAATAATTAACTTAAAATAAGTTGATATAATTTCTGCTATTCTAACTTTGTTGGCACTACCTGTGAAATTACAAATATCAATTTTCTTTTTCTATTTTACAGACATGGACTATAATTAATACTATGTAAAATGATAAATGTTTATATTTTGGTGTAAAGTGATGCATTTAAAAAACTTATTTATTAAAAAAAGCCTCATAAACGGGTGATAAGGTAGCATTGCATTTGGATAAAAATATTTGGAAGACAATAAAAATCAGTTACGCTCCAACTATTTTTATTAACGTAAACATTTGTACATGTATTTTTTTTTTCTTCGCGTGTTTTCTTTTTGTCGTTTTTCTTTTATTGCTATTGTTGTCACTGCACTTTTTTTTTTCTTTTTCTCCTCTTCTTTCTGGTGATTTTGCAGTATTATGTATTTTTTATTTGAGTTTTTCTTATTTTTATTCTTGTTAAGAGGATAAAACCAAAAAAAATGATGAGAAGGTAAACAAAAAAAGAAAAGATGAACAAAAGAAGAAGAAGATGATGATAATGATAATGATGATGAAGAAGAAGAGGAGAAGTTTTGAGATAAGCAGAATTCAGAAAATAGCACCAAAATTTTTTAATTGTGACATAGAAATTTCTCAATTTTAAATTTTTAATACTGAAATTTTTTAATTGTGACACAAGTTCTTGTTAAGAAGGTAAAAAATGAATAATGAGAAGAAGAATAACACCGAATTTTTAATTGTGCAAAAAAATAATACCAAAATTTCTTAATAATAACACCGAATTTTTTTTTATTTTGACACCGAAATTTTGCTGCATAAACACATAAATATCTCTTTTAATGTTGTATTTTTTTTTTTACTTCTTATTATTCTTTTTCTTCTTTCTTTTTTTTTTTATTCTGATGTTCTTATTTTTTCTTTTAAGAGTATTATTTCTCATATTAGATTTGAATGAATATATCTGTACTGTATTGTAATATTATTTATTTGAATTAGTATAGTTTTTTTTTTGTTTTTATACTATTATAATTTAAAATTTAAAATTTAAATAAAATTTAAATTTAATATTTAAAGATTGAGAGCAAAAAATAAAAAATTTTGTTATTGATGTAATATTAGCGTGTTATTTTTACATAACATTGCCTTTTGAATAGTACGGCTTTTATTATAATATCACAATTTTTTTTTAATTTTTATAGAAGCTTTGAATGTTATAAATAAAAATGAATGGTGTTAAATATTCTAAAAGAATAATATATGCTACAATAAATTATGCACAGAAATTAAAAAGAAAATAGAAATATCTTCATTTTAAATATAAATTAATTAGATCGATTCATTGTTCAAAATTATGTTCATTAGCTTTTTTATATACTTGTTTTCTTCTTTTCAATTATTCTCTCACATTTTTTTAAGTTATCCATTTCATGTGGATATATTAGTGGAAAGGTTCAATAACGTTGCCTGTGTTTTTTAAATAGACACTTATTATTTCAAACGGAAGTAGTATATTAAATATATTATAAGAGTATATGAATATAAATTTGTGAGTGAAAATCCTAAAAACACTCTTTAAGAAATAAAAATAAAAAAATTGTACAAAATATTAAGTTTGTAATACAGGATAATATTGATTTAAAAAGTACTTTTTAGGTAATTTTTAGGAAAAAAGTTAATCTAAAAGTGCAAAACTGCAAACAGCTCAACAAATTCGCCACTACAAAAAATGTAATAGAATGGTAGCTAGAACGTTCCTTTCTGCAGATCTACCTATTATATTCCAACCCCGTGCGAACGTGCGCGGCACCATTTTCATGTCTTTGGGGCCTTCGTCAAACATTTACTTTGGATGATGACAAAAACAAACTCTTTTCTACCATAAAGCTAATGTATGTGTATAACTTAACTGTATAATATAATTTATCTCATATATACTCTAAGAACTCATGACAATCTTATAATTACGAGACGGTTTTGAACTTTTTATTTTAATAAATGCTTGAAATTTTAAACTTTACATTTTTCTATAAAAATTTTTTATAGTTGTAATACCCTACTACATAGAGCCTTACACTTAAGCTGTAAAGTAGAGGTGGTGTGGTATTACGACCTCTAAAATAAGATATATATATATATATATATATATATATATATATATATATATATATATATATATATAAAATAATAACTAGGAGCCTTGAAAAACTGGTGAAACAAAAATCGCGAAAATAAAAGCGCAACGCTCATGAAACGAGATTACTTGCTTGCGAAGAAACCTAATGGTCAAAGGCATAAATAAACAAAAGTGAGAAAAGAGAGTCAAGAAAACAGAATAACTAGCTCCTAACTCAGCCTGCGAAGCTAAGGCTGGCCGGAGAGTATTTACATATACATATACAAATCCCAAACCCAAAATACATTGCCAAACCCTAACTCTCCATAAACCTCTAAGAGGATCAAAGTAAACAAGTCATTCGGAGAGAAAGCTAAGCATATATACATATGAACTATACAGCAAAAAGGAACCCAGAAATCGCTCTGCTTCAGAAGTCCAGACGCCTACCGAGGAGCCTCTCGATCTACATCTAAAAACAACAACAACACAGTATAGGGTGAGAACCAGAGGTTCTCAGCATGGTAAAGGTGCCACGCATATAAGATATAAGGTCCTGCGAATGTCAGAGGCAATCCTAGGACGCCAACACTCAGATTACAAAGCTTAAGTTACTAAACAGAAACCATAAGGGACTTCTAAACTCAACTTAAACTTAACCATAACACTAAACTGGTCCACCTTTCCTCCGTTCCTCCATCTCCAGTGAGTTTGCAAAGACAGACAAACAGACAATTGCAAGCACAAGTAGGAAACAAGTAGTGCAAGTAACAATTATCACAATTAACATAATACATTCAGTTAGGCATTCCCAAATAAGGCATAGCAAACAAATAAGCAAAATGCACATGATGTATGCCTGTCCTATGGCTGACGAGGCTCATTTGTCGGTTATCAAGCCAACCCGACAAGTCCGAAATCCTTGGACTGTCCCCCGTTGCGCATCCCATGAGACTATGCATAGCTATTTTCTCATTTCATTCATAAATCATACATCCATATATAATTTTACTCAATGGGGATAACCATTCCAGGAATTTATACGTGCCCGGTCACCCTTACGATGTAGGGTCAACAAAGTATCAAGTCTCAATCTAGTACACGTGGTGGCAAGCCACAGTATTCTACCCAGGGAAACTCGTATCTCAGATAACATTAAATGCATAAGCCACATAAATATTCATAATCGTTCATATTCATTACATAATTGTTCATCATAGCCATGACATCATATATCCTTCATGCATACACATTCTCCTCATATACTCATCACTTTTAACCTTTACTTCATTCCCAAGTTACCTTTATTACCTAATTCCAAGTTATTACTAGGCCTATCATTATGTTCTAGGGCTAGAAATGGTGAAAACAGAGGTTTGGAGGTTCAAAATTGAGCTTTAAAAATACAAAATACTTTTGCTGAAAACAGGGGAGTCACGCGTACATGTGGGCCACACGTACACGTGAACGTGCAAATGGACCATTACGCGTATGCATCCCCTATATACGCGTACGCATGAGCGCCTAACAGAAGCGCACAGATGCGCATGGGAGTTTCACGTACGCAAGCACCCCATGTCATGCGTACGCGTGGACATGGAAATTTCGCGCACGCATACATCCCATTCGCGGACTGTCGCCACTGCCTCCTCCCCATGCGTACGCGAAAAAGCGGCAGAATTCCAGTTTTTAACCTCAAACTTCCAACACGCATAACTTTTTCGTTTTAAATCATTTTTCCTCCGTTCTTCGAACGAAGTAAACTTCACGGACCCAATTTTTAGATAAAATAAGTTTGAAATTATTTGGGGGTCTGGAAGCCATGTTATGCTTCGCCGAAGTTCGGTCAAAAATCAATGTTACACAAACAATGTCCAAACCTCAATTTTTATTAAACCAAACTCAAGTCATTCTTTCATTACATATATTTAACACAGCCACGTACCACTTGTTTTGCCAAAATCAACCACAACCTACTTCAATCAATCATACATCAGTACATACATAATTTCTTTACCTAGAATTCATTACTTTAGTCACAACCTTCTCCAACATACCACCACCAATTCATATGCATTCATATTCCTACTTTACAAGCATCAATAATTCATCACTTAGCAATCCAACACTAATATCAACTATCAAGCCAAAACTCAATATTTATTATTAAGAACTAATCAATTTACATACTCATACATTCATTCCTATCTTATTGTCAACTAGCCTAAGTCTTCACAGAACATTATATATTACATACGTGAAACCTAAACCATACCTTGGCCGATTTCCACGTATATCCCGAAACACCATGATAGGGAAGAATTTGTGTCGGTCTAGAATTTCTCTTATAGAAATAAGAACTTCGTTGTAAGCATAGCTCCAAACCAACAAACAATTCTCACATAAAAAATTTTGGTTGTCACAAGTACAAACCCCAATAAAAATTAACCGAAGTATTTAAACCTCGGGTCGTCTCACAAGGAATTGCAATGAAGTGTTTAATTATTGGCTATGAAGATGCAAGGGGGTTTGATTTATAATTGGCAAGGAAATATAAAAGCAAGAAAGTAAACAACAAGAACTAATAAAATAAAGGAAAGAACTCTTGGCTAGACATAGGTAATTTAAGATCACCATCCTTGTCTACAAACCATACATTGATAATTATGAGGGACCAACCCATTAAATCTACTACTATGCTTGAAGTAAGTATAATGTCTACCTCAAAGCATTAAGTACGTTAAATAGGCTTGATCAACATCAACCATAAGTCCCAACCTTGCTATTAATTAGCTTAATAGTAGGTTAGTGTCAATGGACGTCAAATTGACCACATAGGGTTCTCAAATCACCAATTCAATGAGACCCAATGACTCAAAGTCACTCAATTCCCTTAGCCTAGACCAAGAGTAAGGAAAACTACTCAATAACTAGAGAAAGCATTTTATCAAACACCTAGTGTGCAAGAAAAGTAAACATCATAAATTGCAAGAATCAATGAAACCCATAACTAACACAAGCATGAGATCCACAATAGCAAGTGAGGTAAACATCAAGAGACATAGAAATATAAAATTGCATCAAAAGAAATTGAGATACAACAAGTGTTCATAAACATAAAAATGACATGAAAGGGAAATTAACAATAAGAACTAGAAGAGCAAAGGTGTAATAACAAGGAATTAAAAGGGAAAACTAAATCAAGACAAGAATTGAAAGATAAACTTGAGAGAGATTAACCTAACTTTACCCTAATTTCTACCCTAAATCTAGAGAGAGGAGAGAGCCTCTCTCTCTAGAATTCTACCCTAAAACATGTTGAAAACTAAACTATGACTACTTGGTTTCTTCCCCCTTCAATACTTGGGTTCAATAGCATTAGAAATAAGTTGGATTGGGCCCAAAATGAGCTAGAAATCGCTGGCCACGTTTTGCCCAAAATGGTCCACGTTGATCCTGCGATGCGTGCAGGTGAAGGATGCGTGTGCGTTGCCTAACTGCAAGGCAACTATAGAAAATTTTATATCATTTTGAAGTCCCGGATGTTAGCTTTCCAACACAACTATAACCGCCTCATTTGGACCTCTGTAACTCAAGTTATGATCGATTTAGTATGAAGAGGTTAGGATTAATAGCTTTGCAGTTCCTTCATTTCTTCATGAGTTCTCCCACTTTGTTCTAAACCTGAAATCACTTAACAAACATATCAAGGCATCGAATGGAATTAGAGTGAATTAAATTTAGCTATTTTAGGGCCTAAAAAGCATCTTTTCACACTTAAGCACAAATTTAGAGAGAATTACAAAACTATGCTATTTTATTGAATTAATGTGAGAAAAGTTGATAAAATCTCCTAAATTAAGCACAAGATAAACTACAAAATTGGGGTTTATCACACCACCAAGGCACCAAAAGCAACCCTAAAGGTTCAAAATCTCCAAGGCAAGGCCTCCCAAACTCCACCATGCCTCCAAAGTACTCAATCAATTTCAACATACACATATACAAGCCTAATGCACATATATAACACCCAAAGTCAATACCAAAACCCATATAAGTTAGAATTTGCAGAATTTTTAGAGTTCTCACCTAATATATGTCTTGATTGACCTAAACATCAAGACACCAAATTTTTAACAACCAAAACCTCAATTTTCAAAAATCCAAGAGAATAAGAGGCTGAGATGGAAACTGAGGTTTCTTACTAAAATTGGATACCGGACTTCGTAGAGCTCGACGCACTGGACGCGTGGCCCGGTTCCGTGATCAAAGCTCCGGATTGAAAGTTATTGGGATTTGATTATATGAGTGAGGGTTAGGGTTATTACTTATTCTTCCCCCTTCTTTGAATATTTCCCAGCGTGAATGAGGTTAGAGAGGAGAAAGGGGAGCTGTGTTGGTAAAGTATGGTTGGGTCTAATTGGGCCTTGGCCCATTTTGGGTCCGGTTCAACCCGTTCGGCCCAATCTTGGGCCAAATTCTTTGAAATTAGTGTCAAAATTCTTGTTATAATGAGCTCTATCCTAATTTAAAATAATATTCACATTTTTAATTTCCTTTATTAAAATTTAATTTATTGACTAATTATTTACTAATTTAGTGGGGTTTATATCCTACCCACCTAATTAAGAATTTTGTCCTCAAAATTCAGATTTAGTTACCTGAAAACCGGTGTGGGTAGTCCTTCCGCATATCTGACTCAAGTTCCCAAGTATGTTTTTCAATACCAGCCCCACTCCAAGCTACTTTCACTAAGAAAACCTCCTTTCCGCGCAACTGCTTGATGCTGGTGTCATCAATCCTAACTGAAATTACCGGTAGTGTCAGATCTTCCCTTACTTGAACCGATTCCAACTCTAGAACATGACTTGCATCAGGAATATACTTTCAAAGTTACAACACGTAAAATACGTCGTGCAGGTTTGAAAGATGCGATGGTAAGGCGATCCTATAAGCCACTAGTCCAATTCTCTTCAGGATCTCAAACGGTCCAATGTAACAGGGATTCAGTTTATTCATCTTAATAGCTCTTCCCACTCCGGTGGTTGGAGTAACCTTCATAAACACATGTTCTCCTTCCTCAAACTCCAAAGGCTTCCGCCTTTGATTAGCATAACTCTTTTGACGGCTTTGGGCTATAAGCATTCGGCTACGGATCTTTTTTATCTGTTCCATGGTCTTAGCTATCATCTCAGGCCCTAACAAGCTCCTTTCTCTAGCTTCATACCAGCATAGCGGAGATTGATATTTTATACCATACAGAGCTTCATACGGAGTCATTCCGATGCTCGTTTGGTAGCTATTGTTATAAGCAAACTACACTAGAGGCATATATCGATTCCAGCTCACAGGTTGGTCCAAAACACAAGCTCTCAGCATATCCTCCAAAGTTTGAATAGTTCTTTTTGATTGGTCATCGGTTTGAGGGTGATATGTAGTGCTTAGGCTCAACTGAGTGCCAAATGCCCGCTGAAAGGCTCCCCAAAACCTTAATGTGAATCGAGGATCCATGTCGGATATGATGGTAGAAGGAACGCCGTGCAATCTTATAATTTCCTTAATGTATAACCGTTCTAACTCTTCCATCGTGCAACTTATTCGAATGGTGAGAAAGTGAGCCGACTTGGTTAGTCGGTCCACAACCACCCAAACAGTGTCATAACCCGTCCGAGTCTAGGGTAAACCCAACACAGGGTCCATCACAATACTCTCCCACTTCCATTGTGGAATCTCCAAAGGCTTCTTCTGATGGTCTCTGATGCTCAATTTTAACTTTTTGACAAGTTAAACACTTGGATATGTGCAATGCTACATCATTCTTCATTTTTGGCCACCAGAACATCGCTTTCAAATCTTGGTACATTTTAGTGCTTTCCGGATGGATTGAAAAATCCGCTCTTATGAGCCTCCTTCAAGATATCCTGCTGTAAGCTTCTGACGTCCGGCACAATAATTCGATCCTTAAACCTCCATAAACCGTCTTTATCCTCTGACACTCTCCACCGCTTTTCTTGCTCAATTGCCGGCAAAACCTTATACAACTCTTTATCATTCTGATGAGCCTTTAGGAGTTCAACTTTGAAATCACTTGAAATCTGTATTTGACTTCAGCACGGAGTCCCAAACTCTTCTCTAACTCCCGGTTTCAAACCTTGGAATACTTTTAGTAACTCTTCCTCTCGCAGCATCATCCAAGCAGCACATAGAGACTTCTAACTCAAGGCATCCACCATAACGTTCGCCTTTTCAAGATGGTAGTTCAACTCGAAGTCGTAGTGTAAGAACCGGGATTTTTCACGCAAAATTATTTTAATAAAAATAATAAATTTGAGGTGCCCGAGATGCATTCAAAATTTAGAAGTTTTAATTTGAAAATATAAATGTGAAAATTGGTTTCAATGTATTTTTCTGAGTCGGAAAATATATTTTTTGTGAAAG
Organism: Arachis hypogaea; assembly: GCF_003086295.3. Taxonomy (NCBI): domain Eukaryota; kingdom Viridiplantae; phylum Streptophyta; class Magnoliopsida; order Fabales; family Fabaceae; genus Arachis; species Arachis hypogaea. Next base: position 19,358,875 of record NC_092046.1, on the reverse strand, counting down.
ACTGATAACCGGCAGCCGAACCGATCGAACCAGTTTAAGCCTGCCCGGTACTATGTTTTGAGAAAAATAATATTTTAGAAAATTGATTTATTATTTTGAAAGGAGAAAAATAATTTAGAATTGAAAACCGAACACTAATCTTAAAGGTTTTGGCCCAAAGTGAGCCAAAAGGGCTAAAAATGCTAACGGGTTGGACCGGGCCCATATCGGACCCAAAGTCCAACATATATAAGCCCACTTAATGAGCTTTTCAGCTCATTTCCCTTCATTTTGAAGAGAGGGGCGCAGCATAGAGGGAAGAGAGGGAGAAGAAAAGTTACCATTCACTCTCCTCTTCCGAAAGCCATAACTTTTGATCCGGAGCTCCGATTGACGAGCCGTTTGCGGCCACACGAAGCTCTCGACGAGCTCTTCCCTTCTATTTAAGAAAATATGGTATGAAATCGCATCTCACATACTAGTTTTCTGCCCTAAGTTTCTGCACGTTTTTGGCTTGGGGTTTTGAGCAAGTTTTGTGATTTTGCTTATTTAGGTGATCTCTAGTAGCGGGTAATTGATGGATTTTACCCCTAATTTTGTTGGATAAGGTAAGGTTTCACTAAACCCTTGTGTTTAGTTATTTTGTGTATATTAGGTTTTGATGTTGGGATATATATGTGATGTTAGTTTGAGCTTTGGTATTTGTTGGAGTTGGTTGAGGCTTTGGATCAAGTTTGGTGGTTTCATTTTGGTGTTTGGAGCATTTGGAAATCGGCCAAGATATGGTTTTGGTTTCCTTTATGTAATATGTAATGCTTCTGGAATCTTAGGCTAGTTGGCCCTAAGATAGGATTGAATGTTGTCGTTGTATGAATAATTATATGTGAATTGATGCTAATTATTGTTAGTAATGGGTTATTGTAGTTAATGATTATTGGAAGTTGTTGGTGCTAATGAGTATGGATGATTGGTGTTGTTGATGAGGGTTGATAAATGAAGTGGTGGTGTTGTGTGGAATGAATCCAAATACTAATAATAATGATTATTTGATTTGATGATGTTGTTGGTATTTAATGATTATTAAGGTTGATGAGGAATGTGTGATTTATTGTTGTTAATGAGGATTTGTTGAGGTGGTTGATGATTGATGATAAATATTGATATGATTGGTAATGGAAGGTGAGTGTTGGGATTGTTGATAAATGATGTGAGTTATGAAGTTAGGATAAAGTATGAAAATTGATGAATTGGAATAATAATGATGATGATTGTATGATTTGATAATGAGTGATGATATTTGTGTATATGGCTTGTATATAGAATAATGTTATTATGATTGGGGTCATGGAATGAATTGAGTAATGGATTTGATGAGGATTTATATTGGTTGTTGATGATGTTGTTGGTTGATAATGATTATGAGTGTTTGTGATGATTTTGGATGTTGAGGAATAATGATTTTGATGGTGCAGAATAGTGTAAATAGGAGATTATTGTTGGTCGAGGTTGAGGAATGAGTGGTATGGACTTTTATGCTATTTTGGTATTGTTGGGTTATGATTAGATTGATTTTCGTTATGAAAGTTGGTCAATTGAGACTCTTGTGAGTTGTGGTAAAAGTTGGTTTTTGGTGAAATTTGTCTGATCATAACTTTTGCCTCAGTTTTTAAAATTTGTTGAATTTAGTTTGGAATTAAAGGTCATTGAAAACCCTTCGATTTAATATAAATTTTGTAAATTTTGGAATTTTGTAGAAAGAGTTATGATCATTCAAAAATTGGTGTCGAAATCTGAAATTCTGCAGAGTTGTAGAATTTTTGTGATTTCTGGTATGTACGCACGCACAACCCAACAAGATTTTAGACCTGTGCGAACACACAGACCTGTGCGCACGCACAGGCGGGGATGGGCGTGCTGTTTGCAGCGCTAGCACAGCTTGTGCGCGCACACACCAATGAAGCACACATCTTAAAAATCTTCTGGGCGTGCGCACGCACACCCCCTGTTTTATAACTTAAACTTTGTTTTTAAACTATTTCACTTTCCCAACAATATTGTATACTTCTATGACACCATTTTAAGACTCTTGGGCTTATTTTTAGGCATTGAACCTTGGGAAAGGCATTAGGAGGATTTATTCGGTATTTCTATGAAAAGTTAGAAGACGGAGGCTTAGGTTTCTGGTGTATTGAGGATGAGTTTGGTTGCGGAAGAAGGAAGAGTAGTGAACTTGGTGAGTACTGACAGTGAAATTTAAAAAGTGACGGACTAATGAATTTGGAAAGGAATTAATAATTGATGATGGTTATTATGAGCTTGATGAGTATGGAAGGAAAGTGTGCAGGGCCTATATCCCTGGCGTAGCAGGTTTCTCTGCTGCATGAGTAGATGTCGTTGAAAGTGATTTAAGATGAGAAATGGTGATGTCTGGTGATGATTTGAGGATGAAGTTATTGGATTGTTGATAGTGTGCAGAGCCTATATCTCCGGCGTGGCAGATTGTTCTGCAGCATGACCAGTTGTTGTTGAAAGTGTGTGGAGCCTATATCTCCGGCGTGACAGATGTTTCTGTCGCATGACTAATAATGTTGAGAGTGTGCGGGGCCTATATCCCCGGCGTGGCAGATTGTTCTGATGCATGATTTGTTATGGTTATTTTCCTTCTCTGCTGCATGAAGTGTGCGGGGCCTATATCCCCGGCGTAGTAGACTCCCTACTACATGAGTGTGCAGGGCACTATATCCCTGGCGTAGCAGAAGAGCTGCTGTATGAGTGTGCAGGGCACTATATCCCTGGCGTGGCAGAAAAGGCTACATCTGGGAGGATATGTTGGATTGGCATTTACGGACTGACAAGTGATATCACGAGCCAATAGGATAGACATTCATCATATGCACCTCTTATGTGCTTGTTTGCTTTGATTCCTTGAGTTTGCCTAATTATATAATATGCTTACTTGCTTCTTGAATTAATTATGATATATGATTATTACCTGTGTATTACTTGTTTGCATTAATTGTGTTTGTCTGGTGCTGAGGATGTTAGGTAGGTGGTGGCGATGGGATCGCACGTAGGTTAGGGTGGCGAAGGCTGTGGGATACAGTGGTGTGACTAGTTCAAGTTAGAATCCCCTAAGTTTAGATAACCCGGTTATGGTTTATGTTCTTTATTTATTTATTTATTTATGTTAAGCTTGAATATCGATTTGGTGTGAAGTTCTAGGATTACCTTCGGCGTCCCAGGGCCTTACATCTTACATTATTGGGCACTGTTACCATACTGAGAACTTCCGGTTCTCATACCATATGTTGTTGTTGTTTTTCAGATGCAGGTTGCACATCCACCTCGGTGAGATTGCGGGTATGGTGACAGAGCGGAGTGTGGTTCCTCCTTAGTTTATTTCTATTTTCTTGTGGTAGTTACTCTCACATCTTTTGTATATTTATCTTTATGGCCTTAGAGACTTATTTGAGAGAATAGTTGTATAAGCTGTTTTTAACTCCAAACTCTGTATGTTTGTATATGCTAGCTGGCTTAAACTCCACGAGCCGTGGCTAGACTCTTATGATATTATACTACTACACTTTGTTATCTTACATCTGCTTCTTGTGCTTTAAGTCAGTAGCTTCGTTAGTACATTTTGCGCTTTTCAAATCCAAAATTTGAGCTATATCTTTCATCGGGCTTCTAGATTATACTATTCCTTCTATATATATATTATGTATGAGCTTAGAACTGTCGTAATCTCTGATTAACCTTTACTTTACGTCGCGAGGTAAGGCTTAGGCTAATTAGGGTGTTACATTTAGTGGTATCAGAGCGGTTCGTCCTCGTGAGCCTGAGGGATGGACTGATTGTGCTTCATTGCCTACTCTAGGTCATTTTTCTTTCATGATATTTAGGATATCTACTTGATATATCATAGCATGCTTGTTTGTGAGTGCCTTTGGGAATAATTGAAGCACCGACCTTGAGATATTGAGACTGATCACCTTGATATCGATTGTTTGGTGTGGAAAGAAAATCCGAATGGCAACTCACGGATGAGGTCGATCACGTAAATGGAGAGGTAGTAAGGGTGACTAGCTTAGCCTATGCGTCACGAGCTCAGCATGATCCAGAAAATTCTATACGTGGAGTTTGCGGCATATCGACTTATGGGTGCGGCTTAACACTTGTGGCAACTGAAGCAACGAGTGACGCTTTTGCGATTTTTACTTAAGATTTTCAATTTCTAAACGATATGGCTTGGATTCTTGTTAAAAATGTTTTAAAGCTTAAAACGATTTTGAAAATTTGTTTGAAACTGTTGAAAAGAGTTTGAAAAACTATTGGTTTGATTTATTGGTAATGGGTTGAGAGTTGGTAACGATTTAATATTAAAGTTGGTTGGATTTTGAAAGTGATTTGACATTGGAATTATTTGATATTGAAGTTGGATGAGAATGGATTGGAAAACATGGTTTTGGTTGGGACCCGAAAAGGGTGGCAAAGTCCAAGATTTATGGAGATACTGCCAAAATTTTTATAAAATTTAAGATTTTGTTTTAAGAATGTGATTTAGAAAAGGAATAAATTTGAGAGGTTCTATTACTTGGTTCTTGATTTATTAAGAAATAGATGTTTTTCGAGTTTAATCTATCTACGGAAAGTGGATGTTTTAAGATTGATTTAAATAAGAAAGAACCTATGTTTTGAAGTTTGATTAAAGAAGTACCTTTGGAAGAGTTTTAGTGGATTTTAAAAGTTAAACTTTGATTAATTAGGTTCGTTTTGCTTTTGAAGTATTCTTTAAATTTTGACTTAGCAAGACTAAACAACTCCGAGCCTTGGAAAGGTTACCGATTTACGAATGAAATGAAATTGGCTTTTAAGCATTTTGGTTTTGAAAGTGGCTCAGAACTTTTGCCTACATGCCTTGGTTTTGATTTTAAGTCTCCATTTTAAATGGTTTCAATTTGAGTAATTATGATTCTGAGGATTTCTAAAGAGTTTAAGAAGTGAGGCAAGTTATTCTTCCCTAGAGTCTTGTGTCTTCTCAAAGAAAGTTCCGTTTTAAGGTGATGATTGAAAGCCTCTTGGAAGTTTTGTGAAATGTTATATTAAGTGACTAAGATTTGAAAGAGAATTGATTTTGAGGAAAAGTTGAATTATGAGTTTGAAGAGATTTGAGAAATGAAAAGTGACTTATGGCTTGAATAATGATTGGTTTGATATTGATCTTATTTTGAAGGATAGAAAAAGTGAGTTCTATGATTTTATCAATTTGTGAACTTGGTTTCTAAATTATCTTGTTGAATGCGGATTTAAATTGAAAAGTTTTATCCGAGAAAACCGTGATTTCAAGTATTTGACTTACAAACAAATGATTTTGACTCCTTTGAAAAAGCGGTAACAAGGAATTTGTTTAGATTGAATTTGTTTTGAAGGTTTTGAAAAGTGTTACAAAATCGGCATTTGTTTTAAGGAAAACTTCGGGCGCAAAATGACGATAATCAGAGTAACGCAGTGGAAGGCGAAAGGAAACATCGACACGGTGGGCGCTTTGATAGGGATATGTCGCGTAACTCGGATTTTCGAGGGCGAAAATCTTTTTAAGGAGGGGAGGATGTAAGAACCGGGATTTTCCACACAAAACCGTGTTAATAAAAATAATAAATTTTAAGTGCCCGAGATGGATTCAAAATTTAAAAGTTTTAATTTGAAAATATAAATGTGAAAATTGGTTTCAATAAATTTTTCTGAGTCGGAAAATGTATTTTCTACGAAAGACCGAGAACCGGCAGCCGAACTGATTGAACCGGTTTAAGCCTGCCCGGTACTGTGTTTTGAGAAAAATAATATTTTGGAAAATTGATTTATTGTTTTGAAAGGAGAAAAATAATTTAGAATTAAAAACCGGTCACTAATCTTAAAGGTTTTGGCCCAAAGTGAGCCAAACGGGCTAAAAACGCTAATGGGTTGGACCGGACCCAAAGTCCAACATATATAAGCCCACTTAATGAGCTTTTCAGCTCATTTTTCTTCATTTTGAAGAGAGGGGCGCAGCATAGAGGGAAGAGAGGGAGAAGAAAAGTTACTATTTACTCTCCTCTTTCTGAAGCCATAACTTTTGATCCGAAGCTCTGATTGACGAGCCGTTTATGGCCACACGAAGCTCTTAACGAGCTCTTTTCTTCTATCTAAGAAAATCTGGTAAGAAATCGCATCTCACATATCAGTTTTCTGTGCTAAGTTTCTGCAAGTTTTTGGCTTGGGATTTTGAGCAAGTTTTGTGATTTTGCTTATTTAGGTGATCTCTAGTAGCGGGTAATTGATGGATTTTACCCCTAATTTCATTGGATAAGGTAAGATTTTACTAAACCCTTGTGTTTATTTGTTTTGTGTATATTAGGTTTTGATGTTGGTATATATATGTGATGTTAGTTTGAGCTTTGGTGTTTGTTAGAGTTGGTTGAGGCTTTGGATCAAGTTTAGTGGTTTCGTTTTGGTGTTTGGAGTGTTTGGGAATCGGCCAAGGTATGGTTTCAGTTTCCTTTATGTAATATCTAATGCTTATGGAAACTTAGGCTAGTTGGCCCTAAGATAGGATTGAATGTTGTTGGTGTATGAATAATTATATGTGAATTGATGCTAATTGTTGTTAGTAATGGGTTATTGTAGTTGATGATTATTGGAAATTGTTGGTCCTAATAAGTATGGATGATTGGTGTTGTTGACGAGGGTTGATAAATGAAGTGGTGGTGTTGTGTGGAATGAATCTAAATACTAATAATAATGATTATGTGATTTGATGACGTTGTTGGTATTTAATGATTATGAAGGTTGATGAGGAATGTGTGATTATTGTTGTTAATGAGGATTTGTTGAGGTGGTTGATGATTGATGATAAATATTGATATGATTGGTAATGGAAGGTGAGTGTTGGGATTGTTGATAAATAATGTGAGTTATGAAGTTAGGATAAAGTATGAAAATTGATGAATTGGAATAATAATGATGATGATTGTATGATTTGATAATGAGTGATGATATTTGTGTATATGGCTTGTATATAGAATAATGTTATTATGATTGGGGTCATGGAATGAATTGAGTAATGGATTTGATGAGGATTTATATTGGTTGTTGATAATGTTGTTGGTTGATAATGATTATGAGTATTTGTGATGATTTTGGATGTTGAGGAATAATGATTTTGATGGTCCGGAATAGTGTAAATGGGAGATTATTATTGGTCGAGGTTGAGGAATGAGTGGTATGGACTTTTATGCTGTTTTGGTATTGTTGGGTTATGATTAGATTGATTTTGGTTATGAAAGTTGGTAAATTGAGACTCTTGTGAGTTGTGGTAAAAGCTAGTTTTTGGTGAACTTTGTTTGATGATAACTTTTGCCTTGGTTTTCAAAATTTGTTGATTTTAGTTTAGAATTAAAGTTTATTGAAAACCCTTCGATTTGATATAAAGTTTGTAAAATTTGGAATTTTTTAGAGGGAGTTATGATCATTTAAAAATTGGAGTCAAAATCTGAAATTCTGCAGAGTTGCAGAATTTTTGTGATTTCTAGTATGTGCGCACGCCAAGCCTTGTGCAGACATAAAACCCTACAAGATTTTAGACCTGTGCGGACGCACAGACCTTTGCGCATGCACAGGCGGGGATGGGCGTGCTATTTGCAGTGCTAGCACAGCTTGTGCGCGCACACACCAATGAAGGATTGCAACCTGTGTGTGCGCATGCACAAGTTTGAAAAGTTAATGCCCGTGCGTACGCACATATCTTAAAAATCTTCTGGGCGTGCGCACGCACACCCCTGTGCATACGCACACGTCCTATTTTATAACTTAAACTTTGTTTTTAAACTATTTCACTTTTCCAACAAGATTGTATACTTCTATGACACCATTTTAAGACTCTTGGGCTTATTTTTAGGCATTGAACCTTGGGAAAGGCATTAGGAGGATTTATTCGGTATTTCTATGAAAAGTTAGAAGACGGTGTGACTAGTTCAAGTTAGAATCCCCTAAGTTTAGATAACCCGGTTATGGTTTAAGTTCTTTATATATTTATTTATTTATGTTAAGCTTGAATATCGGTTTGGTGTGAAGTTCTAGGATTGCCTTCGGCGTCCCAGGGCCTTACATCTTACATTATTGGACACTGTTACCATACTGAGAACATCCGGTTCTCATACCATATGTTGTTGTTGTTTTTCAGACGCAGGTTGCACATCCACCTCGGTGAGATTGCGGGTATGGTGACAGAGCGGAGTGTGGTTCCTCCTTTGTTTATTTCTATTTTCTTGTGGTAGTTAATCTCACATCTTTTGTATATTTATCTTTATGGCCTTAGAGGCTTATTTGAGAGAATAGTTGTATAAGCTATTTTTAACTCCAAACTCTGTATGTCTGTATATGCTAGCGGCTTAAACTCTGTAAGCCGTGGCTAGACTCTTATGATATTATACTACTACACTTTGTTATCTTACATCTGTTTCTTATGCTTTAAGTCAGTAGCTTCGTTAGTACGTTTTGCGCTTTTCAAATCCAAAATTGAGCTATATCTTTCATCGGGCATCTAGATTATACTATTCCTTCTATATATATTATGTATGAGCTTAGAACTGTCGTAATCTCTGATTAACCTTTACTTTTCGTCATGAGGTAAGGCTTAGGCTAATTAGGATGTTACACGTAGTCTTTCAGAAGCTCCATCCACCTCCTTTGACGCATATTCAATTCTTTCTGCTCAAAGAGGTATTTCAAGCTCTTGTGGTCTGAGAAAACTTAAAACTTGACGCCATAAAGATAATGCCTCCAAATCTTCAGAGCAAACACAATAGCAGCAAGTTCTATGTCGTGAGTTGGGTAATTCATCTCATGCGGCCTTAATTGCCGTGAGGCATATGCCACAACCTTACGGTGCTGCATCAGCACGCACCATAGACCCTTCAGTGATGCATTGCAGTACACTTCAAATGGTTCACTCGGCTCAGACAATACCAACACGAGTGCAGTGGTCAGCCTCTGCTTCAATACTAGAAAACTTTCCTCACATTCAGGAGTCCAGACAAAAGGCGCATCCTTCCTAGTCAGCTTGGTTAAAGGTAAGGCGAGTTGTGAAAACCCTTAATGAATCTCCGATAATAACCCGCCAAACCTAAGAAACTCCTAATCTCCGTCACTGTAATTCGTCGCTCCCAATTCGTCACTGCTTCAACCTTTAGCAGGATCTACTGCTATTCCCTGCTTGCTCACCACGTGGCCAAGAAACTTCACCTCACTCTTCCAAAACTCGCACTTAGATGGCTTAGCATACAACTTCCTATCTTTCAATATTTGCAGCATAGTCCGTAAGTGATCCACATGCTCATCTTCTGTCTTGGAGTAAATAAGAATGTCATCAATGAATATGACAACAAACTTATCCAGATACGGATGGAAAATTCTATTCATGTAATCCATGAATATTGCCGGAGCATTGGTCAATCCGAAAGATATCACTGTGTACTCATAATGACCATAAGGCATCCTAAAAGCAATTTTTGGAATATCTTCATCTCTAACCCTAATCTGGTGGTATCCGGATTGCAAATCAATCTTAGAAAACACACCGACTCTTTGTAGTTGGTCCATTAGGTCATCAATCTTTGGCAACGGATATTTATTCTTCACAGTAATCTTGTTCAGTTGCCGATAATCGACACACAGGTGCATACTCCCGTCTTTCTTCTTTACCAGTAACACTGGCACTCCCCACGGAGAAACACTCGGTCGAATAAAGTGTTTACTCAATAGATCTTCCAGCTGAGCCTTCAGCTAGGTCATTTCTAGAGGTGACATCCTATAAGGAGCACTCAAGATCAGACCGGTCCCAAGCACCAACTCAATAGCGAACTCAACCACTCGGTTAGGTGGAAATTCATCAATATCATTTGAAAACACCTCAGGAAACTCACAAACAACCAGAATCTGCTCTAAACTTTGATCATCACCTGAAACACCCGCAGTTAATAGCATGATACCCTGGCATTCATATCCAGAACAGTTTACTATCATAGAATTTAAATAGTAGCTATTTGCCACAACTAGCACCTTCTGTATCCTCCGGCATAAATTACACTGACTTCTCAGAACAGTAGAGCAAAACATGATTCTTAGGAAACGAATCCAGTCCCAAAATGAGAGCAAGACCAGTCATCGGCAAACAAATTAGATCATGCATGAATTCGCACTGTTGTACTCGAAACAGAACTTGTGGACATCCTAACCTAATCACCATAGCTTCATGGGTAGTATTATACACCTTTAAATCATAACCCAAGACCACTATTTTCAATCTCAACTCATCAGCCTTTTCAAACGCAATGAATGAATGTGTTGCTCCAGAATCAAACAATGCACTTAAAACTTTACCGACTATTTCACAAGTACCTCTAATCAGTGTCTCTGATCCCTCAGCACCTGCTGCAGAAGTAGTGTAAACTCTCCCTGGCTACTGTACTCTACCGGTCTCATACTTCTTTTTCTCTGGATAATTCTCGGCCAGATGCCTAGATTGTCCACAAAAGTAACATACCCCAGTTCCAAATCTGCACAGGACTCCCGGATGATATTTCCCGCATCTTTGACAGCTCAAGTCCTGCTGTGGCTGCTTCCCATACCTCCTTCCTTGATTAGCATTAGAATTCAGCTTTCTAAAGTTGCCCTGCCCCTGATTATTTTGAGGGACAAAGCCACCACGCTTGAAGTTTCTGCGCCGTGGTGCAAAATTCCTCCCTGGAGTCCCTTGGAAAGGCACCCTCAGACTTCCCTTCTCTGCTACAGCCTTTCTCTCACGCTCTTCTGCAACTCTGATTTTCATTGGTGCAACAAAGCTCAGAATATCACTCCGAAGGCCTCTCTCATACTTGATGCATTTCCATTCAGCAAAATCCTCAGGAGCTCCTTGACAAATTCGGGAAAAGCGGCACAATTCTTCAAACTTGCTAGTATACTCAGTAACAGTCATCTAGCCTTGTTTCAACAGAAGCAGTTCAAGTTCTTTAACATTCCTGACTAAACTGGGAAAGTATTTCTTGTAGAACTCTATTTGGAACAATTCCCAAGAAATCACAACACCATCTGGCTGCAGGATTCGCCGTGTTCTCTGCCACCAGTGCTGGGCCTCGCCTTGTAACTGATAAGTTCCAAACTCAACCCACTGCTCCTCAGGAACCTGTTGAGCCTGTAGTGCTCGCTCTATAACCTGAATCCAGTTATTCGCATCGGTGGGGTTTGAGGTTCCCCCGAAGGTCGAAGGATGAACCTTCAGGAAAGAGGAAAGCGTCATTAGACCCTCTTCACCATTATTGTTCCCATGGTTACCATTATTTATTTGATTACCCAATGCCTCGGCTGTCGCCTGCATAGCCGCAGTCATGTTTCCTTGGACAGCCATAAAGTCTACAGGGTCATTTCCTATTGGACCAGGATTATCATTGCCTATTCTACCTCTACCTCGCCTGCGACCGCATCCACGAGTTGACATCTGGTTCCTATATACACCAAACAAGTGATATCGAGTTGATAAGTCTCAATATCGCAAGTCTAGTGATTCAAGTCCCAAATGCATGCTCATGAATGTTTATGCCACATATATCAGTTAGATATCCTAATAGCATAAAGACACATATATAGAGAATGCACAGAAGCATAGTCAGTCCGTCCCTCAGGCTCTATAGGAACGAACTGCACTGATACCATAATGTAACACCCTACCATACAAAGCCTTAAGCATAAGCCGTAAAGCAGAGGTGGTGTGGTATTACGACATCTAAAATAAGAAAGAATATAATAACTAGGAGCCTTGAAAAACTGGTGAAACAAAAATCGTAAAAATAAAAGCGCAACGCTCAGGAAACAGGATTACTTGCTTGCAAAGAAACCTAATGGTCAAAGACATAAATAAACAAAAGTGAGAAAAGAGAGTCAAGGATATAGAATAACTAGCTCCTAACTCAGCCTGCGAAGCCAAGGCTGGCGGGAGAGTATTTACATATACATATACAAATCCCAAACCCAAAATACATTGTCAAACCCTAACTCTCCATAAACCTCTAAGAGAATCAAAGTAAACAAGTTATTCAGAGAGAAAGCTAAGCATATATACATATGAACTATACAGCAAAAAGGAACCGTGAAATTGCCCCGCTTCAGAAGTCCAGACGCCTACCGAGGAGCCTCTCGACCTGCATCTGAAAACAGCAACACAGTATGGGGTGAGAACCAGAGGTTCTCAGCATGGTAAAGGTGCCACGCATATAAGATATAAGGTCCTAAGAATGCCAGAGGCAATCCTAGAATGCCAACACACAGATTGTAAAGCTTAAGTTACTAAACAGAAACCATAAAAGGGGTAAGTATCTAGGGAATTCTAAACTCAACTTAAACTTAACCTTAACACTAAACTCGTCCACCTTTCCTCCGTTCCTCTATCTCCAATGAGTTTGCAAAGACAGACAAACAGACAATTGCAAGCATAGGTAGGAAACAAGTAGTGCAAGTAACAATTATTACAATTAACATAATATATTCAGTTAGGCATTCCCAAATAAGGCATAGCAAACAAACAAGTAAAATGCACATGATGTATGCCTGTCCTATAGCTGACGAGGCTCATCTGTCGGTTATCAAGCCAACTTGACAAGTCTGAAACCATTGGATTGTCCCCCGTCGCGCATCCCCATGAGACTATGCATAGCTTTTTTCTCATTTCATTCATAAATCATACATCCATATATAATTTTACTCAATGGGGGATAAACATTCCTGGAAATTTATACATGCCCGGTCACCCTTACGACGTAGGGTCAACAGAGTATCGAGTCTCAATCTGGTACACGCGGTGGCAAGCCACGGTATTCTACCCAGGGAAACTCGTATCTTAGATAACATTAAATGCATAAGCCACATAAGTATTCATAATCGTTCATATTCATTACATAATTGTTCATCATAGCCATGACATCATATATCCTTCATGCATACACATTCTCCTCATATACTCATCACTTTTAACCTTTACTTCATTCTCAAGTTACCTTTATTACCTAACTCCAAATTATTACTAGGCCTATCATTATGTTCTAGGGCTAGAAAGGGTGAAAACAGAGGTTTGGAGGTTCAAAATTGAGCTTTAAAATCACAAAATACTTTTGCTGAAAATAGAGGAGTCATGCGTACGCGTGGGCCACACGTACGCGTGGACGTGCAAACAGACCATTACGCGTACGCATCCCCTATATACGCGTATGCATGGGTGCCTAACAGAAGCGCATGGGAGTTTCACGTACGCAAGCACCCCATGTCACACGTACGCGTAGACATGGAAATTTTGTGCACGCATACATCCCGTTCGCGGACTGTTGCCACTGCCTCCACCCCATGCGTACGCGAAAAAGCTACAGAATTCCAGTTTTTAACCTCAAACTTTTGACGCGCATAACTTTTTCATTTTAAATCATTTTTCCTCTGTTCTTCGAACAGCGTAAACTTCACGGACCCAATTTTTAGATAAAACAAGTTTGAAATTGTTTGGGGGTCCGGAAGCCATGTTATACTTTGCCGAAGTTCGGCCAAAAATCAATGTTACACAAATAAGCTCCAAACCTCAATTTTTATTAAACCAAACTCAAGTCATTCTTTCATTACATTTATTTATCACAGCTAGATACCACTTGTTTTGCCAAAATCAACCATAACCTACTTCAATCAATCATACATCAATACATACATAATTTCTTTACCTAGAATTCATTACTTTAGTCATAACCTTCTCCAACATACCACCACCAATTCATATGCATTCATATTCCTACTTTACGAGCATCAATAATTATATTCATCACTTAGCAATCTAACACCAATATCAACGATTAAGCCAAAACTCAATATTTATTATTAAGCACCAATCAATTTACATACTCATACATTCTTTCCTATCTTATTGTCAACTAGCATAAGTCTTCACAGAACATTATATATTACATACATGAAACCTAAACCATACCTTCGCCGATTTTTACGTATACTCAAAACACCACCAAAGCACCAAAAGCAGCCCTCAAGATTCAAAATCTCCAAGGCAAGACCTCCCAAACTCCACCAAGCCTCCAAAGTACTCAAAATCAACTTCAACATACACATATACAAGCCTTATGCACATATATAACACCCAAATTCAATACCCAAACCCATATAAGTTAGAATTTGCAGAATTTTGAGAGTTCTTACCTTATATATGTCTTGATTGAACAAGGACCCACAAACTCCTCAAGCTAGTTTGAGCCTAAATATCAACACACCGAATTTTTAACAACCAAAACCTTAATTTTCAAAAATCTAAGAGAATAAGAGGCTAAGATGAAAACTGAGGTTTCTTACCAAAATTGGATACCGGGCTTCGTAGAGCTTGACGCACTGGACGCATGGCCGCAAACGGTGCGGCAATCGGAGCTCCGGATCGAAAGTTATTGGGATTTGATTATATGAGTGAGGGTTCGGGTTGTTACTTGTTCTTCCCCCTTTTTTGAATGTTTTCCAGCGTGAATGAGGTTAGAGAGGAGAAAGGGGAGTTGTGTTGGTAAAGTATGGTTGGGTCTAATTAGGCCTTGGGCCCATTTTGGGTCCAGTTCGATCCGTTCAGCCTAATCTTGGGCCAATTTTTTTGAAATTAGTGTCAAAATTTTTGTTTTAATGAGCTCTATCATAATTTAATATAATATTCACATTTTTAATTTTCTTTATTAAAATTTAATTTATTGACTAATTATTTACTAATTTAACGGGGTTTACAATAATCATCTCCAACTAATTTTAAGTTCAATTTCATTTTGGATTTCACAAAAACACTACAACAAATATAGCCTTTAGCAACGCCAAATTTTGCAATGCCTTAAAACCGTTCTCTTAGATAGGTTTAGACAACGGTTTTTTAAAGTGTTACTGTTGAATTCAATTTTTCATCAATTTATAGCAACAAATTAAAACCATTCTGTTTGACTATTTTAAAGAACGGTTTTATGACCGTTACCATGATTTGGCTTTAAGCAATGGTTTTTTATCGTTGTTTAAAGAATTGCACAAAGAAAACGCATTAAAACCGTTGCCGAAATGCTACACTTTAAAACCGTTCCATTAGATAGTCTTAGACAACGGTTTTTACAGTGTTGCTGTTGAAGTTTATTTTTTCATTATGCTATAGTAACCAAATAAAACCGTTCTCTTTGCCTATTTTAAAGAACGGTTTTACAACCATTACAACAATTATTTATGAAACAACCATTTTTTAAATTATTTAAATAATTAGACAAATTAAATAATACTAATAAAAATAATTTCAGATAATTATATAAATTGAAACTATTTTTTTATAAATATTGAATTTATAACATACTCAAAAATTATTTTTATAAATAAATAACAAATATTATTTAAAAAAAATAAAATTAAAATAAATTTAATATATTATTATAAATATATAAAAAATATTATATTTTTAACACATATAGCTAAAATAAATTTATAATAAATATTATATATTTTTATTATAAATATATAATAAATATTAATATAAAAAAATAAAATTAAAATAATTTTAAAATAAATATTATATATCTATTATTGATTATTAATTTTTTCCTAATTAATAAAGGAATGAAACATAACAGCGCAAATAAGGCTAATAAGCTAAGTAGTCACCAAAAAGATAAGGCTAATAAGAAAGCCCTCCTTCTCTTCGAAACCAAAGAGCTTCCTCCCCCTTCACCGTACCGAACCCTAACCCACGCCTCAGAATCGGAGAAGTCATCGCACCGCAGCTCTCCATGAAGCCGTAAATGGCACCATCATCGCAAGTCACCAGGAAGCCCCAAATCGCCACTCACCATCGTCGCACCATCATCGTCACTCCATTCTTCCCAATATCGTCGCTGCCTCCTTCTTCCCGGCGTCGCTGAGTCTCTCCGCGGCGTCGCTGCTTCTCCCCGCTCCAAGGCTTCACTGCTTCTCCACGGCGTCCTTGCTTCTCCCTGTTCTGTTTCTACGTCGCTATTTCTGCTTCACTGTCTTCGCTGGTTGTGGATTGTGCTTCGCTGCTGCTGGTTCTTCGCTGCTGCTGCTGCTTCGCTGCTGCTGCTGCTTCGCTGCTGCTGCTGCTTCGTTGCTGCTGCTGCTTCGCTGCATTGGCCGTGATTTGTCATCTGTAGTAAGTGGTCTTCATCTCTGATTTCTGTTATATATCAGGGTTTGTTTGGCTATTGGGTGATTTTGTTGGCTGTGGAAAGTGGTGATGTTGGTGAACATGAGCAAGATGAGTGTTGAATGTGTTTCTGTTCTTGTTTGAATTTGGACTGTGTACTTGTGAAATGAACCTGGGGCTTAGGTTAGTCTGTTATTTAAGGTAGCAAAACTTTTATTATCTGCTAGTAGTGTGTTCGGTGGCATTATGGTTCTGTTTCTTTGCTTTCTTTGAGGTGTTCTATGGTGGATGCCCAATTATTTATCTGCTTTGTTTATTTTAAGCCTTATTTTATAATGTTATTATTTCAGTGAGTTGTGGACTGCTTTTCATATTGGTTGGTTTCATCTGGGATAATAGAGGAATTTCATGCTTATTCCAACTATTTGACTTAGAGATCAGCATAAATTCTGCTCTTCTTCCTACATGCCTCAATTAATCAGGAGAAATATTTGTTATTTTAAATATTTGATGGAATAGATATTTATTTTTCATTTGAATTAGTTTAATGAGAATAAAATTTATCATTTTATTCTTTGAACTACCCTGATAATTGCTTGCTAGTTGCTACTTACTATCTATAAGTGTACTACCATGTAAACCAGTTGCCACTCCTGTAAAAAAAGTTACAAAACTCCTTTCTCTTTTATTTTGGTCATGGGTTCTGTTCTGAAACTTCATCAGAACTAAATTTTATATAAAAGACCTTCAATTGACAAACTTAAATATACTTTATTAAAAGTCCTTTAGTTTAGAAGTGGGCCAAATTATATTAACAAAATAATTTTTTAGACCTCAATTATAGAAGGCATTTGAGAAGAGTTTCAATTGAAATACTTTTTGGTACAGTGCTATTCTAATTTTGATTTGAAAATTTGTTATCTCAAAATGTTGTTCTCATTTAAAGAAAAGTTATCCATTATTTGGTCTTTGTCAGTTTACACTTAGTTAGAACAGTTTATTTAAAGTTTCAAAAAATGCATTTATATATCATTCATTGCATCTCTGAGTAATTTATTTATATACTTCGTTCACTTTGAATGGTTTGTTGTTTATTTTGAGAAATCAATTTATTTCAGGCATGAAAGTGATAGTTACATTAGTATTACAGTTATGGTTATGAATTGCTTATATTTTTATTCTTTGTTGCTGTTGTAGTTTGTCTCTTTAAAATCAAAAAAGGGGTTGTCATCTGTGGGTTGTCTCTTTGCTGCTGCTGCTTCACTGCATCGGCCGTTTGTGGGTTGTCATCTGTGGTAAGTGTTCTTCTCTGAGTTTCTGTTGCTTAGTTAGGGCTTTGGCTGTTGGGTATTTTTGTTAGATTTAAGAAGAAAAAAAGAAAGTGGTGATGTTTGTGCATTGTTCAAAAACTATTTTGAGGCTTTATTTAGCTAATAAGATAGAAAGGGAAATTTGTATTTGGCCGTTTCTGCATTGTTCAAATTCAAAAACTGTTTGTGCATTGTTCATTAATTTGAGTTCTAGTTAGCAAAACTCATCATTGTACTAATTGTTTTAGATTTTTTCTTGGGGATAGAGTGTAGTAGAAGAAACATATGATGATGCTGTCTATTTGAAGATGAACACGTTTTGTTAGTGCATTGTGTTCTGGATTTCTGTGTTGCTAAACTTGATAATTCTATTGTTTGATTTTTTAGTTATATATCACTTTTGAAAATAAGATTTCTAAAAAGTGGTTTTAAAAGTGAATTTTTTGTTAAAAAATCTGGTTATGAATTACTTATATTTTTATTCTTTGTTATTTTTTTTTGTTTGTCTCTTTAAAACCAGAAACAGAGAATCAAATAGCGGGTCTCTCTGTAGCTGCGACTACCTTAGATATTGAGCTACACTACAGGTAAATCATTTAATATATTATCTTTTTAAATTTGTTTGAACATTTAATTGTTAAGAATATTTACTGATTAATTGATGGATTAAGCTTCTTTGCATAATTTGTTAGATACAAATTTTTAGTCTCATGATTGGTTGAGATGTTCTCTTTTGAATATGTGTGGTTGACTTCTAGAAATTCTTTAGATGCAATAAGCTCTTGAATGAAAAAATCACTTATAGTTAGTCTAAAATATATGTCCGTGTCTTTTATTTTAGTTGACAAAGTAATGAACAAAGGGTAGACTAATTTACCAAGACATACTGAGGGTTACCAACATGGTGTTAATTCATTTTTGAATTTTGCCTTTTCTAAAGGTAGACCACAAGGACAAGAAATTCTTTATCCTTGTTCTATATGTAATAACTTTAGTTGGGGGCGAAGGGATGAAGTTTATGATCATTTAATAAGTAAGGGATTTCAAAAAGGTTACACTGTGTGGGTTCATCACGGCGAAAGGATAAGTCGCATGGATAGTGAAACCGATGAGAGTGAAGTCCATGAAGGACTTGTCGACGACATTCATGGGCTGCTAAACGAGACGTTTCGGCATGTGCTTGAAGGAGATAAAGATGGTGATGGGCCAAACGAAGATGCAAAAAAGTTTTATAACTTGCTTGAAGAAGGAAAACAAGAGTTATATCCTGGCTGTAAAAAATTTTCGACATTATCATTCGTTATCCGATTGTATTTGTTGAAGACTCTTAATGGTTGGAGCAACGCATCCTTTACTGCTCTTCTTGAGTTACTGAAAGAAGCGATTCCTCATTTGAATATTCCTGATTCTTTCAATAAAATCAAGGCCATGGTAAAAGATTTAGGACTTGGTTATAATAAAATTCATGCTTGTCCCAACGATTGTGTTCTGTTCCGGGATACATATGAAGATGAAGAATTTTGTCCTATTTGTGGAGCTTCCATGTACATAGAAAATGTTGAGGTAGATATAGAAGTTGATAAGTTGAAGAAAAAACCTGTGCCTGCAAAGGTCTTGAGGCATTTTCCCTTGATTCCAAGGCTTAAGAAGCTGTTCCTGTGTTCAAAAACAGCTGAATCACTAAGGTGGCACGATGAACATCGTTAAAAGGATGGAAAGTTAAGACACCCAGCTGATGGCCAATCATGGAAAGACTTTGACAGGCTTCATCCCGATTTTGCTGAAGAATCTTATAACATAAGATTAGGGCTAGCTAGCGATGGATTTAATCCATTTAGAACCATGAGCATCTCCCATAGTACATGGCCGGTAGTTTTGGTCGCATACAATCTTCCTCCATGGTGTTGCATGAAACCAGAGTATGTCATGATGTCCTTGCTCATCCCTGGACCATGTTCGCCTGGAAAAAGCATTGATGTGTATCTTCAGCCATTAATTGAAGAGTTGAAGGTTTTATGGGAAGTTGGAGTGGAAACATATGATGCTTCAAAGAATAAAACTTTTCAACTACATGCAGCACTTTTATGGACCATAAGTGACTTTCCAGCTTATGCTATGTTATCCGGTTGGAGCACAAAGGGAAAGTTAGCATGTCCTTGCTGTAATTATGACACCTCCTCTTGTTATTTAAAACATAGCTGGAAGATGTGCTACATGGATCACCGTAAATTTTTGGGTATGGATCATCCATATAGGATGGATAAAAGATCTTTCAATGGCAATGTTGAATTGAGGTCTTCACCAGCTTTATTAGATGGGGAACAAATTTTTGAAGATTTGAAAGATTTTGACAATGTATTTGGGAAGAAGCAAAAAAATAAAATTGATGGTCCATGGAAGAAAAGGTCCATTTTCTTTGAGTTGCCATATTGGAAGCAAAATACATTGCGTCATTGTCTTGATGTTATGCACATCGAGAAAAATGTATGTGATAACATAATTGGAACTTTATTAGACATTCCAGGAAAGTCCAAAGATCATGCAAATGCTCGTTACGATCTCAAAGATATGGGCATAAGAAAAAACCTTCAACCAAAGGAGATAGATGGTGGCAAGAAAGCAAAAATTGCTAAGGCTTGTTTTAACCTTACTAATCAAGAAAAAACTATTTTTTGTGATATTTTGAAGTCAGTAAAATTGCCATCTGGTAGTGCCTCTAACATTTCTCGGTGTGTTCATGTTGCTGAGAAAAGATATCAGGCTACAAAAGTCATGATGCTCATTTTATGTTGCATTATTTGTTGCAAGTAGCTATAAAATGCACAATGCATAATCAAGTAGCTGGCCCTTTAATTTATCTAGGTTCATTCTTTCGTTCCTTGTGCCAAAAAGTTGTTGAAAATGATACAATAGATCATTTGGAAGTAGATATTAGAGAGATTTTGTGCCAATTGGAAAGAATATTTCCTCCTAGTTTCTTTGATATAATGGTCCATTTGCCTATTCATCTGGTAAACGAGTTGAGGTTGGGTGGCCCAGTTCAATTTAGGTGGATGTACCCCATCGAGAGATATCTGTGTAGGTTAAAGTCCTACGTTCACAATAAGAGCCGCCCGAAGGTTCAATTGCTGAAGGATATTTAGCCGAGGAATGCTTGACATTTTGCTCAAGGTATTTAAGTCCTGATGTGGATACAAGGCTGAGTAGGAGGACACAAAATTATGATAATTGCAGTGAAGCTGACGTATGTCATGATAGCTATTTTGCATGCTTGGGGCGACCAATTGGTGGAAAGAGGAAAGGGCAACCTTTTTCTCTAGATACCAACTCAAAAATACAAGCTCATCGGTACATCTTATTTAATTGTGATAAAGTTAAAGACTACATTAGGTATTTTTCTTATATATTTTTCAATTACCAATTCTCTATTAGCAAATTTAACTTACTCGCTCTTTGCTTACTTTAGAGAGTATGAGGAACATGTCAACAATCAAACTAAAGGTAGAAAATGGAAGAAGGCAAAAACTCTAAGCCATGATTTTAGTGAATGGTTCAAAGAGCGTGCTTCTCATGAAGATGTTTCGAAACAACTTAAAGATTTGTCTAGAGGCCCAAACACAGTTGCAAAACGATTTTCTAGTTATGTAATCAATGGCTACAAATTTCAAACTAGAGAACATGATGCAAGCCACACAACTCAAAACAGTGGTGTGACTTTGGTGTGCGAAACACCAAGCTTTGCTAGTGCTAAGGACAACAACCCAATGACAAAAGCCGTAACATATTTTGGTGCAATAAATGACATAATTGAGTTAGACTATTATGCATGTTTCAAATTTGTTCTCTTCAATTGTGATTGGTTTGAAGTTGAGGAAGAGAATTTTGGTCTAACTTCAGTTCATTTTAATAAAAGATGTTCTCGGGATGATCCTTTTGTAGTGGATATAGGTGGTTAGGAAGTTTTATATGGGTTGTTATTGCTGTGTAGTGCTGCTTTATCCTTGTTAATGGCTGATTTCATGCCTTGTTTTGATTGAGCAATGATGATGATGGCCTTATTCTGAGCTGTTTTATAAGTGCTGATTTGGTTTTAGTGAGTTTATATGGGTTGATTTTGCTGTTTAGTGCTGCTTTATCCTTGTTAATGGCTGATTTCATGCCTTGTTTTGATTGAGCAATGATGATGATGGCCTTATTCTGAGCTATTTTATAAGTGCTGATTTGGTTTTAGTGAGTTTATATGGGTTGATTGTGCTGTGTAGTGCTGCTTTATCCTTGTTAATGGCTGATTTCATGCCTTGTTTTGATAGAGCAATGATGCTGATGGCCTTATTCTGAGCTGTTTTATTAGTGCTGATTTGGTTTTAGTGAGTTTATATGGGTTGATTTTGCTGTTTAGTGCTGCTTTATCCTTGTTAATGGCTGATTTCATGCCTTGTTTTGATAGAGC
This sequence comes from Arachis hypogaea, assembly GCF_003086295.3. Lineage (NCBI taxonomy): Eukaryota > Viridiplantae > Streptophyta > Magnoliopsida > Fabales > Fabaceae > Arachis > Arachis hypogaea. The sequence continues at coordinate 19,336,896 of NC_092046.1, read as the reverse complement.
AATGATGATGATGGCCTTATTCTGAGCTGTTTTATAAGTGCTGATTTGGTTTTAGTGAGTTTATATGGGTTGATTTTGCTGTTTAGTGCTGCTTTATCCTTGTTAATGGCTGATTTCATGCCTTGTTTTGATTGAGCAATGATGATGATGGCCTTATTCTGAGCTGTTTTATGATTTGGTTTTAGTGAGTTTATATGGGTTGATTTTGCTGTTTAGTGCTGCTTTATCCTTGTTAATGGCTGATTTCATGCCTTGTTTTGATTGAGCAATGATGATGATGGCCTTATTCTGAGCTGTTTTACAAGTGCTGATTTGGTTTTAGTGAGTTTATATGGGTCGATTTTGCTGTTTAGTGCTGCTTTATCCTTGTTAATGGCTGATTTCATGCCTTGTTTTGATAGAGCAATGATGATGATGGCCTTATTCTGAGCTGTTTAATAAGTGCTGATTTGGTTTTAGTGAGTTTATATGGGTTGATTTTGCTGTTTAGTGCTGCTTTATCCTTGTTAATGGCTGATTTCATGCCTTGTTTTGATTGAGCAATGATGATGATGGCCTTATTCTGAGCTGTTTTATAAGTGCTGATTTGGTTTTAGTGAGTTTATATGGGTTGATTTTGCTGTTTAGTGCTGCTTTATCCTTGTTAATGGCTGATTTCATGCCTTGTTTTGATAGAGCAATGATGATGATGGCCTTATTCTGAGCTGTTTTATAAGTGCTGATTTGGTTTTAGTGAGTTTATATGGGTTGATTTTGCTGTTTAGTGCTGCTTTATCCTTGTTAATGGCTGATTTCATGCCTTGTTTTGATTGAGCAATGATGATGATGGCCTTATTCTGAGCTGTTTTATGATTTGGTTTTAGTGAGTTTATATGGGTTGATTTTGCTGTTTAGTGCTGCTTTATCCTTGTTAATGGCTGATTTCATGCCTTGTTTTGATTGAGCAATGATGATGATGGCCTTATTCTGAGCTGTTTTATAAGTGCTGATTTGGTTTTAGTGAGTTTATATGGGTCGATTTTGCTGTTTAGTGCTGCTTTATCCTTGTTAATGGCTGATTTCATGCCTTGTTTTGATAGAGCAATGATGATGATGGCCTTATTCTGAGCTGTTTAATAAGTGCTGATTTGGTTTTAGTGAGTTTATATGGGTTGATTTTGCTGTTTAGTGCTGCTTTATCCTTGTTAATGGCTGATTTCATGCCTTGTTTTGATTGAGCAATGATGATGATGGCCTTATTCTGAGCTGTTTTATAAGTGCTGATTTGGTTTTAGTGAGTTTATATGGGTTGATTTTGCTGTTTAGTGCTGCTTTATCCTTGTTAATGGCTGATTTCATGCCTTGTTTTGATTGAGCAATGATGATGATGGCCTTATTCTGAGCTATTTTATAAGTGCTGATTTGGTTTTAGTGAGTTTATATGGGTTGATTGTGCTGTGTAGTGCTGCTTTATCCTTGTTAATGGCTGATTTCATGCCTTGTTTTGATAGAGCAATGATGCTGATGGCCTTATTCTGAGCTGTTTTATTAGTGCTGATTTGGTTTTAGTGAGTTTATATGGGTTGATTTTGCTGTTTAGTGCTGCTTTATCCTTGTTAATGGCTGATTTCATGCCTTGTTTTGATTGAGCAATGATGATGATGGCCTTATTCTGAGCTGTTTTATGATTTGGTTTTAGTGAGTTTATATGGGTTGATTTTGCTGTTTAGTGCTGCTTTATCCTTGTTAATGGCTGATTTCATGCCTTGTTTTGATTGAGCAATGATGATGATGGCCTTATTCTGAGCTGTTTTATAAGTGCTGATTTGGTTTTAGTGAGTTTATATGGGTCGATTTTGCTGTTTAGTGCTGCTTTATCCTTGTTAATGGCTGATTTCATGCCTTGTTTTGATAGAGCAATGATGATGATGGCCTTATTCTGAGCTGTTTAATAAGTGCTGATTTGGTTTTAGTGAGTTTATATGGGTTGATTTTGCTGTTTAGTGCTGCTTTATCCTTGTTAATGGCTGATTTCATGCCTTGTTTTGATTGAGCAATGATGATGATGGCCTTATTCTGAGCTGTTTTATAAGTGCTGATTTGGTTTTAGTGAGTTTATATGGGTTGATTTTGCTGTTTAGTGCTGCTTTATCCTTGTTAATGGCTGATTTCATGCCTTGTTTTGATTGAGCAATGATGATGATGGCCTTATTCTGAGCTATTTTATAAGTGCTGATTTGGTTTTAGTGAGTTTATATGGGTTGATTGTGCTGTGTAGTGCTGCTTTATCCATGTTAATGGCTGATTTCATGCCTTGTTTTGATAGAGCAATGATGCTAATGGCCTTATTCTGAGCTGTTTTATTAGTGCTGATTTGGTTTTAGTGAGTTTATATGGGTTGATTTTGCTGTTTAGTGCTGCTTTATCCTTGTTAATGGCTGATTTCATGCCTTGTTTTGATAGAGCAATGATGATGATGGCCTTATTCTGAGCTGTTTTATAAGTGCTGATTTGGTTTTAGTGAGTTTATATGGGTTGATTTTGCTGTTTAGTGCTGCTTTATCCTTGTTAATGGCTGATTTCATGCCTTGTTTTGATTGAGCAATGATGATGATGGCCTTATTCTGAGCTGTTTTATGATTTGGTTTTAGTGAGTTTATATGGTTGATTTTGCTGTTTAGTGCTGCTTTATCCTTGTTAATGGCTGATTTCATGCCTTGTTTTGATTGAGCAATGATGATGATGGCCTTATTCTGAGCTGTTTTACAAGTGCTGATTTGGTTTTAGTGAGTTTATATGGGTCGATTTTGCTGTTTAGTGCTGCTTTATCCTTGTTAATGGCTGATTTCATGCCTTGTTTTGATAGAGCAATGATGATGATGGCCTTATTCTGAGCTGTTTAATTAGTGCTGATTTGGTTTTAGTGAGTTTATATGGGTTGATTTTGCTGTTTAGTGCTGCTTTATCCTTGTTAATGGCTGATTTCATGCCTTGTTTTGATTGAGCAATGATGATGATGGCCTTATTCTGAGCTGTTTTATAAGTGCTGATTTGGTTTTAGTGAGTTTATATGGGTTGATTTTGCTGTTTAGTGCTGCTTTATCCTTGTTAATGGCTGATTTCATGCCTTGTTTTGATAGAGCAATGATGATGATGGCCTTATTCTGAGCTGTTTTATAAGTGCTGATTTGGTTTTAGTGAGTTTATATGGGTTGATTTTGCTGTTTAGTGCTGCTTTATCCTTGTTAATGGCTGATTTCATGCCTTGTTTTGATTGAGCAATGATGATGATGGCCTTATTCTGAGCTGTTTTATGATTTGGTTTTAGTGAGTTTATATGGGTTGATTTTGCTGTTTAGTGCTGCTTTATCCTTGTTAATGGCTGATTTCATGCCTTGTTTTGATTGAGCAATGATGATGATGGCCTTATTCTGAGCTGTTTTATAAGTGCTGATTTGGTTTTAGTGAGTTTATATGGGTCGATTCTGCTGTTTAGTGCTGCTTTATCCTTGTTAATGGCTGATTTCATGCCTTGTTTTGATAGAGCAATGATGATGATGGCCTTATTCTGAGCTGTTTAATAAGTGCTGATTTGGTTTTAGTGAGTTTATATGGGTTGATTTTGCTGTTTAGTGCTGCTTTATCCTTGTTAATGGCTGATTTCATGCCTTGTTTTGATTGAGCAATGATGATGATGGCCTTATTCTGAGCTGTTTTATGATTTGGTTTTAGTGAGTTTATATGGGTTGATTTTGCTGTTTAGTGCTGCTTTATCCTTGTTAATGGCTGATTTCATGCCTTGTTTTGATTGAGCAATGATGATGATGGCCTTATTCTGAGCTGTTTTATAAGTGCTGATTTGGTTTTAGTGAGTTTATATGGGTCGATTTTGCTGTTTAGTGCTGCTTTATCCTTGTTAATGGCTGATTTCATGCCTTGTTTTGATAGAACAATGATGATGATGGCCTTATTCTGAGCTGTTTAATAATTGTTGATTTGGTTTTAGTGAGTTTATATGGGTTGATTTTGCTGTTTAGTGCTGCTTTATCCTTGTTAATGGCTGATTTCATGCCTTGTTTTGATTGAGCAATGATGATGATGGCCTTATTCTGAGCTGTTTTATAAGTGCTGATTTGGTTTTAGTGAGTTTATATGGGTTGATTTTGCTGTTTAGTGCTGCTTTATCCTTGTTAATGGCTGATTTCATGCCTTGTTTTGATAGAGCAATGATGATGATGGCCTTATTCTGAGCTGTTTTATAAGTGCTAATTTGGTTTTAGTGAGTTTATATGGGTTGATTTTGCTGTTTAGTGCTGCTTTATCCTTGTTAATGGCTGATTTCATGCCTTGTTTTGATTGAGCAATGATGATGATGGCCTTATTCTGAGCTATTTTATAAGTGTTGATTTGGTTTTAGTGAGTTTATATGGGTTGATTTTGCTGTTTAGTGCTCCTTTATACTTGTTAATGGCTAATTTCATGCCTTGTTTTGATAGAGCATGATGCTGATGGCCTTATTCTGAGCTGTTTTATTAGTGCTGATTTGGTTTTAGTGAGTTTATATGGGTTGATTTTGCTTTTTAGTGCTGCTTTATCCTTGTTAATGGCTGATTTCATGCCTTGTTTTGATAGAGCAATGATGATGATGGCCTTATTCTGAGCTGTTTTATAAGTGCTGATTTGGTTTTAGTGAGTTTATATGGGTTGATTTTGCTGTTTAGTGCTGCTTTATCCTTGTTAATGGCTGATTTCATGCCTTGTTTTGATTGAGCAACGATGATGATGGCCTTATTCTGAGCTGTTTTATAAGTGCTGATTTGGTTTTAGTGAGTTTATATGGGTTGATTTTGCTGTTTAGTGCTGATTTATCCTTGTTAATGGCTAATTTCATGCCTTGTTTTGATAGAGCAATGATGCTGATGGCCTTATTCTGAGCTGTTTTATTAGTGCTGATTTGGTTTTAGTGAGTTTATATGGGTTGATTTTGCTGTTTAGTGCTGCTTTATCCTTGTTAATGGCTGATTTCATGCCTTGTTTTGATTGACCAATGATGCTGATGGCCTTATTCTGAGCTTGAAGAAAACACGAGGTCCTACACAATGCTTGAAGATTCATGCAAGACAGTTGGAAGATAGAGAAGAAATTACTCTAGATATTGAAGGAGAGGCAATTGGTCCTACTGATGAAGCTGTAAATAACTTGAGCAAATTTTTGGGCACAGTGGCAAGGAATTCAGATTTTTGTCCATTAATTTACACAAATTGGAAGGGGATTAAAGATAAAGAAGCCATTTGGGAATATGTTCAAGTGAGAATATTATTATTGTCTCTTTTAGAAATTATTTGGAAATGTACACATGTATTTTATTCTTACTAGCAAATAATATTTGTGTTTTATAGGCTAAGTTCATTATTCCAACTGAAGGAAAGAGGATAGTCCTTGCTCGTATCAATGACAACTAGAGACGGTATAAGACCACAATCAAGCAAAATCATTTTCTGCCATACAAAAGTGTTAATGAAATGCTGAAAAATCGTCCTAAAAGCATACCTGAGAGTCATTTTCGCAAGTTGATTGCTTATTGGAGAACTGAGAAAGTTAAAGTTAAGACATGTGCAACTTATTGTAGTCTGTTTATGCAATTATGAGTTATATACATTTATGTGTGAAATATGATAATTTTTTGATAATACTTGTCTCTTGCTATGTAGAAAATGTCTGCGCAGAATAAGAAAAATAGGGCACAACAGAAATTTAGCCATCGAAAGGGACCAATAAATTTTGCAAGAATACGTGCAAGATTGGTACAATTTTTTATTCTTTGTGCATTTGTATGTGTATGTGGGGTGCAAGACTACGTGCATTTTTAACTCTATATAAATGCTTGTTGAACTGGACTTATAGGCTGCTTCTAAGGAAAATAATGAACCACCTACTCAAGCAGAAATGTTTGTTGAGACTCGCCAAAGCACAAAGGAAAAATCATTGGATGAAGACACTTTAGATGTTATTGTAAGTATTGGGAGTTAATTTGATTAAACTAGGTTATGGATTTCTTGTGTCTTGGTAATTTGTCCATCATTTGTGGTTATCTTTATTTGATTTGATGTTGTCAAATGATATATGTTGAGTCCAAGTGTGTAGTTACTCTTTTTTGTTATTATTATTTTTCTTCACATTAATATAGGCACATCTGCAAGCTGAGAATAAAAAGTCTAAAGAATCAGCAATTAGAGCTTTTCAATCCATATTTGGGAAAGAGAAGGCAGGGAGAGTGCGATGTCACGGAAGAGTTACCACACCAACTTTGTTGAAGAAAAATGAAGAAATTGCCACCCTTAAGAAACAACATGCAGTTGAGAAGGCATCATTAGAGGGTAAAGTTGATGTGATGCAAAAAGAAGTAGATGAACTAAAATCGCTTGTTAAGATGATGTTGCAACAAAAAAGTTCAGGAGTGGACCTTGAGATGTTAGCTGCTCAACTAGGAAGCACTTTAGGCAATCCGAACAATGATGCGCATGAGGAGGTATTATTTATTGTTAAAGTTTCTATATTGTTATCATATCTTAAATAATGGTTGATTATGTTGATGTTGATTCAATTGTTTTGTGTATCTTAATAGAAGAATGTTAAGATATATATGTTTCTCCTCTCTCTCTCAAACATTTTTAGTAGACATTATTAATATTAAAGATGTGTAGTTTTATATTTGATTTTTTTTTCTTTTTTTACAGGAAAACTATGTTGAAGGGGAAATCGAACTTGATTAAGGTCAAATTTTAAGAGCAAGTGTTACAGAGTAAAAGTCATAAACTTGTGGATCGGACATGATGATAAATCTATTTGCTACTTAGCTATTTCAACTCTTCTTTGTTATATTTTTTGCAGCATTAGATGATATAGTTCGAGGTTGTCATGATAGTATTGTGGTATTTTGAATGTGATTGCAGATCTTACAACAATCTTTGTAAGTCAAATTTGATGAAAAATATTCAATTATTTTTCTTTAGTGACTTTATTCAAATAGTTTAGATTATTTATTGACTCTAAATAATTAAAAAAATAAAATTAATTTTATTCACGAGAAAACTACTATTGTAAATAAAGAATTATATATTACAACAAAAAACTGTTGTCAAAAGTTACAAAGGACAACGGTATTAAAATCGTTGCCAAAAAACAACACCAACGGTAACACTTTAATACCGTTGTCTTAGATGACTATAAAATGGCAATTGTTTTCAAACCGTTGCCAAAATAACTAATGGTAACGCTTTTAAACCGTTGTCTTAGATGACTATAAAATGGCAATGATTTTAAAACCGTTGCCAAAAAAACACTAACGGTAACGGTTTTAAACCGTTGTGTTAGACAACTATAAAGTGGCAACAGTACAAAAACCGTTACCAAAAAACGACACCAACGGTAATGCTTTAAAACCGTTGCTGTTGTGGATAACAAAACTACAACAGTTTAAAACCGTTGCCAATCCAGGTACGGTTTTAAACTGTTGTATCATGAAAAAGAACGGTCTAAAACCGTTGCTTCTCGAGTAACGGTTTGAAACCGTTGTTTAAAATTTGTGTTCAAAACCGTTGCCTATACCAGTAACTTTGGCAACGGTTTTTTGGTTACCGTTGCCTTAGGTCAAAAACCGTTGCCTTTGATCATTGGCAACGGCCGCATATACCACAGGTCAAAAACCGTTGCCAAAGCGTTGCCTAAAGTTTAGGGAATGGTTTTTCAATATACAGCAACGGTTTTTGACCGTTGTGAAAAGCCTTGTTTGTTGTAGTGAAATGACACATCAACATTTGTGAAATTATATATTGTAAATAATGTAAAGTTTAAAATTTTAATTTCATTACAAATTTCAATCTTGAATCAGATTACTTCTTATAAGTATTAAAATGATATTCTAAAAGATTCTATTGAAATTGAAATAAATAGGTATTTATGATCATAAAAGATTCAGACACAAACAAAATTAACCAGGAAAAATTGAAACTAGAGTTATACCATGGTTCTGAAAATCGAACCGGACCGACCGATTCAACTAAATTAACCGGGAACCAGTCACCTAACCGGTCCGGATAAGGTCAGAAACCGCTTGGCAAAAAACGGTGAAAAACCGGTCAAACCAGCGGTTAACCAGAGAACCGGTAGAACCGTCCAGTTTTTTTCAGGATTTTCGGTTCGGGTATATAAGTTCTACGCGTCATTCCTACGCCACCCCCACCTCTTCATCTCATCTCTGAGAATGAGAAACCTTACCCTAACCTAACCCCAGCCACCAGCCCGCCATCACAATCCCCCATGGCCGAACTCTTCTTCTCCGGTAGATGGTGCTTTCGCCGCCGGCGGGAATCGTGGGTGCCGTCGCACTCTTCTCATCGCCAATCCCTTCTCATCTTTCCTCTTCTCGTCACCGTCGCACAAAGGAAGCGTTGAACCCGTGGCATAACCGTCGCGAAGGTTTCCCGGTTGATCGTCATCTCTTCAAGCGCGCGCTCTCTCTCTCTCACTCACTCTCTCTGTGTCTGAGCTTCGAGCTCTCTGTCGCTCTCTGTTCGAGTTCACTTCCCTTGTTCCATTGTCATCAGCCCGTCACTTCCCATTCCTCCCTCGCCGTCACTTTCCTTCCTCCTTCGCCGCCGGTAAGCGCTGCTGCTTTAATTAATATGGCTTGGTTTGTACATTTGTTAATAATACCAATTCTGGGTTTTGGGTTCTTTGATTTCTGATTCTGAGTTTGATAATTTTGCTTAATCCAAGTTACTATTTTTCTGAAATAATGATTGATTGAATGATTTGATTAAATATTTTCTTTGCTGGGTTAATTTGTTTGAGTTACTTTTATTGAAGGTTAATTTATTTTTGCTGGGTGTTGAAGATGGAACAGGAACAACAGCCAGAAGACATTATTTATTCAATTTGTTGAATGGTGATGTAATTCTGAATTCAATTTAATTTGGATTCTGACTTTGGAATTCGATTCAATTTAGTTTTTGCTACTGATATGTTTTTAGATTAGTTTGGATTCATAAGTTATAACTATACTGTTGATTAATTGATTTGCTGTTGAAAGTTTGAAACTATGTTCCCTTCCCTTTTTTCTGTGTAGTGTATTTTCCATTTTTCCCTCTCTAGCACAATAGCATGAAGACTAGAGTAAATGAATGGAACACAAGCACAATAATTCAAACACAAATGTGACAAGGGTGATGGCGAACAAGTGATCGTGAAGAGTCTTATAACCTGGGTTTGATCTAGCAACATAGTATTTTACTATTTGTCGATAATTCATTGTTGAGCTGGGATAACAGGTCGATTCATATCATGATAAGTAGAAGTATTTGGCTTGGCTAGTCCTTAAATGCTTGCTTCTGAGTGAAGCACGGAATTGTTGGAACCCTGTCTCTCTTTATTGTATGCTTCTGTTCAGTTTTCATGTCACATTCAACCTTCTAGGGTTGAAGGTGAAAAGCCTTATGGTAGACTAACAGTCTTCTTGTGAAGCATGAGTCAAAAACAGTGTCAATGTGCTTCTATCTATCTGAATCAGTGTATTTCAAAGTCCTGCATATGGTAAACTGGTTGTTATGTATCAACAAACTATGCTTGTCTGTACTAGTATACCTTTGTTTTGAATAGTATCATTCAATCTATTTATACTTTACAGCCACAATTTAAGTGTTGCTAGATGATATGTACACAAGCCATGCCAATTTAAATTGTTTTGGGTTTCTTAGTATCACTATATTTCTCTTTCTTAATGATCTATGAAATTGTTTAGTTATAAACTTTGATGTTTGAAGTTGTTTGTGAACCTCTAATATTAAGTTATGGATAATTTATTATGTGAAATTTTAAAGTTTATTAAGTTAGAAATTATTGAATTTATATATTTAAAATTATTTTTAGGTTTTTTAATAATTTTATTTAATATTTAATTAAACCGGTTGAACTCCGGTCGAACCAGTGAACCATTGAACCAGTGACCTCACCGGTTTATTGACTGGTCCGGTTCTCGCAACCTTGAGTTATACCCATGAAAGATAAGTTTTGTTTCATAAAAATGACCAATTGTTATTTTTTTCATAATTTCGTAAATACACTCTCATTTTTTTTCTTCCTTTCTCATCTTCCTGCCATAATCACCACGACAAAATCCACAATGCTACCAAATCTACTTATCTACCCTCACGAATTCTAGATAGATGCCGAATAATCCTCCTCCGTTTTCTCCCACTAAAACTTCAGAATTTTCTCATGATCTAACCCAACACTGCAACACTTCACCTCCGTCTCCTCAGCCGTTGTAAAAGCAGTAGCCTCCGACGCCCCTTTCTTCGCAAGCATAGCCCTAATCCTCGCAATCTCTTCCTTGAGCTGCTGGTATGCAAAATTGTGATCATCAACAATGGCGCCAAAGGACTTGGAGCTCTTAAACGTGAATCACACTTTGTCACAATTCCGCACAACTAACCAGCAAGTGCACTGGGTCGTCCAAGTAATACCTTACGTGAGTAAGGGCCGATCCCATGGAGACTGTCGGCTTGAAGCAAGCTATGGTCACCTTGTAAATCTCAGTCAGGCTAATTCAGATGGTGATAAAGAATTGATAATTAAAAGATAAAAAAACATAAAATAAAGATAGAGATACTTATGTAATTCTTTGGTTGGAATTTCAGATAAGTGTATGAAGATGCTTTGTTCCTCCTGAACCTCTGCTTTCCTATTGCCTTCTTCCAATCATTCATACTCCTTTCCATGGCAAGCTTTATGTTGGGCATCACCGTTGTCAATGGCTACTTCCCGTCCTCTCAGTGAAAACGTTCCAAATGCGCTGTCACCGCACGGCTAATCATCTGTCGGTTCTCGATCATGTTGGAATAGGATCCATTGATCCTTTTGCGTCTGTCACACGCCCAACAATTGCGAGTTTGAAGCTCGTCACAGTTATCCCTTCCCAGATCCTACTCAGAATACCACAGACAAGGTTTAGACGTTCCGGATCTCAGGAATGGCCGCCAATAGTTCTAGCTTATACCACGAAGATTCCAATCTTATATTAGAAACCCAAGAGATACGCGTTCAAGCCATTGCTAGTAGAACAGAGGTGGTTGTCAGGCACATGTTCATAGGTGAGAATGATGATGAGTGTCACGGATCATCACATTCATCAAGTTGAAGAACGAATGAATATCTTGGAGAAGAAATAGACTTGAGTTGAATAGAAAAACAATAGTACTTTGTATTAATTCATGAAGAACAGCAGAGCTCCACACCTTAATCTATGGTGTGTAGAAACTCCACCGTTGAAAATACAAAAGTGATAATGGTGTAAGCATGGCCGAATGGCCAGCCTCCAAGGTCTAGGGACTAAACGTCCAAAGCTTCATCCAAATACAATAGCAAAAGGTCCTATTTATAGAGAACTAGTAGCCTAGGGTTTACAGAAACAAGTAATTAATGCAGAAATCTTCTTCCGGGCCCACTTGGTGTGTGCTTGGGCTGAGCATTGAAGCTTCCATGTGTAGAGACTTTTCTTGGAGTTAAACGCCAGCTTTTGTGCCAGTTTGGGCGTTTAACTCCAGCTTTTGTGCCAGTTTTGGAGTTAAACGCCAGAATTCTTGAGCTGACTTGGAACGCCTGTTTGGGCCATCAAATCTTGGGTAAAGTATAAACTATTATATATTGCTAGAAAGCCCAGGATGTCTACTTTCCAACGCAATTAAGAGTGCGCCAATTGGACTTCTGTAGCTCTAGAAAATCTACTTTGAGTGCAGAGAGGTCAGAATCCAACAGCATCTGCAGTCCTTTTTCAGCCTCTGAATCAGATTTTTGCTCAGGTCCCTCAATTTCAGCCAGAAAATATCTGAAATCACAGAAAAACACACAAACTCATAGTAAAGTCCAGAAGAGTGATTTTTATTTAAAAACTAATAAAAATATAATAAAAATTAATTAAAATATACTAAAAACATACTAAAAATAATGCCAAAAAGCGTATAAATTATCCGCTCATCACAACACCAAACTTAAATTGTTGCTTGTCCCCAAGCAATTAAAAATCAAATAAGATAAAAAGAAGAGAATATACAATGAATTCCAAAAACATCTATGAAGATCAGTATTAATTAGATGAGTGGGGCTTTTAGCTTTTTGCTTCTGAACAGTTTTGGCATTTCACTTTATTCTTTGAAGTTCAGAATGATTGGCTTTTCTATAGGAACTCAGAATCCAGATAGTGTTATTGATTCTCCTAGTTAAGTATGTTGATTCTTGAACATAGCTACTTTATGAGTCTTGGTCGTGGCCCTAAGCACTTTGTTTTCCAGTATTACCACCGGATACATAAATGCCACAGACACATAACTGGTGAACCTTTTCAGATTGTGACTCAGCTTTGCTAGAGTCCCCAATTAGAGGTGTCCAGAGCTCTTAAGCACACTCTTTTTGCTTTTGGACCACGACTTTAACCGCTCAGTCTCAAGTTTTCACTTGACACCTTCACGCCACAAGCACATGGTTAGGGACAGCTTGGTTTAGCCGCTTAGGCCAGGATTTTATTCCTGTGGGCCCTCCTATCTACTGATGCTCAAAGCCTTGGATCCTTTTTATCACCCTTGCCTTTTGGTTTAAAGGGGTATTGGCTTTTTCTGCTTGCTTTTCTTTTTCTTTCTTTTTCTTTTCTCTTTTTTTTTTCGCCTCTCTTCTTTTTTTTCTGCAAGCTTTTCACTACTTTTTCTTGCTTCAAGAATCAATTTTATGATTTTTCAGATCATCAGATAACATTTCTCCTTTTCCCATCATTCTTTCAAGAGCCAACAATTTTAACATTCATGAATCAACAATATAAAAAACATGCACTGTTCAAGCATTCATTCAGAAGAACAATAGTATTGCCACCACATCAAAATAATTAAACTGTTTTAAAATTCAAAATTCATGTACTTCTTTTTCTTTTTCAATTAAAAAAATTTTTCATTTAAGAAAGGTGATGGATTCATTTTCATAGCTTTAAGGCATAGATACTTAGACACTAATGATCATGTAATAAAGACACAAACATAGATAAACATAAGTATACAAATTCAAAAAACAGGAAATAAAGAACAAGGAAATTAAAGAACGGGTCCACTTTAGTGATGGCGGCTTGTTCTTCCTCTTGAAGATCTTATGGAGTGCTTGAGCTCCTCAATGTCTCTCCCTTGCCTTTGTTGTTCCTCTCTCATGGTTCTTTGGTCTTCCCTAATTTCATGGAGGAGGATGGAATGCTCTTAGTGCTCCACCCTTAGTTGTCCCATGTTGAAAATTAATTCTCCTAGGGAGGTGTTGATTTTCTCCCAATAGTTTTGTGGAGGAAAATGCATCCCTTGAGGCATCTCAGGGATTTCATGATGAGGAGTTTCCTCATGCTCTTATCCATGAGTGGGATCTCTTGTTTGCTCCATCCTTTTCTTAGTGATGGGCTTGTCCTCATCAATGAGGATGTCTTCCTATATGTCAATTCCAGCTGAATTACAGAGGTGACAAATGAGATGAGGGAAGGCTAACCTTGCCACAGTAGAGGACTTGTCTGCCACCTTGTAGAGTTCTTGGGATATAACCTCATGAACTTCTACTTCCTCTCTAATCATGATGCTATGAATCATGATAGCCCGGTTTATAGTAACTTCAGATCGGTTGCTAGTAGGAATGATTGAGCGTTGGATAAACTCCAACCATCCCCTAGTCACGGGCTTGAGGTCATGCCTTCTTAGTTGAACCGGCTTTCCTCTTGAATCACTCTTCCATTGAGCGCCCTCTTCACAGATGTCCATGAGGACTTGGTCCAACCTTTGATCAAAGTTGACCCTTCTAGTGTATGGGTGTGCATCCCCTTGCATCATAGGCAAGTTGAATGCCAACCTTACATTTTCCGGACTAAAGTCTAAGTATTTCCCTCAGACCATTGTAAGCCAATTCTTAGGGTCCGAGTTCACACTTGGATCATGGTTCTTGGTGATCCATACATTGGCATAGAAATCTTGAACCATTAAGATTCTGACTTGTTGAATGGGGTTGGTGAGAACTTCCCAACCTCTTCTTCGGATCTCATGTCGGATCTCCAGATATTCGCCCTTTTAGAGCTTAAAAGGGACCTCGGGGATCACCTTCTTCTTGGTCACAACTTCATAGAAGTGGTCTTGATGCACCCTTGAGAGGAATCTCTCCATCTCCCATGACTCAGAGGTGGAAGCTTTTGCCTTCCCTTTCCTCTTTCTAGAGGTTTCTCCGACCTTTGGTGCCATTAATGGTTATGGAAAAACAAAAAAAGCTTTAGCTTTTACCACACAAAACTTAGAAGGTTGCTCGTCCTCGAGCAAAAGAAAAAAGAAGAGAGTAGAAGAAGAAGAAATAGAGGAGATGGAGGGGGCTATGTGTTTCGGCCAAGGGGGATAGGTGGTGTGTATGTTGTGTGAAAATGAAGGAGTGAAGATGGGTTTATATAGGAGTGGAGAGGGGGTATGGTTCGGCCATTATGGGTGGGTTTGGGTGGGAAAGTGGTTTGAATTTGAATGGTGAAGTAGGTGGGGTTTTATGAAGGATGGATGTGAGTGGTGAAGAGAATGGTGGGATTTGATAGGTGAGGGATTTTTGGGGAAGAGGTATTAAGGTGATTGGTGAATGGGTGAAGAAGAGAGAGAGATGTGGGGTAGGTGGGGATCTTGTGGGGTCCACAGATCCTGAGGTGTCAAGGATTTCTCATCCCTGCACCATGTGGCGTGTAAAACGCCCCTTGCTGCCAATCCTGGCGTTAAACGCCAGGCTGCTGCCCATTTTTGGCGTTTAACGCCAGCTTCTTGCCCATTCCTGGCGTTAAACGCTAGTCTGGTGCCCATTTCTGGCGTTAAACGCCCAGAATGGTGCCAGACTGGGCGTTTAACGCCCATTCTGCTACCCTTACTGGCGTTTAAACGCCAGTAAGTTTCTCCTCCAGGGTGTTCTATTTTTCATTATGTTTTTTCTTCTGTTTTTGCTTTTTCAATTGTTTTTTTTACTTCACATGATCATCAACCTACAAAAAACATAAAATAACAATAGAAAATATAAATTTAACATAGATAAGTAAAAATTGGATTGCCTCCCAACAAGCGCTTCTTTAATGTCAATAGCTTGACAGTGGCTCTCATGGAGCCTCACAGATGTTTAGAGCAATGTTGGAACCTCCCAACACCAAACTTAGAGTTTGAATGTGGGGGTTCAACACCAAACTTAAAGTTTAGTTGTGGCCTCCCAACACCAAACTTAGAGTTTGACTGTGGGGGCTCTGTTTGACTCTGTATTGAGAGAAGCTCTTCATGCTTCCTCTCCATGGTGACAGAGGGATATCCTTGAGCTTTAAACACAAGGGAGTCTCCATTCACTTGAATGATAAATTCTCCTCTATCAACATCAATCACAGCTTTTGCTGTGGCTAGGAAGGGTCTGCCAAGGATGATGGATTCATCCATACACTTCCCAGTCTCTAGGATTATGAAGTCAGCAGGGATGTAGTGGCCTTCAACCTTTACTAAGACATCCTCTACAAGTCCATAAGCCTGTTTCTTTGAATTGTCTGCCATCTCCAGTGAGATTCTTGCAGCTTGTACCTCAATGATCCCTAGCTTCTCCATTACAGAGAGAGGCATGAGGTTTATACTTGACCCTAGGTCACACAGAGCCTTCTCAAAGGTCATGGTGCCTATGATACAAGGTATTGAGAACTTTCCAGGATCTTGTCTCTTCAGAGGTAATCTCTGCCTAATCAAGTCATCCAGTTCTTTGATGAGCAATGAAGGTTCATCCTCCCAAGTCTCATTACCAAACAACTTGGCATTTAGCTTTATGATTGCTCCAAGATACTTAGCAACTTGCTCTTCAGTAACATCTTCATCCTCTTCAGAGGAAGAATACTCATCAGAGCTCATGAATGGCAAAAGTAAATTTAATGGAATCTCTATGGTCTCAGTCTGAGCCTCAGATTCCCATGGTTCCTCATTAGGGAACTCCATGGAGGTCAGTGGACGGCCATTGAGGTCTTCTTCAATGGAGATCACTGCCTCTTCCTCCTCTCCAGGTTCGGCCGTGTGGGTTGTGGTTATGGCCTTGCACTCTCTTTATGGATTTTCTTCTGTGTTACTTGGGAGAGTGCTAGGAGGGAGTTCAGTAATTTTCTTACTCAGCTTACCCACTTGTGCCTCCAAATTTCTAATGGAGGACCTTGTTTCAGTCATGAAACTTTGAGTGCTTTTGATTAGATCAGAGACAATGGTTGCTAAGTCAGAGTGGCTCTGCTTAGAATTCTCTGTCTATTGCTGAGAAGATGATGGAAAAGGTTTGCTATTGCTAAACCTGTTTCTTCCACCATTATTGTTGTTGAAACCTTGTTGAGGTCTCTGTTGATCCTTCCATGAGAGATTTGGATGATTTCTCCATGAAGGATTATAGGTGTTTCCATAGGGTTCTTCCATGTAATTCACATCTTCCATTGCTGGGTTCTCAGGATCATAAGCTTCTTCTTCAGAGGAAGCTTCCTTAGTACTGCCTGTTGCTGCTTGCATTCCAGATAGACTCTGAGAAATCATATTGACTTGTTGGGTCAATATTTTATTCTGAGCCAATATGGCATTCAGAGTATCAATCTCAAGAACTCCCTTCTTCTGAGTTGTCCCATTATTCACAGGATTTCTTTCAGAAGTGTACATGAATTGGTTATTTGCAACCATTTCAATGAGTTCCTGAGCTTCTGCAGGCGTCTTCTTCAGATGAAAAGATCCTCCAGCAAAGCTGTCCAATGACATCTTGGACAGTTCAGACAGACCATCATAGAAAATACCTATGATGCTCCATTCTGAAAGCATGTCAGAAGGGCACCTTCTGATCAATTGCTTGTATCTTTCCCAAGCTTCATAGAGGGATTCACCTTCCTTCTGTCTGAAGGTTTGGACTTCCACTCTAAGCTTGCTCAATTTTTGAGGTGGAAAGAACTTTGCCAATAAGGCATTGACTAGCTTTTCCCAAGAGTTCAGGCTTTCTTTAGGTTGCGAATCCAACCATGTCTTAGCTCTATCTCTTACAGCAAAAGGAAAAAGCATAAGTCTGTAGACTTCAGGGTCAACCCCATTGGTCTTGACAGTGTCACAGATTTGCAAGAATTCAGCTAAGAACTGATGAGGATCTTCCAATGGAAGTCCATAAAACTTGCAATTCTGTTGCATTAGAGAAACTAATTGAGGCTTAAGCTCAAAGTTGTTTGCTCCAATGGCAGGGATTGAGATGATTCTCCCATAGAAGTCGAGAGTAGGTGCAGTAAAGTCACCAAGCACCTTCCTTGCATTGTTGGCATTGTTGTTTTCGGCTGCCATGGTTTCTTCTTTTTTGAAAAGCTCTGTTAGGCCCTCTAGAGAGAATTGTGCTTTAGCTTCTCTTAGTTTTCTCTTCAAGGTCCTTTTAGGTTCAGGATCAGCTTGAACAAGTATTCCTTTATCTTTGTTCCTGCTCATATGAAAGAGAAGAGAACAAGAAAGTAAGAAATCCTCTATGTCACAGTATAGAGATTCCTTGAGGTGTCAGAGGAAAAGAAGAATAGAAGGAGGAGCTAGATGGAGGAGAATTAGAACATATAAAGAAGGAGGGAGTTCGAATTGTACCTTGAGGAGGAGTGTTAGTCCTTTAAATAGGAGGATGTGAGAAGAGGGGAAGAATTTTCGAAAATTAATTAAAAGATTTTGAAAATAATAAAAAAAAATTTGGAAATTTGGTTGAGATTTTCGAAAACTAAGATTGGGAAAGAAATCAAGTGATTTTTGAAAAAGATTTTGAAATTAGAAATTAAAAAGATATGATTGAAAATTAATTTTGAAAAAGATGTGATTGAAAAGATATGATTGAGAAGATATGATTGAAAATCAGACTAAAAAGAGAAAGTTTTAAAATTAAAGTTGATTACTTGACTAACAAGAAATTAGAAGATATGATTCTAAAATTTAAAATTTGATCCTTTCTTAATAGGCAAGTAATAACTTGAAAATTTTGAATTAAATTACTAATTGTAGCAAGGATTTTCGAAAATTAAAAAAATGGAAAGAAATTGATTTTGAAGAGATATGATTGAAAAGATATGATTTGAAAAAGATTTGATTTTGAAAAATTATGAAGATTTGAAAAAAAATTTGAATTAAAAACAAAATCTTCCCTTTTGTGTCATCCTGGCGTTAAACGCCCAGAATGGCATCCATTCTGGTGTTTAACGCCCAAAGTGCTACCTTTTTGGGCGTTAAACGCCCAGCCAGGTACCCTGGCTGGCGTTTAAACGCCAGTTTTCCTTCTTCACTGGGCGTTTTGAACGCCCAACTTTTTCTGTTTGATTCCTCTGCTGAATGTTCTGAATCTTCAATTACTCTGTATTATTGACTTGAAAAGACACAATTTTGAAAATATTTTTGAATTTTTAATGATGAGAAATAATAAAAATGCAACTAAGATCAAATAAACAATGCATGCAGGACACCAAACTTAAAAAATTTTCATATAAGAGACACTAACAAATTGAGAATGCATATGAGAAACAACAAAACACACAAAACAAGAGAATTTAAAGATCAGAGCAATGAAATCATCAAGAACAACTTGAAGATTAATGAAGAACATATTGCATGTTTTTGAAAAATGCAAGAAGAATGCAATTGACACCAAACTTAAAAATTGATACTAGACTCAAACAAGAAACATAAAATATTTTTTATTTTTATGGTTTTAAAATTTTTTTTGTGATTTTCGAAACTTATATGGAAAAGAAAATAAAGAGAATCAAAACTTTTAACAAGAATTCCAGAAATCATGCAATGTTAGTCTAAAGCTTCAGTCTAAAAAGATTAGACATGTTTGGCCAAGCTTTAGCAGGACATTATATTCAGCAGCTAAATTGATGAGAACCAATGAGCTTTTGTGATGATAAGAACATCACCTTGAAACTCTAGAATTCATTCTTAAAAATTCTGAAAAGTACCTAATCTAAGCAACAAGATGAACCGTCAGTTGTCCAAACTCGAACAATCCCCCGCAACGGCGCCAAAAATTTGGTATGCGAAATTGTGATCATCAACAATGGCGCCAAAGGAATTGGAGCTCTTAAACGTGAATCACACTTTGTCACAATTCCGCACAACTAACCAGCAAGTGCACTGGGTCGTCCAAGTAATACCTTACGTGAGTAAGGGTCGATCCCACGGAGACTGTCGGCTTGAAGCAAGCTATGGTCACCTTGTAAATCTCAGTCAGGCTAATTCAGATGGTGATGAAGAATTAATAATTAAAAGATAAAAAAACATAAAATAAAGATAGAGATACTTATGTAATTCTTTGGTTGGAATTTCAAATAAGCGTATGAAGATGCTTTGTTCCTCCTGAACCTCTGCTTTCCTATTGCCTTCTTCCAATCATTCATAATCCTTTCCATGGCAAGCTTTATGTTGGGCATCACCGTTGTCAATGGCTACTTCCCGTCCTCTCAGTGAAAACGTTCCAAATGCGCTGTCACCGCACGGCTAATCATCTGTCAGTTCTCGATCATGTTGGAATAGGATCCATTGATCCTTTTGCGTCTGTCACACGCCAAACAATCGCGAGTTTGAAGCTCGTCACAATCATCCCTTCCCAGATCCTACTCAGAATACCACAGACAAGGTTTAGACGTTCCGGATCTCAGGAATGGCCGCCAATAGTTCTAGCTTATACCACGAAGATTCCAATCTTAGATTAGAAACCCAAGAGATACGCATTCAAGCCAGCTTAATATTGAAGAACGAATGAATATCTTGGAGAAGAAATAGACTTGAGTTGAATAGAAAAATAATAGTACTTTGTATTAATTCATGAAGAATAGTAGAGCTTCACACCTTAATCTATGGTGTGTAGAAACTCCACCGTTGAAAATACAAAAGTGATAATGGTGTAAGCATGGCCGAATGGCCAGCCTCCAAGGTCTAGGGACTAAACGTCCAAAGCTTCATCCAAATACAATAGCAAAAGGTCCTATTTATAGAGAACTAGTAGCCTAGGGTTTACAGAAATAAGTAGTTAATGCAGAAATCTTCTTGCGGGCCCACTTGGTGTGTGCTTGGGCTGAGCATTGAAGCTTCCATGTGTAGAGACTTTTCTTGGAGTTAAACGCCAGCTTTTGTGCCAGTTTGGGCGTTTAACTCCAGCTTTTGTGCCAGTTTTGGAGTTAAACGCCAGAATTCTTGAGCTGATTTGGAACGCCTGTTTGGGCCATCAAATCTTAGGTAAAGTATGAACTATTATATATTGCTGGAAAGCCCAGGATGTCTACTTTCCAACGCAATTAAGAGCGCGCCAATTGGGCTTCTGTAGCTCCAGAAAATCTACTTTGAGTGCAGGGAGGTCAGAATCCAACAGCATCTGCAGTTCTTTTTCAGCCTCTGAATCAGATTTTTGCTCAGGTCCCTCAATTTCAGCCAGAAAATACCTGAAATCACAGAAAAACACACAAACTCATAGTAAAGTCCAGAAGAGTGATTTTTATTTAAAAACTAATAAAAATATAATAAAAACTAATTAAAATATACTAAAAACATACTAAAAACAATGCCAAAAAGCGTATAAATTATCCGCTCATCAGCTGCCTCACAATCCTCTCCTCCTTTTCCCTTGCCTTCGTGGCAGGATCAGGAGCAAAGGCATTGCGTTCCTCCTGCTCGAGATTGGAGACTGTCTTGTGGCGCTTATCGTCGCGCTACTCCTAGCAGTATTGCTAGTCGAGCTTAACATGCAAGAGTTCATCGATTTGCTCTATTTCTTTCTGGGCCCTTTCACTCTTGAAATTTTTTCACTGATCTCATCACAAAAGAAGGAGAATTGGTCCCAAGGTTTGGGTTTCATCGTTATTAGTCTTTAAAATTCTCAGGTATCTGAATTTATTTTCTCTACTAAATTGTGCAATTATTTCTATGTGAACCCTAATTTCAGTTATTTTATTTTATTTTTGTCCCAATCATGCAGCTCACAAAGTAAGCTTTGAATCTTTGATCGGAGCTATATACATTTTTTCTACACCTTCAAGTAACGACTTTGAACAAGAAAGTTTTCAGATTGAAGTAAAACTTCAAAGAATCCAAAGGGAGTGAAAGACCTTGCTTTGATAGTTGCTAATTTGGTCTGTGGCTATGCGATTTTGTAGATTTGGGTGGCAGCTACATGTTTCTCACATCACCTGAAGGGAAGGATTATAAGAAAATCACCCACTTAGTTACACTTGAAAAGTGTAGCTAAAAATAAAAAAAATGATACTTTAGGCAAAGGCTACGCTTTTTTGGCTTTGGAGACGCTTTAGTGGGGATGACTATTCGGCCATTGCCTATTCTCAAAGGCTGTGCTTTTTTGTATCAAAGGCTACGCTTTTGACATTTAGAATAGGCACTTTTCAAGTGATACACTTGAAAACCAAAGGCTACGCTTTTCATCACTCATACTTACCAGAATTCAAAAAAATAGACTACACTTATCTTTACTACTGCATCACTTTAGAAACATAGCAACATTATATACCTATAGTTACACTATATAAACGTAGTCTTATGTCCCTCATTTTTTTAATAATAATAATAATAATAATAATAATAATAATAATAATAATAATAATAATAATAATACTATACAATATTCCTTAAATAATAAAATTTATTCTTAAACAAAAGGGTCGCTTATATGGTTCATAATCATGCCTAACAACTTTGATATTCACAGTAATAATATACAATGCAAATATCCCTAAAAATGATAAAGAAATAAAGAAGGATAAATACTTCCACTAATAACTATTCCAAGCCAACAATAACATTTAAAACTATTCCAAGCTATCATCCATCATTCGATAAATCAATCCAAAGTCATAATCGGCCATTCAATAATAAATTAATCCAAGGCCATAATCGACTATTCTTTCCAACCTCAAATTCATGTTTTAATATAAACATTTTTCATAAAAGCCTTGAAAATAGTTCAAACCCTTCACTTACCAAGCTATTCTTTTAAACCTCAAATTCATGTTTTAATATAAACATTTTTCATAAAAACCTTGAAAACGGTTCAAACCCTTTACTTACCAAAATCCACCAAAAGCGAAACATAACATTTTTCTCAATCACAAACACCAAATTCATTTTTCTAAGAAATTTTCAATCTACAAATAACTCCATCAACAACACAATCAATCACACATTATTCACAATCCACAAATAACTCCATCAACAACACTAATCAGTCATACACACAACCATAACCAATAATCAGTTATATAACAGACAGTTATACATTTGGATTAATTCACTAAATTTATCATGTATTTAAAGCCCAAAATATTTTAATTTTAAAATAATCCCCTACCTCAAAAAATTAAGCCTGCAAAAATTTTAACACAATAAATCCGTCTTTTGTTTATTCCTTTAATTCTTAGCAGCAGCAACAAACTTGATGTTTTCCAGGCAATATCAATAGCGACATCAAGGATCACAGCAATAATGACTTATCTGACATAAATTGGAATTAACGTGGAATAGATATTAAGCAAAATTAGAACATAATTGGTAATAGAGTATTGTAGTAAATAGGAACAGAACCAAATAATTATTTTTACCAAATGGAACAAGGCAGTGATGCCGCCGGTACTCTTCTGGCAAAAAAAAAAACGGCGACAGAGCTCCAGCGTTTCGGCAGCAGTGGTGTCGGTAAGGAACGCCTCCGACAACTGCATGCAACACGACGATGGTGGCTGTAACAACCATGCAATGACAACAATGTTCAAGGAATTTAAAAGAACGGAAACTAAAAGCAAGACCCTTATCGACAGTGGATCTCGGCAATGGCAGCGCCCTTTTCCGGCGACAGAGGCTCGGCAACGCATCTCCAGCAGTGGCAATGGAGCGCGCAATGGTGGTGACCCACGACGGTGACACCAATGAGGCTTGCAACTCCACAGGGTAGCGACAGAAGTTTCTCTCCCATTCGCGACCAAGCTCGACACGCGGAGGAAGCTGGTAGCGACGGCGACGATTCGGATGAGGACGACGACGGCAACATAGACCTTTGCAAAGACGACGAGGGAACAGAACGTGACGGCGACGACCAGACGTTGCGTCTCCTCTCTCCTCAGCTAAACTCCCTCGTGCATGTCTCCTTCTCTGTCTCCCCCTCTTGCTCGTGACAGCGGCGGCGACGACAGCACCCAACCCGCCGACATCGTCTCCCTCCTTCTTTGTCCCTTTTCTGGGTGTGTGTGTGTGTGTGTGTTTGGGAAGGGGGTGGCGGCTGTTAGTGTTAGGGGGTTAGGGTTAGGGTTTGATTTGTTTAAAGTTAGGGTTTGGGTTTTAATGTGGGGATTTTTGGGTTAATTAGGGTAAATAATTTTAATAAAATTGCGACATAGAGTATTAATTTAAAATTTAATTTAATCCCTTAAAATTATTTTAAAAATATTATTTATTATATCAATTTACTAATTGGCTTTCAATCAAGTACTCTAATTTAAAAATATAAGATGATATAATTGATTTTCTTTATTCATAAAACTTAAGGTATTAAATTTCAAAAATATCAATTAAATCAAATCATATAAAATTCTTATTATTTTACAACTACTAAACTTTATAATTTAAATAAAAAAATTATTCAATAATTATAAAATTAGATAAAAATTCTAATTTTAAATAGTCCAAACCTCATTATTTTTAAATTTCTAAAATTTTAAATTGTAAATAGGAAAATACTCAATAATTACAAAGTTAGATAAAACCTTAATTTATTTCAAATTTAATTTATCAAAATGTGTTTTAATTATCTTTAATAAAATAATTTCTGAAATCAAGGTCTCTAATGAATAAATAAATTAAAATTACTTTATAATAACATTTTTTAAAAGTTCTGGATCTTACACAGTGGTAAGTGAATGCAGGTGAAGAGGATAAAGAGTGGCGACAGTAACGAGTGGTGGCGAAGGTGAAGTGGTGAGTGGTGAGTGGTGAGTGGGGAAGAGAAGCGATAGTTAGTGGAGAAGGATGAAGGTGAGTGGTGAGGGGAAAAACCTTTCTTCGAAGTGTTGAGGGGCCGCGAGCTATGTGATTTGGTGAAAAGAAAACAAAAAGATTCACTAAGTGTCGAACGTGAATTTGGCGTTCTTAGAAATGTTTTTGAAGCGCAGTCAAAACATAACAAATAGTTTATTCTTCAAAAGAGTTTTTTTTTTTTGTGAGAAAAGTGTACCCATATATATTAAGATAAAGCTACATTTTATAAGTGATCTTTATAATATCTAAGGAGATACTTTTCAAGTGATGTCATAACTGTGTTTCCTATTCTCCTATAAAAAACTGAAACGGAGAAAAGCGTAGCCTATTTTATGAATAGACTACCATTTTCAAATGTAGCTTTAAAAAAGTGTGACTGAATGGATGATTTTCTTGTAATGGAGATTTGGATCAGAAAGTTGAAAGTGACCTTTTACTCCTTCTGAATTAGACTATGTGCTTTCGTTTTCTTTTGTTCCTTTCAGTGAGTTTGGCGCCTTCTTCACTATATGGAAGCTCTAGCACATGGTAGTGGTTAGGGGTGGCAAACGAAGAAGCCTATCCTGCCTAACGACGGACCGGTGCATTGGCGGGTCAAACTCACCAAATCTCTTTTTTTATTTATAAACCATTAAATATTAAATAATATATATAATTTCACAACGATTCAATAAATATATAATTTCTAAAGACATGAAAAAAATTATAATTTCTAAATTTATAAACATTAAAGTCTTTATAATATAAATATGTAATAAACATAATCATAAACTAAAATTTTTGAAACAAAATAATAAAGCAAACATTGTCCAAAGCAAAATAAACATTGTCCAAAACATACAATTAAACATCTTCAAGTTTATAACCAATCAAACATAAAATATAATCCAAAATATAAATTAGAACATCTTCAATTATCATCTTCATCCTCTTATAGATCAATAACATCATATAAATTTGTAAAAAAATGGTCCTAACAAAAAAAACGCCTGGCCCGCTGGGGAAGTCCGCCCCGCTCTGTCGAAGCCCACCAAAGACCACAGATTAGGCGGTGTGGGTTAGGCGGACTTTTTAAGTTTGGCAGTTTCAAATTTTCAGCTCAGCCCACTTTTTTTGGCGGGTTATGTGGGTCGGGCCGGCGAATTTCGACCCGTTTGCTACCTCTAGTAGTAGTCCACGTCTGCGTATATTGTTGTCGATTCCCAAACGGATTTTCCAATGGAATATGGGTTTCTTTGCTTTTAGAGAGGGATATGATTTTCTCTTTTTGTTTCTGTTGAGTCTCTTGATTTTTCGACGTCGTTTCTGATGTAGGGAGAGGTGAGAGTAGAGAAGTAGATTTGGTGAGATGGTGGATTTTATAGTGGTGGTCATGGAAGGAAGATGAGAAAGGAAGAATAAAGGAGATGGTTTTTATTATACAAAATTTTGAAAAAAAATTAACAATTAGTTATTTTTGTCAAATAAAACTTATCTTGTATGGGTATAACTCTAGTTTAATCTTTTCCAGTCAGTTTTATTAGCGTCCAAATCTTTCATGATCAAAAATGACTATTTACTCATTGAAATTACTCTAATTAGTAACTTTAACATGTGCTCTTAGATCACATGTTAGTTAAACACACACACACACATATATATATTATAACATTTTAGATTTGATATTATAGTTTATAAAAAAATTTTATTCTTTAATTTAAAAATTTTTGAGAATTATGTTTGTTGAATAAATTGGTCACTCGATTGCTTTTAAGCAAAATTTTAATATGCGTTAAATAAATAAGTTTCTAACTAATTTTAATATAAGAAAATTAAATTTCAAAAATATCACTATAAAATAAATTAATTATTTTTAAAATAACAGAGAAATCAATATGTATGATGAAAATAATTTTCAAAAACTTTCAGACATTAAAAATGTGTTAAAACCTAAAATTTCCTATCTTAAATTTTTGAGAGTCAATTTACGAATTTATTCTATATAGTAGTTGGTAAGCATATATATGCACTATGTTTGGTGGATTTGGTTAGTACTTTTCAATTGTAAATTAATTCTTTCTCTAAAAGGTTTTGTCAACTCCTCAAACTTTCGGGTATATATATATAATGATTAGTAATTATAGTAGTTTTTGCGAACAAGCTAAGTATCTTAAAGGGAATGAGAATTATTAAATTATAAATTTATTATAAAATTAAAAAAATATTTATATTAGAACGCATTGATTATATGAAAAATTTTAATTTCTTTCATGAATAGTAAGTTTGATAGCACCCTTAGAATTAAACCATTGCTAAGAGTAGTAGCATAATTACACAAGAAGAAAAATTAGTATTTTACCAAGAGGAAGTTAGGTAGTCAAGTGTCCTACAAATACTTATATCCTATGAAAATTAGGATGAAATATGGTTATTCAAAACCTAGAAACATGCTGGCTACTACTTATTATTCAAACAATTTAATCAATGAGCTTCCTAAAAAAAGTCCTCATTGGAAACAAGCCACGGACAATGAGCAAGAAGGATTTGCCAAATGTGGCATTTGATCCCTTGTTGATCTTCCATCATATGCTGCTATTGTTGGACATAAGTGGGTCTTTGGCTCTTTGCCATTAACAAGAGCCCCGACGGCAGAATTCTAACGTACAAAGCACGTCTCGTTGTTAAAAGCTTCCACCAAGTTAAGGGCATTGACTATGAAAAAATTTAGAGCCCTATTGTGTGTCCCACTACAATTAGAATCATCATCACTGTTGCTTTAACACGAAATTGGCCTATTAAGCAGTTTGATTTTGATAGTATGTTTCTTATTAATGGTGCATTAACAGAATAAGCATATATGCAATCACCGGATGGTTGTAATAATAAGCAACTGCCATCTAAGGTGTGCAAGCTAAATAAAACCATCCACATACTTGTTTTCATGTCGATATATATATTTTGGACACGACACTTATCGATACTTGTTCAACACGCGTGTCTGCTGTGTCGAACCGTGTCTTTAATAAAAAATAAAAAATTCTTCTCCGGACATACTTAGACACACCTAAATACCATCACGTGTCAATGTTTCCAATCTTATTCTTAACATGTATTCTTAAAATAAATTTAGAAATAGTATATATTATTATTTATTAAAATAAAATTATTTTAAATACTTTATATAATTAAAATAAGACATTAAAATATCAATAAAATATTATTATGATTTATCTAAAAAATACTTTATATTTTATATGTATGCATATCCTTATATTTTATAAGATTTTAAAATTCGCATGTTGATATGTCTCGTATTGTATCATATTCGTGTCCATGTCAGTGTACGTTGATTATAGAAACCATCTATTGCCTTGAGCAAGCTCCAAGGACTTAGTACGAAACCTTCATAGTAACTTTAAGAAAATTAGAATTTTATAACACAATTTCTAATGCCGCCTTGGTCATAAAGAACATATTTTACTACTATATATATATATATATATATATATATATTTTGATCACATAATAGTTACAGTATCAAGTTCTACTCAAATTGATATATATTGATCAGTAGTTTAAATGCAATATTTCTTCTAAAAGAGTTGGCTAGGTTCAATTATTTTTTGGGTTTGGAAACATATTTCCTTCAGGACCAGAAGTTGCTCTTAACCCAAACCGTATGCTAACAATTTATTGGGTAAAGCTAGGATGAAACAATCGAAACCTATGCCTACACCTATGGTTCATCACTAAAACTTCGGAAAAATGATTTTGATATGTCTGTGAGAAGGGAAAACCAGAATTAATTACTGATATTACTTAATATTCAAGATTCAAGAAGTGCCAATGTATAGAAAATTAGTTAGGCATGTGTTAGTGAGAAAATAAAATCAGTTAAGTCCATGCTATATATAGTTAGACACATACTTGTAGAAACCAGATTTTCTCATTCAAAGAAATACATATTACAATTTACATTTACAATTTCACTCTCATTCATTTTAATGTCAAAGAAGATGCCAGATGAGTGGAAAAAGAGCACTTTAGTATCCATTTACAAGAATCAGGGGATATACAGAGTTGTGAAAACTATAGAGGGATCAAACTCATGAGTGATACCATGAAGTTATGGGAAAGAGTGATAGAACGGAGGCTGAGACAAGAGACACAAGTAACAGAGAACCAATTTAATTTTATGTTAGGCAGATCCACCACTGAAGCTATATACCTATTAAGAAGGATGATAGAGAGGTATCGTAGTAATAGAAGGATTTACATATGGTGTTTATTGATTTGAAAAAAATGTACGACTAGAATGCCAAGGGAGGTCTTATGGAAGGTTTTGGAAAGTAAGAGAGTAAGGATCGTATATATTCATGTAATTAAAGACATGTATGATGGGGCTACATCTAGTGTGAAGACTCAATGTGGTGTGATAGAGGAATTTCCTATAGATATAAGATTACACCAGAGATCATTCTTAAGTCTATATCTTTTCACATTAGTATTTGAAGTACTCACAAAGCATATCCAAGATCCTGTACCATGGTGCATGCTTTTTGCTGATGATATCGTTCTTATAGGAGTGTCAAGGGAAGACCAAAAATAAGAAGTTGGATTTATGGAGAGAATGTAACACCCCGTTACCCTAAGTCTTATCTCTAGTCGTAAAGCGAATAATAACAAGACGTCACGACAGTTCTAAATCTTATTATATATATATATATATATATATAACTAGAAGTCCGATGAAAGAATAAAGCTCAAAGTCGCTTAAAGCGGAATTACGAAACGCGAAGCGTTCACACACGATAACTAAACGCATAGGTACAAACAGAACAAGACATAATACATATAAAACCTTGTGGATAGCTCCAAGATACACAAGGTAATAATTAAATTAACAAGATATGTATAAATAAGTATGATGTACCAAAAAGAGGAATAGTCACAGCCTGCGAAGTTTAGGTCAGCTAGTCAAACTGAAATACAAAAGAGTTTTGGAAGTTTAAAACAACTTATACAATTTATCTCTCAAATCAAGCCTCTAAGGCCATAAATCTAAAACAGAGAAGTGAGATAAAGTACTACAGCAAAATAATCAAAAATACCAAAAAGATAACAAAAGATCCTCCGCTCTGTCACCATCCCGCAGCTCACCGAGGTGGGTTACGACCTGCATCTGAAAAGTAACAATAATATATGGTATGAGAACCGGAGGTTCTCAGTATGGTAACTGTGTCTAATATATAAGATGTAAGGTTTCGGGACACCGAAGACAATCTTAGAACTTCACACCCAACAGATATTCAAGCTTAAAACAAATATTTAACTTAAACCATAAACCATAAACAAGGTTATCTAAACTTAGGAGATTTCTAACTAATACCAATCACATCGCTGTGTCCCACAGTCTTCGCCAACCTAACCTCCATGTGATCCCATCACCACCGCCTACCGATCATCCTCAACACCCGTAAAACACATATAATGCAAGCAAGTAAAGTACAAATAGTATTCAGGTATAACAAATAAGTTAATTAGCATTTAGTCAAATAGGCATAACTTATGTAATAAAAGCAAACAAGCAGATAGAAAATACATATGATGAATGCCTACTCTATTTGGCTCGTGATATCACTTGTCAGTTCAAAATTCCAACCCGACACATCCCCGGGATGTCGTCTTTTTGCCACGACCACGGTTATAGTGCCCTACTTACTATTTCTAGTGCCCAACACTTTATCTTGCACCCTATGAGTTATAGTGCCCGGAACACTCTTTCAGGTTATAGTGCCCGAGTTCACTCTGGCAGCAGAAAGGTTATGTGAGCGGGAGACTGCCACAGTCCTCACATCTTAATGTAGGCGGGAGACTGCCTTGGCCCCTATGCCAGCACCGCTACCTCGACAAGCGGGAGACAGCCACAGCCCTTGCTTGAGGCACACAGCAACTTACCAATCATTACAATTCAGTGATACAGCACATCTCATAGCACAATTTCGCTTAAACTCATTCGAATCTCATCATCCATCATCAACATCTCGAGTTCATCACTGACATCTCAAATTCATCATCAGTCCGGTGCCCCATTAGTTCACAAAACAAACTACCCAACTGACATACCAGGCTTAAGTCACTGTCTTCTAAAACCCGTATATAAATCCATTAAATATCAAACATAAGCACTTATACGCTAGTCCTAGGCCTAATTATTAACCACAAGTCTTAACGAGTAGTTATGGAAGTTTAGAAGACTAGAGGACCCTTAAAAGTGAAGAAAATTTATTTTTCAGCAAAATAGGGTCTATGTACGCATGCCCATTGTATGCGTACGCATATATTAAATTTTACCCATTTCGCGTACACATATAAGAGTTCGCGTACGCATAGGTGCCAAACAGAATGGCACGCTCACTTATGGGGGTTCACGTACGCATACACCTCCAGAATTGCAAAATTTTGTAAAGTTGCAGAAATCAGTTTTAAACACCAAACTTTAAACGTTCATAACTTCCTCTACAAAAATTCATTTTCTTCAAACTTTATATCAATTTAAATATCTTTGAATGAACTTTAATTTAAGATAAATTTCAATCAATTTTGAAAACTGAGGCTCAAGTTATGATCTGTCAAAGTTCACCAAAAATTAGTTTTTACCAAAAATCAGCTAGGTTCTCAAACTTCCAAACTTCATAACCAAACCAAAACAAACACACCCAAAACCAACAGAAAACCTCATACCAACATTTATCGACCATCTCTCATTCATTCACTACTAAAATCATTATCCCTCTCCATCCTCAATTCAACCTATCTCATTCATTTTAATTTCATAATTATCTTTATAAAGTCCTATTCACCACATCAATTCACATACACATAACCACAACTATTATTTTACAACCACCAACTCAACATAACCAAATCACATATACCTTAATTCAACTCGTTGCAAATAACATTTATCCACTCATCATCCCATTTAATTCAAATTCATCATCATTCAATCCACAACAACATCATCAATCATCATTAATCATCTACATCATCATTTAACATCATAAATTCATCAACAATTTAAAACATATCCTAAGGTCCACTAGCCTAAGTGTCCAAAAACATTACATATTACATAAAGAAAACTGAAACTATATCTTGGCCGATTTTCAATATGTGCAAAATACCAAAAACTTGATTCCAACAAGATCAACAAGCCTCAGGCACCAACACCATTTCCAAAACTCACCAACTATCAAGCCATACACATATAACATACCAAGAATCAACACTATCGCTAACCAAAATATCAAATCATAAGAGTTTGAAGAGACTTACCTTACCCAATGATATTAGGGACAAAACCTAATAATATTCCAATGCTAGATAACTCCTAAACAAACAAAATCACAAAACTTACTCAAAAACCAAACCCAAAAATGCAAAATTATTAGGGCTGGAAACTAGAGCTTGAATTTCGAGTTCTTACCAACAAAGCTTGACTAAAAACAAAGAGCTCGACGAGAGCTTCACATGGCTACAAATGGCTCGTCAATCGGAGCTCCGTAGTTCAAGTTATGGTCATCGGAAGTGGAGGATGAATAGTGACCAAACCCTTTGCTCTCTTCTCTCTCAAAGCTGCGCCCCCCTTTTCTTATTTTAGGGTGGAATGAGCTGATTTGTCTCATTAATGGGTTTAAATATGTTGGACCTTGGGCCGGTTTGGACCCGGTCCAACCCGTTAGCGTTTTAGGTCCGTTTAGCCCACTTTGGGCCAAAATCTTTAAGATTAGTGTCCGGTTTTCGATTCTAAATTATTTTTTTTCCTTTCAAAATAATAAATTCAATTTTCAAAATCTTATTTTTCTCAAAACACGGTACCGGATAGACTAGAGCTGGTACTGCCGGCTTAAGTATCGGTACACATTTTTACAAAAATCTTTCGCAAAAGATACATTTTCCAACTCAGAAAAATTCATTGAATTCAAATTTTACCTTTTTATTTTCAAAATATCATTTCCATATTTTCGATCTATTCCGGGCAGTTAAAGCTATTATTTTATTAAAACGATTTTACGTGAAAAACTTCGGTTCTTACAGAGAAGCTCTAGAAGTGTATGGTCTGCGCATAAGCCATAGCAAGACGGAATATATGGAATTTAAGTTCGGCCGCCGAAGGAAAAACCCTAATACAAAGGTGAAGATTGGAGAAAATATCCTACGAAAAGTTAAATGTTTTAAGTATATTGGGTACATCATACAGGATAATGGAGAGATTGAATAAGATGTAAACCATAGGATCCATGCAGGTTGGTCAAAATAGAAGAGTGTGTCTGGTGTTATACGCAACAAAAAAGTACCTTCAAAACTTAAAGGTAAATTCTATTGCACTGCTATCAGACTGATTATGCTTTATGATACAGAGTATTGGGCAGCCAAAGGGAGCACGAATATAAGTTAAGTGTGACAGAGTTGAAGATGTTGAGATGGATGAGTGGTCCTACGCGATTGGATAGAATAAGGAGCGAGGATATAAGAGAGAGTCTTAGAGTAGCACCTATCTTAGAAAAGATGGTAGAATTGCGTCTTAGGTGGTTTTGCGCAAGTTATCAGGTGATGAAGCACCCCTTGGATCTAATCGCCCAAGCCTTTCCTTGGACAATAAACACCATAGATACATATTGGCCTCTTTGCCATTGATTCTTAGAACTTTATTAATCATTGAATCATTTTTGATCTTTTCGTAATTCATTTTTTTCTTGCTATCTCTTTTCTCTCTTTTTCTTTATTAAATTCAACTTAAGGATATTTAAATATTCAGAGATCTCATAATACTTCTCTAAACCTTTGTTTATGAAGAATCATTCTTCTTATTCATTTGAGACCATTCACATGTTATCACATTCCATGGAATGCAATCACAAGTCATGGACTACCACTTTATATAATAGGACTTTATTTAATAGATTCAATATTCCTCCACTATTTAGCCATTCTTTTTCATGATGATTAGAAGGCTCAGAGGATAAGCATAGTAACAAGCATGGATATTACATTAAGAAAATATGTATGATGCAAAGACAAGGAGAAGGAAAAGTAAAAAGGAAACTTAAAAGAAAGAAATACTAACCACCATACACAAGTTTTACCATATTCTCTGTCCTGATTTCTTTCTTCATCCTCATTCTTGGTTTTGGTTGCAACACCAAACTTAGAATTTGGCCATGTACAGATTGGTAAACACCAAGCTTAAAGTTTGGACATATTATCAGGTGGTGAAAATCGTGAAGGAACATAGAATTCTAAGTACATGTTATGTTAAGTGATGTATGCAGAGGAAGAAGAAGAAGAAGGAAAAGAAGAAAACAATGATGGTAGCAAAAATTTTTAAAAGCTAGTTTTGAAAATTAAAATCAACAAAGAAAAACCATGAGTAGAAGGCAGAATTTAACTAATACTTGACTTATTCGTTGAAATATTTTTTTAATTGGCTAAAAGAAAGGACTTTAATAATGGGAGAGAGAAGAAAGTCCTCACTGATTGGGTTGCCTCCCACAATATTACTACCTCTTTGTGAACAGCCTCATTTGTTGTTGGATTAGACCTTCTCTGTTCTTGCACTATAGGTTTTGAATCTTCTTTCAGTGATATTTTATGCATGCATATCGTGGGCTTCATTCCCTTTTTTTTCAAACATTGAGTGCTGTTGAGAATTTTCAATGGCTTCTTCCTTGAAAACTTCTAGGATCGATGGGTTAATTAATTCAATCTTCATGCAATCTTTCACCTCACTAGGGTGTGGACTCTCAATGTTGATAGCTTTGCATTCCTCTCTAAGATTAGGTACTGTGTCACTTGGAGAGGAATTTTCTTATTTTTCTGCCAATTGATTGGCAATTTGTCCCATTTGCTTTTTCAAATTGTTGATGGAGCTTTCTTTGTTTTTGGAGTTTGTTCTTGTTTCTTGCATAAAATCTTGGTTTCTTGAACAATCTTAGCAATGGTTTAGGATAATCTTTCTATTTTATTCTTAAGAGAAAACTCAGCCACATTCTGAGCTAATTTCTCTACATTGAAGAATGCTTGTTTTTGGTTCCACCAGCCATTGTTAGAGTGATTACTCCATCCAAGGTAGTATGGTCATTCTCTGTCCTGGAGAAATATTCCATGTAGTTTACTTGTTCTAGGGTTGGCTCAAATTTCATCATTCCTTTACACAAGAACACCAAACTTGATTAAAAGCACCATGTGGAATAAAAAGAATAGAATCAAATAAAATCTAATAATGAAAAAGAAATAAAATAAAAACAAAACAAAATAAAGACATTATCTAATTTAGCAATGTAACACAATGTATGATGTCAATCTCCGTTAATCCCCGACAACGGCACCAAAAATTTGATTAGCAAAAATTGAAGCACACGGATACTAGCAAGTGCACTGGATCGTTCAAGTAATACCACTGTGAGTGGATATCATTCCCACGAGAATCAAAAGATTGAGCACGCAAATATCGAGTCAAATAACTAATCAGATCAGTGAAACATGGATTAATAAATGTTGAAATTTGTTGAAAACTTAAAAGGGTTGAATGTTGGATTGCTTGAGGGCAGTGAATGTGTGGTTGATTGAAAGAGAATATACAATGGAGAAGTCAATGATTTTGGAGATGTTTAAGTCCTTAGAAAAACCAAACTTTGTTTTGCTATTCTAACACATGTAAAGATCGTTTCACGATGAATCTTAATTAACCGATTTTCAATGTCTTAGCTTCTCGGTTTCTCTTCAATTAACCAACTACCAATGTGTTGGTCAATCAATTAATCGAAGAGGTTAAGTGCGAAATCTGATTCAGTTCCTCATAAAATTCAAAAGTAGTCCTTAGGTTGGATTATATGTCCGATTGAATCTTATGAGAAAACATAATTTTTAAAAGTTGTCCTAATATGAATTATATGTCACGTATTCAAAACTAGGGTGATTGAAAATCATGCATTGTGTTGCACACTTTAAAAACCACTATGTCTAGTAGATTAAAAAAGTCACGTGAAAGAGTTTTCAAGTATAATTCGAATATTAGTTCTATCGAAGTAATAAATAAATTCAAAATGGGATTATCATGCCTGTCAACATTACTAATCCTATAGAGATGAAGAACTAAACACTCAATAATAAAACAGATCAATGCAATACTTTAAAATGGAAAAAAAACTTAGATTAATAATTCATAGAATCATAAACAGAGCCCCAAACTCTTTGACAGAAGGATTAGTTACTCATGGTGAATTAAAAAATAAAGCAAAAGAAAAAAGAAAAAGAAGAGAGACACATGAGGAATCAGAAGATCCTCCTCCCATATGCCTTTACTTGTGAACAAAGTTCACTTATTTATATCTTACATTTACCTAAAATTCAAATTCAAAACTAAATTTTTATCTTATCTTTTAGGAAGAATAATATAACTAATAATAATTCAAATCCTAATCAGAACTAATTCAAATCAAATCCTATCTTATAGAATCTTCCACAATCTTAACCAAAATCACAGCTTCCAGGAGAGAATGGGCTTGCTTGGCTTGTAATTTGGGCTCTTGGGCGTGCCACTTGCTGTCTGAGCTTGAAACCTAGCCTCTGGGTACTCTTCAAAGGCGTTACGTGCCTATTTTGAGCGTTACATGCCATGCCCATTTTTGCTGATTTTACGAGCTGAAAGGTGAGGGTCGTTTATGGCTCAAACAGAACGTTTACTATAGACATATGCATATCATTTTGAAGCTCCGGATGTTAGCTTTCCAAAACCATTGAAACTGTTTCATGCGAATTTCTCTAGCTCAAGTTATGATCACTTGAGTATAAAGAGGTCAGAATTAACAGCATTCATAAATTTGCTTCCTAGGGGTTTGCTTCTCTAGGGCATGGCATGCCCCTCTTCAAGTGTGGCACGCCTAGCTTCTTTTCCTTTAGGGCGTGGCCTTCTTTATATGGTGTGGCACACCTGGTCTTCTTCCTTTAGGGTGTGGCATGACCCTATTTGCCACGCCCTCTGTTTGTCTCTCTAGAGCGTGGCATGCCCATGCTTCTGCTCCCTTGCATGGCTTGGATCCTTACGTACATAGCTCTTGGATTTGCATGTAATGCTTGTCTCTTTGAATATGCTTTCTTTGCTACTTGATTTTTCTTTCTTTTAACCATATTTTCTTGAAAAAACTTAGCAAATACCTTAGCAGCAAAAGATACTTAAAAGTAATGAGATTAGAAGATGAATCTATAATTAAACCTAAGAAAATAAGAAATTAAAGCCAAAAAAACTACTAAAGATGCAGATGCATCATGTAGTGATCAAAGTCTCCTAGCTGGTTTAAGCACTCTCATACAATACAGCAATTGAAGACAGTAAAAATATATAATATACCTGAAAGGTACATTCCATCAAGGTTCAATGTTTCCAAATATATTGATTATCAAATAATTTCATTTGTAGATGTAAATTGGACTTTAGATTTGGATGATAGAGAATCAATAAAGTGAGAGGAGGGGATTTCAATTATTGAAGAGATGAGGCCTATAGTGAAGCATTAGACTATTGCAATTTGATGGATATGAGAGCAATTGGAAGGTTGTTTACTTGGTTTAGAAGAATGAGAGGGGAAAGATACATAGTTAAGATATTGGTCTGGGCATTTTCCAATATGGGATAGTGTCATCTCTTGCTAGATGCTTATTAAAAGTGCTCAACTGAGTTTACTCTGATCATTGTCATATTACCATTCAGCGTAGGAGATCCCCTTCTCCACAAAAAGATCTTCACTTAGGTTTTAAGTTACTTGGATAATGAATCCTTCCATTACTTAGATAGTTCAGGATGCATGGAGTAAAGACTTCCCTAATGTGATATCTAGCCTTATTAAAGTTCAGAAAAAGGCTTCAAGTTTAATAAGAAAGGTTTTGGTAATATTTTTCTAAAAAAAAATAAGCTGAATGAATATATTAGCAAGTTACAGTAGCTTTTAAAAAGCCCTACCTATATGTCTCTATAGTAGGAAGAAAAGAGATTGAATTAAGAATTTATTAAGATCCTATTAAAAAAATAATATGGTATCAGAAGCCTAGCTAGAGAATAATAGGTGAAATTTGGAGAAAGTTATACTAGATTCTTTGACTTGCAACCTCTCATGCGGAGAAAAAAAAATCCTATTGTAGCTTTTGTCTATGAAACTCTCATTGTCCTTATTAAAGGAAAAAACAAAATATGAAAAAAGTATGTTGGCCTTTAAGATTGATCTAGAGAAAGCATATGATAGAGTCGAATGAAGGTTTTAAAGCACTTACACTCTTAAACTTTGGTTTTTCCACAACCACGATCGTTATGAACTGTGTTTATTTCTTCTCCCTATCTATTCTTTAGAATAAAAATACGTTTTAGAGTTTTTGCCCCAAACATGGCTTGAGATAAGGGGACCCGATGTCTCCCTACTTGTTTGTATTGTGCATTGAGAGTTTGACTTGTTTGATTTTTCATAAAGTGGCAGTAGGAGAGTAAAATCTGGAGGTTATTTTTTGAGGGTGACCTAGAATCTCTTACCTCGTATTTGTAGATAATTTACCCCTCTTATGCAAAGTTAAGAAAATCCAAGTTGAAATGGTGATGAACATGCTTCACTTTTTGCAAGGCCTCTCGCAAAAAGGTCAACTTTCAAAAATCTAAAGCTCTTTATTCTAAAAATGTATCTTCAATCAAAAGCAACTTTTTGTAAGAATTTTTAATGTTGTTTTTACTCAAAATTTATGTAAATACCTCGCAGTGGATATTGGTCATGCTAGAACTATAAGAAAAGGGACTCAAGAAATTGTGAAAAAAAATCAAAAGAGGTTAAAAATTTAGAAAGGTTAGTTGTTGAATAAGACTGCATGATATGTTTAATAAAATCAATTTTTTTCTCAATTCTATTTATCAAATACAAATGTTCGTTCTAATGGCCTATGCTTATGAGAAAATCAATTACATCACCGCCATTTTTTATGGAAAAGATAGAGCATTGGCAAGGGTTTCTCCCTGTTGAAATGAGAAACCTTAATTTCTCCTAAGAAAGTCTGAGGTCTAGGAATTACAGATGCATCTTATATGAATATAGCTTTGATTGAAAAATTGATTTGATAGATTATGAATTGGAAGGATAAGCTTTGGGTGCAGATTATACTAGAAAAATATTTGGAGAGTAGTCATAACCTAGACTTTAAGATTCTAAAAAATGCGTCCAACTGCTGGAGGAGCATTCTATTGGTGCCTAATTATCCCAAGGAAGATTTCGACTAGTTCACAATAGGTCCCATTAACCAATGTCTATGACATGATTCCAGGGCCATTCAAAGTAAGATCTGTGATGCTCCACCATATATCCACATCTTTGAGCTCCTTTTCAGGATCGAAGATGTATGGTTTAATTTTACTTGCCTTTTGGATACTTTAACCATCCCTTTACCACAAAAAATGAAATATATGATCCCAGCTTTAATCCATTGTTGCAAGTTGGCATTCATCCTAAAAGGTGGTGGAATCAGCTTCCTTTAAGATTTATACTACTAGAGATGGTTATAAGTGGTTATTGAAGTATAGATATCAATAGAATGAGAATGATCATTGGAATTGCGTCTGTGCTCC
Organism: Arachis hypogaea; assembly: GCF_003086295.3. NCBI lineage: Eukaryota > Viridiplantae > Streptophyta > Magnoliopsida > Fabales > Fabaceae > Arachis > Arachis hypogaea. The sequence continues at coordinate 19,298,166 of NC_092046.1, read as the reverse complement.
AAAAATTCCTAAATAGATTAAGGATTTGATTTGGCTCTACATCTATCAGGTCTTACCTACATCTTTATTCCGCCACAAAGAAAATTGGTTGATTTGAATTTATATCCGCGTTGCAAAGAAGATAGGAAACAGTTCCACACTATCTTTCTTAGTGTAACAAGGCTAAGGTTATTTGGGATCTCTTGGATGCACCCTTATTTAGTAGAGGAGCCGCTATTAGTACAAAGATTTGAGATCTAGATGAGGAAAGCTTTAGCAGGGAAGGAGTCCCTTTTCTTTCCTAAAATATGGTGAACATAGTGCCACCGAAACTAGGATATTTCGATCCCCAAGATGAATGATCGAATAAGAAGGTATCAATGCTAAGAAAGCTACCCAAGGGTTATATCAGAGCATTGAATCGGCCTGGAATCCTCCATCGAAGTATATGGTGAAAGTTAATTGTGATGTTAGTGTCTATCATGAGCATAATTTGGTTGGTTTTGGCTGTGATTCAACTGGAACCACTACAAGAAACACCGTTAAAATTGACAGCCAAATCGACGGCTAGGCTGTCGATAATATTAAAAATCGACGACAAAATCGACGGTGGATGAGGTCGCTATTAAGCTTGTCAATTTTTCAAAATTCTAATAAAATCGACGGCTTACCAGACCGTCGATAATAATTCATTAAAATCGACAATCTTCCCGTCTATAATATGAGTTTGAGAGTTTTACCTGCTTAATAAAATTAACAGTTTTGCCATCGATATTATTATACAAAATCAACACCGTTTCCGTCGATATTTGATTCAATAAAATCAACTAAAGAGTCATCGATTTAATTATTAAAATACCGACAAATTTGTTGTCTATATTTTGTTTTCTTTTGTCTATTTTAAATTTAAAAAGTGACAACTTTACCGTCGATTTTTATAGCAACATTTTTTTAATTATTTTTTCTATTAAAAAATAGTAGACAATTAATGCAAATAAAATTTTAAATATCCAAATAAAATTTATAAAAAATATTAGATAACAAGACAAATAAACTTTTAAATATAATTTATACTAAATATTAGATAATGAGTTTACAAACTTATCAAAATAATAAATAATCCTTTAATATAAAGACTCAAGACAAGATAAATAACTAAACTCAGACTGATATTCGTTTAAATTGCAATCCACTAATAATACAAAATATTCAAAAAAAATAAATAACCTACCATACTCATACTCATACTCTGTTAGTGATAATATAATGTATAAGGAATTTGTCATTCAGTTTCAATTTTCATTTTTTCATTCAAGAGAACTAAACTACCTTGAGTATGCTTTGAATTTGAACTAGAACCTTGCTCTGCTTTGGCGAATTTCCCAACCGAGACTACAGTGCAGCCTTCATGTGCATGATCAAAGCAATACTTGCTAATTCCCTTGGAAATTCCATTCCTATAAGAAACAAAATAAACATTTGTCATGTCTGATCTTGACAATGAAAATTCATGATATGATGATTGTTACATCATCACTAGTTCTTACTTGTTTTTTGGATTTCTTGAGTTACGTAGAAGAAGAAAACCGGCATTGATGGACTTGGCTTCCTCAGCTAACTCTCCACCTACTATGGAACTGAATGCCACTCTTGCCTCTACAAAATATTAAATATTGTAGTTCAGCAGTAGTTAAATGCACTAAATATGAAAAATGATTAGGATCCTAACTTATCTTCCTAATTTTTAAAGAATGTAAGAGTATCCATCAGGGCTAAGAGCGACCAACCTCTTCAGGAAAATGAACACCATTTGCCTTTTTTATAGCTTCAACCCTATAAAACAGAAGCATATATAATGGAAGTTCTGATTATTAGTAAAGTGACAAATACCAGCAGCGATAACTTGCACACATATACTGCACCAGAGATAGATGTAGCTAATTTTCCTTTTTAACAAGTTCTATGTATCTAAAACAAAAAAATACCTTCGTTGATGAGACTTGACATAGTTAATAAGAAGATAGTAATATCAAGCATATCAAGTTAAAATTATGGATTTTCTTATTGTACAAAGTAAAATAAAGGCCAAAATCTGTGTTTTTAGATTTTTTTTCAAGATAAGTTTGAGTAGTTCTCAATTAATTACACAGTGGGAGGAAAACAAAAGACTATTTCAGAAAAATACTTACATGCCCATGCCAAATTAACACATAGTTAACACCAAAAGATTTTATAACAAGATATGGAATGATCCTTACTTTTTCTTTTCATGCTTGTGCTCGACAAGAAGAGCAGAATCAAAGGTACCTTTGCCAATCTACTCTAGAATTTTATACTACTCCATTTCACTCTACCTCTTACAAGTCAGAGTAACACTAACCTGTAAATATTATTACTAGAAAAGTTAAGTTTATGAATTCATTGCAGCAACTAATATGACTTTAAAACCACGACCTAACATATCAAAGGTGTGTAATGAAGATCTTCAAAATTCAAATATTGTTGGATCAACCAATTCAAACTTACTTCAATACATTAGTTTCTATATCCACAACCTTCAAAAAAAAGAAAGTAATCCTAAATTTAACAAAAGCCAAAAATAAAGAAAAGCATTGAGAAGTATACAAAAACATAACTAACTTGCTTAGTTTAGTGTTAAAAATATAGCAAAACTGAAAAAAGAAAAATATCAAGTAAAATGCTACATCTAAGTATCATCTAATAATAATACACACGTGCACACATAAATGGATTGATGGACTACTAATATAAGTTTATTACCCTTCAAAATTCGGTTCCTCACAGTAGCTTTCAAAGAAGATACAGACTCTTAATCAAAACAGCTTATTGAAGGTGCCTTGTTAACACTGCTTCCGTATATCCAGTCACTTGAGTTGTGCAAGAAATGATCAGCAAACTTTGCAAGAGACTAATAGAAAAAAATGATCAGTAAACTTTGTATATAACTCACATGTCCTTTATGCAAAAGCTTAAAGTGTCTCTAATATGTCCTTAGTAAAAAGCGTTGCAAGACACTGAAGTTCTTTACAGATTTCCTCAGCATAAAACGAGGTTACATATAGTTGATATGTACATTGAATCCAACTTAATAAACAATTAGAGAACTAGCACAAGAAATAGAGAAGAACCCTACAAATCCATGTCAGTCATGAAAAGCGAATACAAAATTGTAGGATAACACAGAAAAATGAACAAAAGTAGTGATAACATCCGCAATGCCTTTCTTCCTTCATCATTCTCTGAATTGAAGACCTATAACAACTAGGTTTCAGTAATATTGATTATGATAACTAGGTTTCAATAATATTAATGCAATTGTTATTAACAAACACAAACTTAGAATTTCATGATGAAAATAGTATATACAACAACTGCAAAAATAAATATAATAATCAAAGAGAAAGAAAGAAACTTACATGAAGAGGATGCCGCAGCAGCGGGCTCGGCAAAGAAGAAGAAGTTCTACTCTCCGGCAGAAGACGGCGGGTTTTCTCAAACATCGGAGAAGACGAAATTTTGCTGATCTGCTTTCTGTCTCTCCTTTACGGTGACTCTGTCTCTGGTCTCTACTCTCAGGTGTTGGAGAAGAAGAAGAAGAAGCCTCACTCTGAACTCTGATTCTCTGAAGGTTTAGGGTTAATGTTTGGGGAATTGAGCGAAATGAGGGATGCGGGTAGTAAAGGCCGGCATAATTTTTTTGTTAATAAAAATCGACGGTAATTTCATCGATTTTAGTTAAAACAAAAATCAACATTTTGGTTGTCTATTTTATATAATAAATCTACATCGTTTATTTAATTTTAAAAGAAGCTCTCCATCGTTTAAATTTATCGACGACGAAAACTGTCGATATTATAATTATTAGAGTAGACAACTAGTCCGTCGATTATAAAGAAAAACAATTATCACGCTATCTCGTTGGCAATGTGAGGATAATATCAAGATGTTAGAAGTTACTAAAATAATAGATGACAGTATTTTATTTTTAATAATTTTTTTATTTTTATCGACAACAAGCCGTCGAAAAATAACGACAAAAAATTTGATCGTCGCTTTTTGGCGTCGATAATTACACTGTTTTTTGTAGTGAACTTAGCTGTTTTGGTTTGTTGCTAAATTGTAGCATTTATAGGTGCGAGTTTTTTTGCAATGTGGAAGGAATCAGTCTTCCGTACGCGAGCGTGGTTTCAAAACTTTGATCATTGAGACCGATTCCATGGACGTTTTTCTGTCGCTGCAACTTCTTTTTCCGCCAACTTGTGTGATAGGAAGGATACAAAAATTGTTAGTTCAAAGATGAGAAGTTCATTTTAACATGATAAGAACTTAAGAAGGGAAGCTAGCGAAATCACATATTTACTTAGGCTGGGTTTGGTAAAGCTTTTGCTTTTTAAAAGTAGCTTATGAAAGCTGTCTTTTAAAAGATAGCTTTTTAAAAGCTACAGTACTTGCGTTTGGTAAAATCAAATTAAAAATGACTTTTAATAAGTACAAGCATCACAATTGTGTTTGGTAAAACAGCTTTTAAAAGTTAAAAAAATTATAATAAACATGTTTATAACAAAAAATAATTTCTTTTTTTAAATTTTTTAAAAATTTATATAATATTTTAAAATAAAATAATGTTAAAATAAAAAATTCATAATAAACATAAATATAATAAATAAATTCTTTTATTTTTTAACTTTAAAATTTTATATAAGTATCATAAAAATTTATTTTATCCTAAACATCATTACTAAAAATACTAAATTAACATATTTAGTATTTATTTTATTATATAAGCATCATAATAATTAACATATTTACTTGATTTATTCTCTGTACTAATATAAATAGATTTATCATTAGTCAATAATAAAATTTGTATGTAATCCAATATTAATACTGGGTACGTTCATTACCCACCTATATATATTGGCTCACCTTTATAGATCACAAAAAATAGGACACTTATCTCAAATAAACTACTCTTATAATTATATATTTATATTTACATATGTATATACATGTTGTTATTATAATTTTGACTAATGTTTATGCAAAGAAAATTTTATGATTGGTTTTCATAAACCAGATCAACCTCTTTCCGTTTCAAAGAACAGAGAAAAACAAACATAATAGATCTACTGAAAAAATACAAAATTAACGCAAAAAAAAAATAACATAAATAAATAGAAGTTCATACCTAATATGTGATAGAGATGTATTTGTATTGAAATTTGTGAAGATTAGGTTGAAAAATAAAAAATATATGAAGATTGTGTTAGAATTTGTGAAGGTTAGGATGAGAAGTTAGAAATATACGAGAATTTTAATGACAATATAATAGCGAGAAATACGTGTGGAAAAATGAAAAAAAAATTGGTAAGCATAAGCCAGCTTTGAAAAGCTCCCTCCTAGGTGCTTTCAAAAGCACCCCTAACTTTTAAAAGCCGTAAGCACAAGCACTTGGGCTTTTTAATTTACCAAACGCAAAATGACATGCTTGTGCTTTTAAAAAGCACAAGCACCTCTTAAAAAAGCTTTACCAAACCCAGCCTTAAAAAGAAGGGGGTATTGGAGTGATTTAGATTACATCGAATGGCTAGCACTATCGACTTCTCTTTCGCTCTTATTTAATTTTTTTCTTAAACACCAAAAAAAAAAAAGTAATGAAACATGAGAAATTAATGTTACTTGACCAGGAATATAATTATTGTTGTATTATTAGAATTTCACATATGACCATTGTATTATATCATTTAAAATTTCAAGACTCTTGCAGTGTCACAAAAGTATACTCCTTTTGATTTATGATGTCTGGTTCCTTTTTAAAATAAAAAAGAAAATTCTTTTTTTTAATGAAATATATATTTAATTATTATTTATTTATCTGTATGACTTATCCTTGATAATATAATGTTAAATATAATTATTGTTAAAATATTTGCATTGTAGAATAGTCAATAAATAAAAATACGGGTAACTTAACTTATTAAATAAATTTATCAATAATTACTCACTTTTAATATTTTTTTTAGGGTAAAAAACGTATATGAGCCAAGGGGAGTTTAAAATTACCTAAATCCGCCAAACAAAATTCTGATACATCATTCTACCAAAGAACAAATTAATGTAATTCAAATCAATACAATTCGAATTAGATTTGTATGTAATTCGAATTGATATAATTCGAATTACTTGAAAGCATTGACAACACGTAATTCGAATCAATATGTCACGAATTATAAACTTAGAGTTCGAATTGTATCAATTCGAATTAGTAGGGAGACGTGCTTTGAAGGGAGTTCGAATCAAGTTGATTCGAATTACTCTATTTTCAAAACTAGTAGTAATTCGAAACGATATAATTCGAATTACTCCCTTTTCGTAACAAATTCTAATAAATTTTTTTAATGAATTTATTTAAATTATAGTACAAAAAATATTTTATTCTATGCAAAATAATTTTAAAAAATAGCTTAAAAAATATTTTTTAAATTATTTTGCATACAATAAAATATTTTTTTGTAGTATAATTTAAATAAATTTATTAAAAAATATTCATGAGCTATCAAGAATGGGCAGAAGAGTATTGTATAAAGTTCGAATTGTTCAACGTATAATTTGAATAAAGCTTGGTTTGGTAAAGCTTTTACTTTTTAAGAGTAGCTTATGAAAGCTGTCTTTTAAAAGACGACTTTTTAAAAGCTACAGCACTTACGTTTGGTAAAATCACATTAAAAATAGTTTTTAATAAGCACAAGTACTATAATTGTGTTTGGTAAAACAGCTTTTAAAAATTAAAAAAAATATAATAAACATATTTATAACGAAGAATAATATTTTTTTTCAAATTTTAGAGACCAATAATTTAAATATTTATTCGATTTACTCTCTATATTAATATAAATAGAGTTATCATTAGTCAATAATAAAACTTGTACTGATACGTCTATTACCCATTTATATATATTGACTCACTTATACAAATCACAAAAAATGAGGCACATATCTCAAGTAAAATTATATGAAGATTGTGTTAAAATTTGTGAATGTTAGGTTGAGAAATTAGAAATATATGAGAATTCTAATGGCAATATAATGACAGAAAATATGTGTGAAAAAATAAATAAAATATATTTTTAATTGTTTTGTATGGAATAAAATATTTTCTTTAATTTCTAAATTATTATTGACTATGTAGAGTACTTTATTTAAAATTTGAGTACCTAAGTCATTAGAACATTACAAATTTTTATAGTACTCCTAACATTTTTTAAGCCATTTTTTAAAATTATTTTGCATAGAATAAAATATTTTTTGTAGTATAATTTAAATAAATTTATTAAAAAATATTTATTAGGGTTTAAATATTATATTTAGAAATTAAAGAAAATATTTTATTCCATACAAAATAATTAAAAATATATTTTATTTATTTTTTCACACATATTTCCTGTCATTATATTGCCATTAGAATCCTCATATATTTCTAATTTCTCAACCTAACCTTCACAAATTTTAACACAATCTTCATATAATTTTACTTGAGATATGTGTCTCATTTTTTGTGATTTGTATAAGTGAGTCAATATATATAAATGGGTAATAGACGTATCAGTATAAGTTTTATTATTGACTAATGATAACTCTATTTATATTAATATAGAGAGTAAATCGAATAAATATTTAAATTATTGGTCTCTAAAATTTGAAAAAAAATATTATTCTTCGTTATAAATATGTTTATTATATTTTTTTATTTTTAAAAGCTGTTTTACCAAACACAATTACAGTACTTGTGCTTATTAAAAACTATTTTTAATGTGATTTTACCAAACGCAAGTGCTGTAGCTTTTAAAAAGTCGTCTTTTAAAAGACAGCTTTCATAAGCTACTCTTAAAAAGTAAAAGCTTTACCAAACCAAGCCTTATTCAAATTATACGTTGAACAATTCGAACTTTATACAATACTCTTCTGCCCATTCTTGATAGCTCATGAATATTTTTTAATAAATTTATTTAAATTATACTACAAAAAAATATTTTATTGTATGCAAAATAATTTAAAAAATATTTTTTAAGCTATTTTTTTAAAATTATTTTGCATAGAATAAAATATTTTTTGTACTATAATTTAAATAAATTCATTAAAAAAATTTATTAGAATTTGTTACGAAAAGGGAGTAATTTGAATTATGTCGTTTCGAATTACTACTAGTTTCGAAAATAGAGTAATTCGAATCAACTTGATTCGAACTCCCTTTAAAGCACGTCTTCCTACTAATTCGAATTGATACAATTCGAACTCTAAGTTTATAATTCGTGACATATTGATTCGAATTACGTGTTGTCAATGCTTTCAAGTAATTCGAATTATATCAATTCGAATTACATACAAATCTAATTCGAATTGTATTGATTCGAATTACATTAATTTATTCTTTGGTAGAATGATGTATTAAAATTTTGTTTGGCGAATTTAGGTAATTTTAAACTCCCCTTAACTCATACGTTTTTTACCCTTTTTTTTATGGATCCCGCTAGGGAGACAATGGATTATTTGTACAATGTGTACAATGGTTATTGAGTTACAAAATGAACATCTCTCATACTATCTAGAATAACCATCCGAGTACTAGCGATAATAAACATCTTCCCAAAAGTTTATTAAACTAATTTTGGGGTTCACTAATATTCGAACTCTTGACCTTTTGAATCTAGCGCTCTAATACCATGCATGATACCACTCATCCCAAAAACTTCAGCTGATGGAAAAATGCAACACTAATAATTATATCTCTAATACTCTCTAAACTTCCATTGTACACATTGTATAAATATTCCATTGGCTCCCCATACTTTCCTTTTTTTATATATAAATATACAGATAACCTGAGTGATAAATATTATGAAGCGGTAGAATAAAAGTAATAAATGGAATGAAAGGAGAGAAATGGAATGAAAGGAAACAAATTATCCAAAACAATTATCACCCACTATCTTTTAAACTTATAGGAAAAATAAAAGATAACCTGACTATCTCTTATCTATTAAACTTATAGGAAAAATAAAAGTAAAAGATAAATAAATGGAATGAAAGGAGAGAGAAATGTGTTCCATGGAATAAATAAAATTTTAGCGAGTATCATCAATGATAAAAAAAATAAATAAATAAATAAATAAATAAAAGAATCAAGTGCCAAACTGAGTATCTAATCTATTCCCTTTAGCAATTGGCAAGGAACATCAATGACATGATGATTAGTCCATTTAAGTGTTTTCGGAATAATAAAAATATGAGTATTTATTTATTTTGATCTTTAAAAAATTTTTAGGTAAAGACTTTAATTTTTAACTAAAATTAATTATCTCACTGATTTTTAATAATTAATTTCGTCACTTAGATCTTTTGTTCCATTAATTTTAATAGAGGAAAAAATAGATCTTAACAATTCTAATGGGGAAAATAGTGCATAACCCCTTTTATTCGAAAATAATGTTGATATCACTGACGGATCTAGAAAATTTTGATAGTGGTGGCAAAATATATATAACATTATAATAATTTTTATAATAAAAATATTACGTTTACATAAAAAATTAGCTATCAAATTTTCTATTATAAATTTGTGTATAAATACATATATCATTTAACTTATTTTTAATATGTATTTTATATTTCAAAATTTATATTTTAAGATTTATTCTGTACAAGTGATTATTTTATGTATATATAGCATAATTGTTGTTATAATTATATTTTGTTATTGTAAAATATGATTAGGTTTCAAAATATCTAATTACAAATTAAAATACTAAAATAGTAATTTAAATAATAACATATAATTTAAAATTTAATTTTTTATATTTCATATTTTGAAACTTGAACAATATAATTAAAATGTCTTTTTTTTTGTATATATCGTTAAACAATTATTTAAAACTTAACTTTCATACAAATTAGCTCTTGATGATATTCATAGTTGAAAAAGTTCATTCAATTAGTGTAATTATTATAAAAAAAAACTAAAACTAATTTTAAAAGAAGAAATACAAATGGATAGATAATATTCTTTCAAGTCGATCTCTAAGAAAGAACACCAATCTTATTTAAATTTAAAAATTGATCATTATAATGAACATTTAATATGAAGTTTTCAAATTGGCTATCAAGTGTCGAAAGTTGAATAAAAAATTAATGTGTGGTCAAATTTAATAATTTAGTGGGGGCAAATAAATATTATTATTATATACTACTCAATAAAATTCTAAATTGTAGTGAGGGCGCTTGCCCCCACACCCACATGAATGGATTCGTCCCTGGATGTTGTTTTTCTCTAATTTCATTATATCTCACATAACCCTAACAGTCTAACACTACAATTTCAAGTTACACAATGCACACTCTACAACTTTAATGTTCACACAAAAAATTTCAACTTGTTCTCGACCAATTCATACTTAGGAAGCAAATGACTATGTCTCTCAAGTATTTGTCATCTTCAATAGATCCCATGAATCTAGACAGCAAGTCCAATTTGTTAAAATTCGCCGTCGTCGTCATCATCTCCCTCCTTCTCTGTCCTATCATCTCTATGGTCACATTGTCCATACTCCGATCATTTTCTTTAGCTTCTTCTCCGAACTAATGTTCAGTAATCGCATTAGTTTCCATATGAACAGCGACGACGACATTGCTTGCTGTACTAATAGCTTGAAGGCGAGGTCGAAGTTGTCTGCCAACTTGGACTCCAAGAGAGAAGGAATGAAGTACTCGGAGTCCATTACAAATGAGAATTTGCATATGATGTCGGAAGAGAATCTTCTCATGATATCCTAATGTCCAATAATCTATATTACTTGTCGGAGAGTGGAGAAAGACATACTCATGGGGTAGTTGTTGAACTTGGTCTTAAAGATGTGGTGGACGTTAGTTGTTGGAGTTGGAGGTGATACTATTATCGAGAACATGGAGATGGATGTTTCTGGTAGGTGAAGTGCGGAAGAAGTGGGTGTACTGTTATAGAGATTTGAGAAGTGTGTGGTCTATGACATGTTGAGATAAATATGACATGTATGACACTTACACCATGATTTAATCTTGGAGTTAAAAAGGAAGAAGGAGAAGATGGAGAAAAAACTGTAAAAGTGAAGGAGAATATGAATGTTAGGGTTATATAAGATACGATAAAAATTGGAGAAGATTAGAACAACGTTATTTTTGAATAGAGGGAGTAAGAATAATTTTGTTTTCTATTAAAATTAACGGAACAAAAAACTTAAATGACTGACAAAATTAATTATTAGAGATTAATTAAATAATTATTTTTAATTAAAGATTAAAGTATCTGATCTAAAATTTTTTAAAAGACCAAAATAGTTATAATACTTTTGAAAGAGAGTAAATAAAATATAATTTACTGTTTCAAAGTTTCAATTCCATCAACTAATTATTTGAATTCTACATTATTTTAATAATTATACTATTTATGTAGAAGACACAAAATATAATATGAATGATGGTTGACAAATTTTCTTCTATTTAAAGTATATTGTAAAGCTATCCGAGTTCGTGCGAGCAACTCATTTGATTACTTTACCTAAATGATTAGAACTGTAACCAACTATCTTTTTCTTTTAACAAAAAATACCAACTCTTTTTTTAATTATTTTTTTGTTTTACAATGATATTTTTTAATTTGACAAATTAAAAATTAATTTGTCGTAAACTTAAATTCCATTTAAAATTCTGTTACTGATAAATAAATTATTGTATATAAAATAGGATTCAAATCTTAATATTTATTTAAATAAATGAATAAATTGATCACTCAATTACTCCAATTTTTTTTTAATTGTTAATGTATTTTTTGACCTGTATTATTCGAACAAATTTTGGATCATCAAATCGAGAACGTCAGCGAAGTTTAGTGTTATATCTAGAAATTTCAAGACATGTACTGTTTGAATAATAAAGAAGTTAAAGAGACGTCAGTGAAGTATTATCAAACATTTAAGGAAACTGCCAGAAACTTGACTTTATTACAACATTTCTCAAGCATTCATCATGAATTTGAAATTTTAACATTATCAATTTTTTTTTTTGAAAAATATCACAATTACTTTTATTATTAAATTTATTTTAATTTCATTCCTAAAATTTTAAATATCTTAATTATATATTAAGAGTTAACTATTAAAAAATATAATACTTAACTAATTTGGGTTGGTCGAGTAGTCAATTCACTCGTCCACTTAAGTAAGTGTCAGAAACTCGAATCTTGTTTTGTATATGCAGCAATCTATTAATAGCGACAGACCTTTAACTAGAATTCAGATTCGCGACAGATTAATTATTAGTTTGTCGGGTTGAAAAATACCATAGACAAAAAAAAATAAACATATACTTGTGTAGCTATCTCAAATTGATGTTTCATTAACATGTGGTATCACTAGGTTGATACAGAATTTGAAATGGCAAAAAGTGCTCACAAAAGAGGTTGATTCATGCCTTAAAAATATTTTCTCTAAAATACAGCAACGTAGTTTAATTTATATGCATGTGGATTGTGTCAGCAAAAATATCAAGAAACATTTCACCAAAAATATACATTCTCCCGCATAAGAGTATAGGAATCAAATTAGTATCTACTCTATGTAATTGATCAATTAAACTTTTCGAATTTTCATTAATAGCCTGCTCAATTACTGCAACAATTAATGAGAAGTTACTGCAAAATATATCAAGCACCTACAATTGATAACCAGCTATAATAACACTTGATTATTTCTTAGAGGTATTTCTTTCAAATTCCTTAACAATTCAAGTGGCTTACTATTTGATCATATTGCTTAGTAATGACTGGTTCTGCAAAAAAGTACAGAAACATTATAAGACCAGTTAGGAATGTGCAATGTCTACTATATGTTTACTTTTAAAATCTGTGATATGATTTTCCAACTTCTTTTCCTTTTTCTTATACTACAAAATATGTTCTTCTTTCTCTTCTAATACATTAAGAAGCTGACTGACTTCTTCATGAAGAGAATCTGAATGTCGCTCTAACTTCATTCTCTCTTTTTGCAAAGTATGTATTTTTTTTCTAATTTCTTCGTTATCTCTTCTTGTAGTCATGCTGTAATTTCTTTGCTTTCGATCTATATTGCTGAAAATTTCCAAAAAAAGTAAATCTTCTTGCAAGCATTAGTAACTATGACAACTAATGTGATTATTTGTGTAGTAGGATGTTGAAAATTAAACTAGGCTTATCATTTTATTAACAAGTCTAGAATATGTAAAATAGGCGAATTCTACATGTGTAGATGATAAGTGTATGCTTGTAATGAATGTAACGTATTTTGCATCATAATGGAGGGAGACAAGTTCTCTGCAGTAATGGGCTCTCCACTGAAAGGTAGACTTGCGGGGAATTTTTTTTAAATAAATAATTTAATTATTTAATTATCGAAATATATAATTTGTAGCGTATTTATTAATTTACATCGCATTGATTTATTTTGTTTATATTATAAACGAGATATGTGCATTTCTAAATATAAAAATATAATATTTTAAAATAATAAAAAAATTAATAATTTAAATTGAACGTTTTAAAGAATATATAAGATGAATAGCTTTAAATAATAGAAAAGATAGACAGTTTCAAATAATAGGAAAGATGGATGGAGAGAAGATGGACAATTTTAAAATAATAGGAGGAGAGAGGCGATTTTAACTAACTAATTAATAGGCGACTGGATGTATCACGTAATTTGAAACTACCCATTTAAAATTAATACATTATTTTCTTAGAAACCAATCCATTTAAACTAATAATAAAAAAATTTAGTGTTAATTTATTCCTTTTTAAGTATGTTTACTTAAAATATTGTAATATAAATAATCTAAATTGCTCACAATAATATAATAAAACATACTTAAAAAGAAATAAATTAACACTAAAATTTTTTATTATTAGTTTAAATAGGTTGGTTTCTAAGAAAATAATGTATTAATTTTAAATGGGCAGTTTCAAATTACATGATACATTCCGTCCCCCATTAATTAGTTAGTTAAAATCACCTCTCTCCTCCTATTGTTTTGAAATTGCCCATCTTCTCTTCTCCCATCTTCCCTATTATTTGAAACTGTCTATCTTTTCTATTATTTAAAGCCATCTATATCTTCTATATTCTTTAAAATGTTCAATTTGTAAGAGTTTGGTTCAATTTAAATTCTTAATATTTTTTTATTATTTTTAAAATATTATATTTTTATATTTAGAAATACACATATTGTAACACCCTACCATACAGAGTCTTATGCTTAAGTCATAATTCAGAGATGGCAAGGTATTACGACCTCTAAAACAAAAATTTAGTACGTATAGTAGTATGAATGATTGATTATAACTAGGAGCCTTTGTAAAAAAAAGGGTAAACAAAAACCGTAACTCGAAAGCGCAACACTCCGATCGATAACGTAACGAGCAAAGGATAAGCTAACGTGAGACTATATATATACAAAGAGTGTCAGGCACGGGAATATCAAGACTCAAAATCCGGCCGCGAAGATAACCGCTCTGAGCATAGCAATATATACATATGATAAAATAAGGGAAACCCCAAAGGAAACCTAAAGGGACACAAATACAGAAAACCTATTCTCCAAAAATCCCCTCTAGAAGGAGTCATCACAGTTTGTATTATTTAATGGAGATAAAAGTATCTAAACAAGATATATAAACCAAAATAGAGCCCCGAAAACAAAGATCTTCGCTAATCCGGAAGTCTCCAGCATGCCTCAGCGAGAAACCTCACGTCCTGCATCTAAAAACCACAAAATCCGCATGGGTGAGAACCAGAGGTCCCCAGCATGGTAACAACTTCCACATATATAATACATAATAATAGAGGAAAGCCGAAGGCAATCCTAGAACTTCCTCCAGATAATATCAAAGCTTATAAACAAGCTAAACCGTAAGTGGCAACTGACTAAAGATTCTTCAGTCTAACTAATAATTTCCTTTCCAATTCCTTCAGACCTCCCAACCACCAGAAGGAGTATAATATAGCAAACACAGTTATATCAGACAAGATATTTACAAATAGGAATAGATAAGGCATTTAGGCAATTAGCAAGTAATATGCAGTCAAATAGGCAATCTCAAACAATTCATGTAGTATGCTTATGATGCATGCCTGTCCCTAGTGGCTGATGATATCATCTGTCAGTTATAGAGCCAACCCGACAAGTCCTGGTAGCTAACCATTGGACTGTCCCTCTGTCATGCATCCCCAACTCGAGTTATACTCATCATAAACTTGATCATAATCATGATCCATTTCCATCACCCTCACTGGTGAATATTTATCCATCACCATCACTGGTGAATATTTATGGGGGCGAGCTCATCCGGGCCTTTCACAATGCTCGGCCACACTTACGACATTGGGTTAACAGAGCTTCGAGTCTCAACCTGGAGCACATGGTGGCTAGCCATTGCTACTACCCAGGGAAACCCTCATCTCCAATGGTGGAAGTGCAAACATTCACAATTCAATCAACAGCATATATGCATTTATACTTGGCCATAAACATGGCTCCGCCGTAACACGGCAATAATCTAGCCATCCGGCTCACGGTTAAATCCATAACCAGCCAATTCATTAACAATTATGGCCCTTCAGCCCACAGCATAACAAGCACTTCCACCGCCATTCTCCGCATCTCACATAATCATCTTTGATCCTCAATGATCATTCATTTTCCCCCTTGCTTCACTCGCAAGTTACCACATTCACTAGCCCTTTTTCTCATGCTAGGCATATCATAATGATTTAAGACATAAGTGGTGAGATCGGAGGCTTAGAAGTATGAAATTTGGCTTTTAAAACTCAAAAATCAACTTTGGGATGAAAACAGCGCCACGCGTACGCGCACTCCACGCGCACGCGCGGATGGCCACAAAACTCATCGACGCGCAAGCGTCATACGCGCGGACGTGCGGGTTGAAAAATAGCCAAACGACGCGCACGCGTCAGCCACGCGTACGTGTGGGTGCTCTTGCGCCCCAGGCACAAAACTGGCACAACTCTGGCACAACTCTCGAGAAAATGGCTGGGCATTGGGTGCAGCACATTCGGCGCGCCCGCGCAAATCACGCGCACGCGTGGATGGCGCTTCCTGGAAGAACGGTGCGTACGCGCCAAGTGCGCCTACGCGCGGGGGTTCATTCTGCTAAAAATTTTCTAAGTTAAAAAACTGCAGAATTTACAGATTCAACCCCCAAACTTCTGACGGTCATAACTCTCTCATTTTAAATCATTTTTCACCCGTTCTTCGAACGGCATGGACATCCCAGATCCAATTTTATTTCTAAATAGATTTGGCACAAATCAGAGATCCGTAGTCCAAGTTATGTCCCGTCAAAATATGCCCAAAAACCATATTTTCATTCAAAACCACAAAGTGCCATTTTCAAAACAAGCCACTTTCAACTCTTTTCAAAATCAATCAAAACATGCCAATTTCAACCCTTCTCTTTGAAATCATTCAAAATGTACCAAAATCAACAACAAGCCATCCTCAACTCACACATTGACATTTTACCAAAATTTCCAAAACTACCTCCAACCATTTTAACACTTCTCAATCAATGGCTAAAGGACAAACACAATCTCATGTCATACATCCTTCTCATCCCAATTTCCAATAATATCAATTTCCAAATCAACCATCATTATACATGATCAACATCATACTCACCATCAACATGGTACCACCCATCAATTCAACCTCAATCATCCATCAAGCATATATCACAACATGCATTTCTCATATATCACACAATCAAGGCATCAATATTCATAATCACATATATGAACACATCATATATCTCAACCATTCAACAACACCAACAATTCAATGCCTAT
This sequence comes from Arachis hypogaea, assembly GCF_003086295.3. Lineage (NCBI taxonomy): Eukaryota > Viridiplantae > Streptophyta > Magnoliopsida > Fabales > Fabaceae > Arachis > Arachis hypogaea. The sequence continues at coordinate 19,281,244 of NC_092046.1, read as the reverse complement.
CTTAGGGCCTCTAGCCTAAGTATTTCCTACCACATTACATATTAGATACGGGAAACCGAAACCATACCTTAGCCGATTTCCCAAGCTCAACCGGAGCACTTCCAAACCACTTGTCCACAAGCTCTCAAGGTATCAACACCTCCAAGAACAGATTTTGTCACACAAAATCCTCTTCCAAGCTTTTCAAAATCACCAATCAAGCTCCAATATTCACATATACACAACCTAAGCCACAATCATCATACCCATACACAACATCTCAATGCCCAAACCTCATAGAACAACAAATTATACTAGGGTTGAGAATCTTACCACACCCAAGATCCAAGGAGACAAGATTAACCTTCTCCTTCAAGAGAGTTGGGTCCTATAACATCAAAGAACCCAAAATCTCAACATTTTTGCTCATGAAACTCGAAATCAAGGGCTGGAATTTCGAACAGTAAAACGTGGATTACCTCAAGATTAATTGTATGGGTTTTGTAGAGCTCTCCGCGGTGAATGCGTGGCCGCAAACGGAGCGGCAATCGGAGCTCTAGATCAAAAGTTATGGTGGTTTGAAGATCAAGTGAGAGAAAGAACTTGAGAGAGTGTTCTTCTCCTCCCTCACTCCATTTCAGCGTGTGTGTGTGTGTTTAATGAGGAGAGAGAATGCTGAAAACTAGGGTTTTGGTTTAGTTTAGTTGGGCCAAGGGCCCACTTTGGGTCCGGTTGGACCGGTTTGGCCCGTTCGGTCCAATCTTGGTCCGATTTCTATAAAATTGGTACCAAAATTCTCGTCTCAATCTCCTCTATCACATTAAGCCATAAAAATAACATTTTTGGCTTTCTAGAATAAATTCTCATTTATGGGTTAATTAGCCATTAATTAACCGGGTCTTACATTCTACCCACCTATTTGGGAATTTTGCCCACAAAATTCAAATTCAATTACCTGAGAATAAGTGCGGATAATCCGTTCGCATCTCCGACTCGAGTTCCCAAGTGTGTTCCTCAACACCGCCTCGGCTCCAAGCCACTTTGACTAATGAAACCTCTTTTCCACGCAATCGTTTAATATTAGTATCATCAATTCTAACTGGAGCCACCGGAAGCGTCAAATCTTCCCTTAACTGAACCGATTCAGGTTCTAACACATGGCTAGCATCAGGAGTGTACTTCCGAAGCTGTGACACGTGATACACATCGTGCATGTTCGAAAGATGAGGTGGTAGAGCCACCCGATACGCCACCGGCCCAATCCTCTCTAGGATCTGAAATGGACCAATGTATCAAGGATTCAACTTCTTTGCTTTAATCGCTCTACCTACTCCTGTAGTCGGAGTAACCTTAAGGAAAACATGATCTCCTGCCTCAAATTCCAAGGGCTTCCGCCTCTGATCAGCGTAACTCTTTTGGTGACTCTGCGCCGTAAGCATCCTATCTCGGATTTTCTTGACTTGTTCAGTGGTCTCAGCTATCATTTCCGGCCCCAACAAGCCCTTCTCTCCAGCTTCATACCAACATAGCGGAGATTGACATTTCCTCCCATACAATGCCTCATACGGAGCCATTCCGATGCTCGCATGGTAACTATTATTGTATGCAAACTCTACTAACGGCATATACCGATCCCAACTCACCGGTTGGTCCAAAACACAAGCTCTCAACATATCCTCTAGTGTTTGGATCGTCCTCTCAGATTGACCATCTGTTTGAGGATGGTACGCTGTACTCAAGCTTAATCGGGTTCCAAAAGCTTTCTGAAATGCACCCCAGAACCTCGAAGTGAAACGAGGATCTCTATCAGAGATTATAGTAGCAGGTACACCATGGAGTCTCACAATCTCCTTTATGTATAACCGTGCTAGCTCCTTGGTGCACGAAATTGTGATCTCTGGTAATGGCTTCTTAGGCCAGATACTCTGATCTAGTTTTACAGTCTGTCACAACTTCGATACAACTAACCAGCAAGTGCACTGGGTCGTCCAAGTAATACCTTACGTGAGTAAGGGTCGAATCCCACGGAGATTGTTGGTATGAAGCAAGCTATGGTCACCTTGTAAATCTCAGTCAGGCGGATATAAAACAGTTATGTGGTTTTCGAATTTAATATAATAAAATAGGGATAGAAATACTTATGTAATTCATTGGTAGGAATTTCAGATAAGCGAATGGAGATGCTTTTCCTTCCTCTGAACCTCTGCTTTCCTGCTGTCTTCATCCAATCAGTCTTACTCTTTTCCATGGCTGGCTTTATGTGATACATCACCACTGTCAATGGCTACTTTCGGTCATCTCTCGGGAAAATGATCCAATGCCCTGTCACGGCACGGCTAATCGTCTGGAGGCATCACCTTTGTCAATGGCTTCATCTTATCCTCTCAGTGAATAATATGCTCACGCACCCTGTCACGGCACGGCTATTCATCTGTCGGTTCTCGATCATGCTGGAATAGGATTTACTATCCTTTTGCGTCTGTCACTAACGCCCTGCAATAGCGAGTTCGGAGCTCATCACAGTCATTCAATCATTGAATCCTACTCGGAATACCACAGACAAGGTTTAGACCTTCCGGATTCTCTTGAATGCCGCCATCATTCTAGCTTACGCCACGAAGATTCTGGTTAGGAGATCTAAGAGATACTCATTCTAGCTTATTTCATGTAGAACAGAAGTGTTTGTCAAGCACGCATTCATAAAGGAGAAGGATGGTGAGCGTCACACATAATCATCACCTTCATCACGTTCTTGGGTGCGAATGGATATCTTAGAAGCGAAATAAGATAAATTGAATAGAAAACAGTAGTACTTGCATTAATCTTTGAGGAACAGCAGAGCTCCACACCTTAATCTATGGAGTGTAGAAACTCTACCGTTGAAAATACATAAGTGAAAGGTCCAGGCATGGCCGAGATGGCCAGCCCCCTAAACGAGATCAATAGTCTCCTAAGATGAACAATGGAATAAAACTGAGACCAAAGATGAAACTAGTAAGAGGTCCTATTTATAATAAACTAGTCACTAGGGTTTACATGAGTAAGTAATTGATGCATAAATCCACTTCCGGGGCCCACTTGGTGTATGTTTGGGCTGAGCCTGAGTGTAGCACGTGCAGAGGCCATTTGTGGAGTTGAACGCCAGTTTCTGTGCCAGTTTGGGCGTTCAACTCTGGTTTTGGATCCTTTTCTGGCGCTGGACGCCAGATTTGGGCAGAAGGCTGGCGTTGAACGCCAGTTTACGTCGTCAATTCTTGGCCAAAGTATGGACTATTATATATTACTGGAAAGCCCTGGATGTCTACTTTCCAACGCAATTGGAAGCGCGCCATTTCGAGTTCTGTAGATCCAGAAAATTTACTTTGAGTGCAGGGAGGTCAGAATCCAACAGCATCAGCAGTCCTTTTTCAACCTCTGAATCTGATTTCTGCTCAAGTCCCTCAATTTCAGCCAGAAAATACCTGAAATCACAGAAAAACACACAAACTCATAGTAAAGTCCAGAAATGTGAATTTAACATAAAAACTAATGAAAATATCCCTAAAAGTAACTAGATCCTACTAAAAACATACTAAAAACAATGTCAAAAAGCGTATAAATTATCCGCTCATCACAACACCAAACTTAAATTGTTGCTTGTCCCCAAGCAACTGAAAATCAAAATAGGATAAAAAGAATAGAATATACTATAAATTCCAAACTATCAATGAAACATAGCTTCAATCATATGAGCGGGACTTATAGCTTTTTGCCTCTTGAATAGTTTTGGCATCTCACTTTATCCATTGAGGTTTAGAATGATTGGCATCTATAGGAACTTCAGATTTCGAATAGTGTTATTGACTCTCCTAGTTCAGTATGATGATTCTTGAACACAGCTTCTTTGTGAGTCTTGGCCGTGGTCCTAAGCACTTTGTTTTCCAATATTACCACCGGATACATAAATGCCACAGACACATAATTGGGTGAACCTTTTCAGATTGTGACTCAGCTTTGCTAAAGTCCCCAATTAGAGGTGTCCAGGGTTCTTAAGCACACTCTTTGTTTTTTCTTTGGACCTTGACTTTAACCGCTCAGTCTCAAGTTTTCACTTGACACCTACACGCCACAAGCACATGTTTAGGGACAGCTTGGTTTAGCCGCTTAGACCAGGATTTTATTCCTTTAGGCCCTCCTATCCACTGATGCTCAAAGCCTTGGGATCCTTTTTATTTGCCCTTGCCTTTTGGTTTTAAGGGTTATTGGCTTTTTCTGCTTGCTTTTTCTTTTTCTTTCTATTTTTTTCTAATTTTTTTTTCGCCCCTTTTTTTTTCTCTTTTTTTTTTTCTGCAAGCTTTGTTCTTTGCTGCTTTTTCTTGCTTCAAGAATCATTTTTATGATTTTTCAGATTATCAAATAACATGTCTCCTAGTCATCATTCTTTCAAGAGCCAACATATTTAACATTCTTAAACAACAACTTCAAAAGACATATGCACTGTTCAAGCATACATTTAGAAAACAAGAAGCATTGTCACCACATCAATATAATTAAGCTAAGTTCAAGGATAAATTCAAAACTCATGTACTTCTTGTTCTTTTGAATTAAAACATTTTTTATTTAAGAGAGGTGATGGATTCATAGGACATTCATATCTTTAAGACAAAGTTACTAACTACTAATGATCATGTAATGAAGACACAAACATGGATAAGCACCTAACATATAAAACGAAAAAAACAGAGAAAGTAAGAACAAGGAATGAGTCCACCTTAGTGATGTCCTTGAGCTCTTCTATGTCTCTTCCTTGTCTTTGCTGCTCCTCCTTCATTGCTTTTAGATATTCTCTTATTTCATGAAGGATGATGGAGTGCTCTTGATGTTCCACCCTTAGTTGCTTCCAATAATTGTGTGGAAGAAAATGTATCCCCTGAGGTATCTCAGGGATCTCTTGATTTGCAGTCAAATGTTCTACCACTGAGCTATAGACCCTTGATGGAAGCTTTTGTCTTCCCATTCCTCTTTCTAGAGGTTTCTCTGGCCTTAGGTGCCATCAATGGTTATGGAAAAAACAGAAAAGCTATGCTTTTACCACACCAAACTTAGAATGTTGCTCGCCCTCGAGCAAAAGAAGAAAGAATAGAAGAAGAAGAGGATATGGAGGAGATGGATGGCTGTGTGTATTTGGCCATATGGGTGGGATTGGGTGGGGAAGAGATGTTGAATTTTTGAAGGTAAGTAGGTGTATGGGTGTGAGTGGTAAATGGAAGACAGAAGGGATGAGTGTTTATTGGGAATAGAGGATGATTGAGAAGAGAGAAGAGAGTGAGTGAAGGTAGGTGGGGATCCTGTGGGGTCCACAGATCTTGAGGTGTCAAGGCATTTACATCCCTGCACCAATTTAGGCATGCAAAATGCCCTTGCACACAACTCTGGGCGTTCAGCGCCAGGTTGGTGCCCATTTTGGGCGTTCAACGCCCCTTTGCTGCCATTTCTGGCGTTGAACGCCAGAACCATGCTTGTTCTGGGCGTTTAGCGCCAGGATGCTCCCATTCTGGGCGTTCAGCGCCAGAACTATGCTCTGTTCTGGCGTTTGAACGCCAGACAGATGCTCCTCCAGGGTGTGATTTTTCTTCTGCTGTTTTTGATTCCGTTTTCAATTTTTATATTTATTTTGTGACTCCACATGATCATGAACCTAAGAAAACATGAAAAATAATAAAAGTAAGAATTAGATAAACATTGGGTTGCCTCCCAACAAGCGCTTCTTTAATGTCAATAGCTTGACAGTGGGCTCTCATGGAGCCTCACAGATGTGCAGAGCTTTGTTGAGACTCTCCAACACCAAACTTAGAGTTTGGATATGGGAGTTCAACACCAAACTTAGAGTTTGGTTGTGGCCTCCCAACACCAAACTTAGAGTTTGACTGTGGGGGCTCTGGTTGACTCTGCTTTGAGAGAAGCTTTTCAAGCTTCCTCTCCATGGTTGCAGAGGGAGATCCTTGAGTTTTGAATACAAGGGAGTTCTCATTCCATTGAAGGACTATTTCACCTCTGTCAACATCAATCACAGCTCTTGCTGTGGCCAGGAAAGGTCTTCCTAGGATGATGGATTCATCCTCTTCCTTTCCATTATCCAGGACTATGAAATCAGTAGGTATGTAAAGGCCCTCAACCTTTACTAATACATCTTCTACTTGTCCATAAGCCTGTCTTCTTGAGCTGTCTGCCATCTCTAGTGAGATTTTAGCAGCTTGCACCCCATAGATTCCCAGTTTCTCTATTACAGAGAGGGGCATGAGGTTTATACCTGAACCAAGGTCACACAGAGCTTTAAAGATCATGGTGCCTATGGTACAAGGTAATATGAACTTTCCAGGATCCTGTCTCTTCTGAGGCAATGTCAGTTGATCCAGATCACTTAGTTCATTGATGAACAAGGGAGGTTCAACTTCCCAAGCATCAATGCCAAACAATTTGGCATTCAGCTTCATGATTGCACCAAGAAACTTGGCAGTTTGCTCTTCAGTGACATCCTCATTCTCTTCAGAAGAGGAATACTCATCAGAGCTCATGAAGGGCATAAGGAGGTTCAATGGAATCTCTATGGTCTCTAGATGAGCCTCAGAGTCCTTTGGTTCCTCAGAGGGAAGCTCCTTATTGATCACTAGACGTCCCAGGAGGTCTTCCTCCTTGGGATTCACGTCCTCTCCTCTCCTCACAGGTTCGGCCATGGCACTTATGTCAATGGCCTTGCACTCTCCTTTTGGATTCTCTTCTGTATTGCTTGGGAGAGTACTAGGAGGGATTTCAGTGATCCTTTTACTCAGCTGGCCCACTTGTGCTTCCAAATTTCTAATGGAAGACCTTGTTTCATTCATGAAACTTACAGTGGCCTTAGATAGATCAGAGACTAGATTTGCTAAATTAGAAGCATTTTGTTCAGAGTTCTCTGTCTGTTGCTGAGTGGATGATGGAAAAGGTTTGCTATTGCTAAACCTGTTTCTTCCACCATTATTAAAGCCTTGTTGGGGCTTTTGATCCTTCCATGAGAAATTTGGATGATTTCTCCATGTTGAGTTATAGGTGTTTCCATAAGGTTCACCTATGTAATTTACCTCTGCTATTGCAGGGTTCTCAGGATCATAGGCTTCTTCTTCAGAAGATGCCTCTTGAGTACTGTTGGATGCAGCTTGCATTCCATGCAGACTCTGAGAAATCATATTGACTTGCTGAGTCAATATTTTGTTCTGAGCCAATATGGCATTCAGAGTATCAACTTCAAGAACTCCCTTCTTCATAGGTGTCCTATTACTCACAGGATTCCTTATAGAAGTGTACATGAACTGGTTATTAGCAACCATGTCAATGAGTTCTTGAGCTTCTGCAGGCGTTTTCTTTAGGTGAATGGATCCACCTGCAGAAGTGTCCAGTGACATTTTTGATAGCTCAGATAAACCATCATAGAATATATCCAGGATGGTCCATTCTGAAAGCATGTCAGAAGGACACTTTTTGGTCAACTGTTTGTATCTTTCCCAAGCTTCATAGAGGGATTCACCTTCTTTCTGTCTGAAGGTTTGAACATCAGCTCTAAGCTTGCTCAGCTTTTGAGGAGGAAAGTACTTGGCTAAGAAAGCCGTGACCAGCTTATCCCAAGAGTTCAGGTTGTCTTTGGGTTGAGAATCCAACCATAATCTAGCTTTGTCTCTTACAGCAAAAGGGAAAAGCATGAGCCTGTAGACTTCAGGATCTACTCCATTAGTCTTAACAGTATCACATATCTGCAAGAATTCAGTTAAGAACTGAAAAGGATCTTCAGATGGAAGTCCATGAAACTTGCAGTTCTGCTGCATTAGAGAAACTAATTGAGGTTTCAGCTCAAAGTTGTTTGCTCCAATGGCAGGAATGGAGATGCTTCTTCCATGTAAATTGGAGTTAGGTGCAGTAAAGTCACCAAGCATCTTCCTTACATTATTATTATTTTCGGCTGCCATCTCCTTTTCCTGTTCGAAAATTTCTGAAAGGTTATCTCTGGATTGTTGTATTTTAGCTTCTCTTAATTTTCTCTTCAGAGTCCTTTCAGGTTCTGGATTTGCTTCCACAAGAATGTTCTTATCCTTGCTCCTGCTCATATGACAAAGAAGAGGGCACAGAAAAATAATAATAATAATGGAGATCCTTTATACCACAGTATAGGGATCCCTTTGTGAGTGAAAGAAAAGAGGGGGAGACAAAAAATGTGATGTAAAGGAAGAAACACAACTGTACCAATGGCAGAGATGTGAGATGAGATGTTAGGATATGAATGAATAAATAGAATAGGATGGGGGAGGTATAATTTTCGAAAATTATTTTGAAAAAGAGTTAGTGATTTTTGAAAAATGGTTTTTTTGAAAAATGTTAGAAATTTTCGAAAAATTTTTAAAATTTTAAAATAAAAATAATTAGTTAATAAAAAAAGAAATTTTTGAAAAAGAGGGGAGATATTTTCGAAAATTGGAGAGAGAGAGTTAGTTAGGTAGTTTTGAAAAAGTTAAAAAACAAACAAAAAGTTAGTTAGTTAGTTGAAACAAATTTTGAAAACCAATTTTGAAAAGATAAGAAGTTAGGAAGTTAGAAAAGATATTTTGAAAAAGATAAGATAAGAAGATATTTTTGAAAAGATATGATAAAATTAGTTTTGAAAAAGATTTGATTTTTAAAATCACAATTAATGACTTGATTCATAAGAAATCACAAGATATGATTCTAGAACTTAAAGTTTGAATCTTTCTTAACAAGCAAGTAACAAACTTCAAATTTTTTGAATCAAAACATTAATTGATTATGTTATTTTCGAAAATTTGGTCTAAAAATAAGAAAAAGATTTTTGAAAAATATTTTTGGAATTTTCGAAAATAACTAAAAATTTTGAAAAAGATTTGATTTTTGAAAAAGATTTTGAAAAAGATAAGATTTTCAAATTGAAAATTTGATTTGACTCATAAGAAACAATTTAATTTTAAAAATTTTTGAAAAAGTCAATCCAAATTTTCAAATTTGATGAGAGAAAAAGGGAAATATATTTTTTTTTATTTTTGAATTTTTATGATGCAAGAGAAAAACACTAAAAGGATGCAATGCATGAAATTTTTAGATCAAAACAATGAATGCATGCATGAATGCTATGAATGTCAAGATGAACACCAAGAACACTATGAAGAACATGATGAACATCAAGAACATATTTTTGAAAAATTTTTAATGCAAAGAAAACATGCAAGACACCAAACTTAGAATTCTTTAATGCTTAGACGCTAAGAATTCAAGAATGCATATGATAAACATGAAAAGACACAAAACAAAAAATCATCAAGATCAAACAAGAAGACTTACCAAGAACAACTTGAAGATCATGAAGAACACTATGAATGCATGAATTTTCGAAAAATGCAAGATGCACATGCAATTGACACCAAACTTATGATATGACTCAAGACTCAAACAAGAAACACAAAATATTTTTGATTTTTATGATTTTCTAATTTTTTTGGATTTTTATTTTATATTTTTTGCATATTAAAAGGAAAAATAAGGATTCCAAAAATTTTTAATATGAATTCCAGGAATCTTGCATTCTTAGTCTAAAGCTTCAGTCCAGGAATTAGACATGGCTCACTAGCCAGCCAAGCTTTCAATGAAAGCTCCAGTCCAAAACACTAGAAATGGCCAATGGCCAGCCAAGCTTTAATCTTTAACACGAGAGTATATTGCTCTTTGATAACAAATTGCATGCCTCAGTCCAAAAGAATTTAGACATGGCTTTACAGCCAGCCAGGCTTCTCATGCTTCATGAAACACTAGAATTCATTCTTAAAAATTCTGAAGCCATAAAATAATTTATTTTTGAAAACACATTTTTATATTATTATTTTCGAAAATAGATGAGAAAATTTTAGAAATATTTTTGAAAAATTTTTTGAAAAGAAAATGAAAAGAAAGTTACCCAATCTGAGCAACAAGATGAGCCGTCAATTGTCCAAACTCAAACAATCCCCGGCAACGGCGCCAAAAACTTGGTGCACGAAATTGTGATCTCTGGTAATGGCTTCTTAGGCCAGATACTCTGATCTAGTTTTACAGTCTGTCACAACTTCGATACAACTAACCAGCAAGTGCACTGGGTCGTCCAAGTAATACCTTACGTGAGTAAGGGTCGAATCCCACGGAGATTGTTGGTATGAAGCAAGCTATGGTCACCTTGTAAATCTCAGTCAGGCGGATATAAAACAGTTATGTGGTTTTCGAATTTAATATAATAAAATAGGGATAGAAATACTTATGTAATTCATTGGTAGGAATTTCAGATAAGCGAACGGAGATGCTTTTCGTTCCTCTGAACCTCTGCTTTCCTGCTGTCTTCATCCAATCAGTCTTACTCTTTTCCATGGCTGGCTTTATGTGATACATCACCACTGTCAATGGCTACTTTCGGTCATCTCTCGGGAAAATGATCCAATGCCCTGTCACGGCACGGCTAATCGTCTGGAGGCATCACCTTTGTCAATGGCTTCATCTTATCCTCTCAGTGAATAATATGCTCACGCACCCTGTCACGGCACGGCTATTCATCTGTCGGTTCTCGATCATGCTGGAATAGGATTTACTATCCTTTTGCGTCTGTCACTAACGCCCTGCAATAGCGAGTTCGGAGCTCGTCACAGTCATTCAATCATTGAATCCTACTCGGAATACCACAGACAAGGTTTAGACCTTCCGGATTCTCTTGAATGCCGCCATCATTCTAGCTTACGCCACGAAGATTCTGGTTAGGAGATCTAAGAGATACTCATTCTAGCTTATTTCATGTAGAACAGAAGTGTTTGTCAAGCACGCATTCATAAAGGAGAAGGATGGTGAGCGTCACACATAATCATCACCTTCATCACGTTCTTGGGTGCGAATGGATATCTTAGAAGCGAAATAAGATAAATTGAATAGAAAACAGTAGTACTTGCATTAATCTTTGAGGAACAGCAGAGCTCCACACCTTAATCTATGGAGTGTAGAAACTCTACCGTTGAAAATACATAAGTGAAAGGTCCAGGCATGGCCGAGATGGCCAGCCCCCTAAACGATATCAATAGTCTCCTAAGATGAACAATGGAATAAAACTGAGACCAAAGATGAAACTAGTAAGAGGTCCTATTTATAATAAACTAGTCACTAGGGTTTACATGAGTAAGTAATTGATGCATAAATCCACTTCCGGGGCCCACTTGGTGTATGTTTGGGCTGAGCCTGAGTGTAGCACGTGCAGAGGCCATTTGTGGAGTTGAACGCCAGTTTCTGTGCCAGTTTGGGCGTTCAACTCTGGTTTTGGATCCTTTTCTGGCGCTGGACGCCAGATTTGGGCAGAAGGCTGGCGTTGAACGCCAGTTTACGTCGTCAATTCTTGGCCAAAGTATGGACTATTATATATTACTGGAAAGCCCTGGATGTCTACTTTCCAACGCAATTGGAAGCGCGCCATTTCGAGTTCTGTAGCTCCAGAAAATCCAAATCCACTTTGAGTGCAGGGAGGTCAGAATCCAACAGCATCAGCAGTCCTTTTTCAACCTCTGAATCTGATTTCTGCTCAAGTCCCTCAATTTCAGCCAGAAAATACCTGAAATCACAGAAATACACACAAACTCATAGTAAAGTTCAGAAATGTGAATTTAACATAAAAACTAATGAAAACATCCCTAAAAGTAACTAGATCCTACTAAAAACATACTAAAAACAATGTCAAAAAGCGTATAAATTATCCGCTCATCACTCCTCAAGGGTGTAAGTCATCCGAATGGGCAAAAAGTGAGCTGACTTCGTCAGTCGGTCCACAATCACCCAGATAGCATCAAAACCAGTCCTAGTCCTTGGCAATCCCGACACAAAGTCCATTGCAATACTTTCCCACTTCCATTGTGGAACCTCTAAGGGTTGCAACATCCCGGAAGGTCTTTGATGTTCAATCTTTACCTTTTGACAAGTTAAGCACTTTGAAACATATTCCACCACATCATTCTTTATACCCGGCCACCAAAACATCGCCTTTAAATCATGGTACATCTTAGTACTTCCCGGGTGAATGGAGAATCCGCTTTTGTATGCCTCCTTCAAGATATCTTGCCTCAAAGTGCCAACATTCGGCACAATGATCCTACCCTTGAATCTCCATAACCCGTCTTTTTCTTCCGACACTCTCCACTGTTTTCCTTGCTCGATAGCCGGTAACACCTTCCATAACACTTCATCGTTTTCATGAGCCTTTAGGAGTTCGGACTTAAAGTTACTTGAGATTTCTAATCGGCTCAAACACAAGGTTCCAGATACTTCTCGAGCACTAATTTTTAGACTCTCGAATCCCTTGAGCAACTTCTCCTCTTGAAGCATCATCCAAGACGCATATAACGACTTCCGACTTAACGCATCCGCCACTATATTCGCTTTTCCAGGATGGTAATTTAACTCAAAGTCATAGTCTTTCAACAATTCCATCCACCTCCTTTGCCTTATATTAAGCTCTTTCTGATCAAAGAGGTATTTCAAGCTCTTGTGATCGGAGAAGACTTAGAACTTAACCCCATAGAGATAATGCCTCCACACCTTCAAGGCAAACACGACCGCAGCGAGTTCCAGATCGTGCGTAGGGTAACTAACTTCATGAGGTCTTAACTGTCGTGAGGCATACGCCACCACATTATGATGCTGCATCAGCACGCACCCTAGGCCCTTTAACGATGCATCACAGTACACCTCAAAAGGCTCGTTCGGCTCAGGTAACACTAACACAGGTGCAGTGGTCAACTTTTCCTTCAATGTCTGAAAGCTCTCCTCGCACTCAGGAGTCCAAACAAACGGAGTGTCTTTGCGAGTTAACTTTGTCAATGACAAGGCTAATTGCGAGAAGCCTTTGATGAACCTTCGGTAATAGCCAGCTAATCCCAGAAAACTCCTTATCTCAGTTACTGTGGTTGGTTGCTTCCAATCCATCACAGCTTCTACCTTGGTTGGATCTACGGCTATTCCCTTCTTACTCACCACGTGACCCAAAAACTTCACCTCATCCTTCCAAAACTCACACTTAGACAATTTCGCATAGAGTTTCTTCTCCTTTAAAATCTGCAACACGGTCCTCAAGTGTCCCGCATGCTTTTCTTCAGTCTTGGAGTAAATCAGTATGTCGTCAATGAAGACAACAACGAATTTATCCAGAAACGGGCGGAATACTCTATTCATGTAATCCATAAACACTGCAGGAGCGTTCGTCAACCCAAAAGACATTACAGTATACTCGTAATGACCATAACGAGTCCTGAAAGCGGTCTTAGGGATATCCTCACCCCTCACTCTTATCTGGTGATAACCGGATCGCAAATCGATTTTAGAGAAAACCCCAGCTCCTTGTAACTGATCCATGAGATCATCAATTCTCGGCAATGGGTATTTATTCTTTATGGTGACCTTGTTCAGCTGCCTGTAATCCACACAGAGCCGCATACTTCCATCTTTCTTCTTTACCAGTAACACTGGAGCACCCCACGGGGAAACACTTGGTCGGATAAAGTTCTTACCCAACAATTCCTCTAACTGAGACTTTAGCTCGGCCATCTCTAACGGTGACATCCTATAAGGAGCACTTGAGATTGGTCCTGCCCCAGGCACTAACTCAATAGCAAACTCGACCTCTCGGTTAGGTGGAAATTCCTCAATATCATCGGGAAACACTTCCGGAAACTCACACACTACCGGAATCTGATCCAACCTTTGATCATCACCCGAAACACCCGCAGTTAACAACAGGATACCCTGACATTCGATTCCAGAGTAGTTCACCATCATCGAATTCAAGTAATAATTATTCACCACAACCGGCCCTTCTGTATCCTCCGGCATAAAGTACACCGACTTTGTAGAACAATCAAGCAGGACATGGTTCTCAGATAACCAGTCCAATCCCAAGATAAGATCAAGACCGATCATCGGTAAGCAGATTAAATTATGGACAAAATTACGCTGCTTGAACCTAAATGAAACTTTCGGACATCCTAGCCTAGTTACCATGGCTTCATGGGTAGCATTATACACTTTTAAGTCATAACCTAAGGTTACGATCTTCAATCCTAACTCATGGGCTTTCTCAAATGCAATAAATGAATGCGATGCTCCCAAATCAAATAAAGCATTTAAAGTTTGACCAGCCATTTCACAGTTACCTCGAATGAGTGTCTCAGATCCTTCTGCACCCACAGCTGAGGTGGTGAACACCCGACCAGTCTGTTGTACTTTCCCAGCACCTTGCTTCTGCTTCTCCAGACAACTTATGGCTTTATGCCCCGCCTTTCCACAATTATAGCACAAACCCCATCCGGCCTTGCATGGTACACCCGGATGATGACTTCCACACCTAGTACAAGCTTGATCATTTTGAGGCTGCTTCCCAAACCTTTTCCCTTGGGAGTTGTTGTTGTTGGGCCTCCTAAAAGAACCTTCCCTCTTGAAGGGTGGACCTCTAGGTGCAAAGCTCTTCCCTCGGTTCTGTGGGAATGATCCTTTGTGACTTCCTTTCTCAGCGGCTGCCCTCTTCACACACTCTTCAGCAACCCTACACTTGTTCACCAACTTGGAGAAAGTCCTAATCTCCATTGGCCCCACCGAACCGAAAATATCGCTCCGGAGTCCTCCTTCGTACTTAACACACTTCCATTCCTCATATTCCACCGGAGTCCCTTGACACATACGAGAGAATCTGAACAGCTCCTCAAACTTGTCAGTATACTCAGATACGGACATAGTACCCTGCTTCAGCTGCAACAATTCAAGCTCCTTGGCCGTCCTAGCAGAAGTTGGAAAGTACTTCTTATAGAACTCCTCTTGGAAGACGTCCCAGGTGATATAATCATCACCCTGCTGCAGGAGGCGTCGGATTCCCTGCCACCAATGCGACGCTTCACCAGTGAGCAAATAGGTAGCGAACTCCACACGCTGCCCTTCAGGTACCACCTGCGCTTGCAGTGCTCGTTCCATAGCTTGAAACCATGTATCGGCCTCAGTCGGACTAGTGGTTCCCTTGAACTTAGGTGGATTAACCTTCAAAAAGTTTGCCAGTGTCATCGGGCCCTGAACTCCACCTCCATCATTACCATGGTTGTTCATCTGTTGACCAAGAGCCTCAGCAGTGGCTTGCATAGCAGAAGCCATGTTCTCCAACGCAGTCATAAAGTTCACTGGATCATTAGGGTTAGTCTCCGGCGCACGAGCATTAGTACGTCCTCTCCCACGACCTCTACCGCGTCCACGAGGCGCCATCTGGTTCCTATACACACTAAACAATCGATATTAAGTTGATCAGTCTCAATATCGGAAGTTTAGTGCTTCAAGGTCCCAAATGCATGCTCATGAACGTTTATGCTAACTATATCAAGTAGATATACTAACAGCACATAACACACATACAGAGAATGCACAGAAGCATAGTCAGTCCATTCCTCAGGCTCTACAGGAACGAACTGCTCTGATACCATAATGTAACACCCTACCATACAGAGTCTTATGCTTAAGTCATAATTCAGAGATGGCAAGGTATTACGACCTCTAAAACAAAAATTTAGTACGTATAGTAGTATGAATGATTGATTATAACTAGGAGCCTTTGTAGAAAAAAGGGTAAATAAAAACCGTAACTCGAAAGCGCAACACTCCGATCGATAACGTAACGAGCAAAGGATAAGCTAACGTGAGACTATATATATACAAAGAGTGTCAGGCACGGGAATATCAAGACTCAAAATCCGGACGCGAAGATAACCGGCCTGAGCATAGCAATATATACATATGATAAAATAAGGGAAACCCCAAAGGAAACCCAAAGGGACACAAATACAGAAAACCTATTCTCCAAAAATCCCCTCTAGAAGGAGTCATCACAGTTTGTATTATTTAATGGAGATAAAAGTATCTAAACAAGATATATAAACCAAAACAGAGCCCCGAGAACAAAGATCTTCGCTAATCCGGAAGTCTCCAGCATGCCTCAGCGAGAAACCTCACGTCCTGCATCTGAAAACCACAAAATCCGCATGGGTGAGAACCAGAGGTCCCCAGCATGGTAACAGCTTCCACATATATAATACATAATAATAGAGGAAAGCCGAAGGCAATCCTAGAACTTCCTCCAGATAATATCAAAGCTTATAAACAAGCTAAACCGTAAGTGGCAACTGACTAAAGATTCTTCAGTCTAACTAATACTTTTCTTTCCAATTCCTTCAGACCTCCCAACCACCAGCAGGAGTATAATATAGCAAACACAGTTATATCAGACAAGAGATTTACAAATAGGAATAGATAAGGCATTTAGGCAATTAGCAAGTAATATGCAGTCAAATAGGCAATCTCAAACAATTCATGTAGTATGCTTATGATGCATGCCTATCCCTAGTGGCTGATGATATCATCTGTCAGTTATAGAGCCAACCCGACAAGTCCTGGTAGCTAACCATTGGACTGTCCCTCTGTCGTGCATCCCCAACTCGAGTTATACTCATCATAAACTTGATCATAATCATGATCCATTTCCATCACCCTCACTGGTGAATATTTATCCATCACCATCACTGGTGAATATTTATGGGGGCGAGCTCATCCGGGCCTTTCACAATGCTCGGCCACACTTACGACATTGGGTTAACAGAGCTTCGAGTCTCAACCTGGAGCACATGGTGGCTAGCCATTGCTACTACCCAGGGAAACCCTCATCTCCAATGGTGGAAGTGCAAACATTCACAATTCAATCAACAGCATATATGCATTTATACTTGGCCATAAACATGGCTCCGCCGTAACACGGCAATAATCTAGCCATCCGGCTCACGGTTAAATCCATAACCAGCCAATTCATTAACAATTATGGCCCTTCAGCCCACGGCATAACAAGCACTTCCACCGCCATTCTCCGCATCTCACATAATCATCTTTGATCCTCAATGATCATTCATTTTTTCCCTTGCTTCACTCGCAAGTTACCACATTCACTAGCCCTTTTTCTCATGCTAGGCATATCATAATGATTTAAGACATAAGTGGTGAGATCGGAGGCTTAGAAGTATGAAATTTGGCTTTTAAAACTCAAAAATCAACTTTGGGATGAAAACAGGGCCACGCGTACGCGCACTCCACGCGCACGCGCAGATGGCCACAAAACTCATCGATGCGCAAGCGTCATACGCGCGGACGCGCGGGTTGAAAAATAGCCAAACGACGCGCACGCGTCAGCCACGCGTACGCGTGGGTGCTCTTGCGCCCCAGGCACAAAACTGGCACAACTCTGGCACAACTCTCGAGAAAATGGCTGGGCATTGGGTGCAGCACATTCGGCGCGTACGCGCCAAGTGCGCCTACCCGCGGGGTTCATTCTGCTAAAAATTTTCTAAGTTAAAAAACTGCAGAATTCACAGATTCAACCCCCAAACTTCTGACGGTCATAACTCTCTCATTTTAAATCATTTTTCACCCGTTCTTCAAACGGCATGGTCATCCCGGATCCAATTTTATTTCTAAACAGATTTGGCACAAATCAGAGATCCGTAGTCCAATTTATGTCCCGTCAAAGTATGCCCAAAAACCATATTTTCATTCAAAACCACAAAGTGCCATTTTCAAAACAAGCCACTTTCAACTCTTTTCAAAATCAATCAAAACATGCCAATTTCAACCCTTCTCTTTGAAATCATTCAAAATGTACCAAAATTAACAACAAGCCATCTTCAACTCACACATTGACATTTTACCAAAATTCCCAAAACTACCTCCAACCATTTTAACACTTCTCAATCAATGGCTAAAGGACAAACACAATCTCATGTCATACATCCTTCTCATCCCAATTTCCAATAATATCAATTTCCAAATCAACCATCGTTATACATGATCAACATCATACTCACCATCAACATGGTACCACCCATCAATTCAACCTCAATCATCCATCAAGCATATATCACAACATGCATTTCTCATATATCACACAATCAATGCATCAATATTCATAATCACATATATGAACACATCATATATCTCAACCATTCAACAATACCAACAATTCAATGCCTATCTTAGGGCCTCTAGCCTAAGTATTTCCTACCACATTACATATTAGATACGGGAAACCGAAACCATACCTTAGCCGATTTCCCAAGCTCAACCGGAGCACTTCCAAACCACTTGTCCACAAGCTCTCAAGGTATCAACACCTCCAAGAACAGATTTTGTCACACAAAACCCTCTTCCAAGCTTTTCAAAATCACCAATCAAGCTCCAATATTCACATATACACAACCTAAGCCACAATCATCATACCCATACACAACATCTCAATGCCCAAACCTCATAGAACAACAAATTACACTAGGGTTGAGAATCTTACCACACCCAAGATCCAAAGAGACAAGATTAACCTTCTCCTTCAAGAGAGTTGGGTCCTATAACATCAAAGAACCCAAAATCTCAACATTTTTGCTCATGAAACTCGAAATCAAGGGCTAGAATTTCGAATAGTAAAACGTGGCTTACCTCAAGATTAATTGTATGGGTTTTGTAGAGCTCTCCGCGGTGAATGCGTGGCCGCAAACAGAGCGGCAATCGGAGCTCTAGATCAAAAGTTATGGTGGTTTGAAGATCAAGTGAGAGAAAGAACTTTAGAGAGTGTTCTTCTCCTCCCTCACTCCATTTCAGCGTGTGTGTGTGTTTAATGAGGAGAGAGAATGCTGAAAACTAGGGTTTTGGTTTAGTTTAGTTGGGCCAAGGGTCCATTTTGGGTCTGGTTTGGCCCGTTCGGTCCAATCTTGGTCCGATTTCTATAAAATTGGTACCGAAATTCTCGTCTCAATCTCCTCTATCACATTAAGCCATAAAAATAACATTTTTGGCTTTCTAGAATAAATTCTCATTTATGAGTTAATTAGCCATTAATTAACCGGGTCTTACACATATCTCGTTTACAATATAAACGAAATAAATCAATGCGATATAAATTAATAAATACACTACAAATTATATATTTCGATAATTTAATAATTAAATTATATTTTAAAAAAATCCCCGCAAGCGTACCTTTCAATGGAGTCCATTACTGCAGAGAACTTATCTCACTCCATTATGATATAAAATACATTACATTCATTAAAAGTATACACGTGTCATCTACATATGTAGATAGAATTCTCCATCTACACAGTAGAATTCGCCTTTAAAATATCTAAAGATAATGTTATAAGATGTCAACATGAACAAGTGGTGTCTAGTAACAAAGTTAATAGTTAAAAAATAGAAGTTAAAAACAAAAGCATGAAGCTTCTCTAGTATGACTTAATTTTTGAAGTCAAAGTTTGTGGCTAGAGTTGGTGCAGAATTTAAAGTCCACAAACCAACTGACAAGTGCATCGAGTCGTACCAAGTAATACCTCAGGTAAATGAGGGTCGATCCCACGATTGATGGACTGAGTAACAATAATCGAATGAATCACTTAGTCAGGCAGGCAGAAAATGATGTTTTGAGGTTCAAAAACATTAAAATACTAACGTAGAGAGTGGGACAAGCAAATAGTAGAATCGGTGTGAAATGTATGTGAGAAATCAGTTAAGGTTTTAGAGTTGTTTATTCTTCCGGATTTAGTTTTCTTATTAGCTATTTTAATCATGCAAGATTCATTTCTTAATATAGATTAGAGGGTTAGGTTCAATTATAGTTTATTAGCCACAAAAATCCTAATTACCCAAATATAAGAGGATTATATGTCACGTATTCCGTTAAGTCCAAACAATTAGCAGTTTAGGAGGAATTTACTTTCAAACTAGTATTCAAGTGAGGTAACTTTTCCAAGAATCACAAGAATGCATATAGAACAAGGGTTATTCTTCTAATATACCCAGATTCATAAGATGAAGAACAAAAGTAATCCTTAAAACTGAATCAATACATTAGTTAAAATAGAATGATAATAGTGTTAATCCATAGAAATAAATAGAGCTCTGAACATTAACCAATGAGGTTTAGTGGTTCATGACTCAGAGAAAAAACTAGGGTTCAGAAATTATGAAAGTGAGTAAGAGAGAAGATCCCACCGAAGGACCAAATCTTTTCTCTTTTATCTCTAACCTAATTTGATTTGAAACTAAAATAAAATAATAAATTCTAAAGTTAAAAGATTTTGTTTGTAAATAAAAAGAACTAAAATAAAAGAAATACAATAATTAAAAGCTAAATCCAACTAAAGAAGCTCCCTATTCAATTCTGTCTTCCTGGTGCTAAATACCAGGTTTGGTGTTTAGCTTCTTATTCACGTTTTTGACTTGTTGGCGCTAAACGCCCAGGTTCGCGTTTAGCATCAGCTTGGTAGATTCCAAACTCTTCTCTTTTCTTGCACACGAACTCTACCAAATCGATCTAAACTTCACCTGAAATAAATAAAACACTAAAACAACTCAAAGTAGCATCCAAAGAGGTTTCAAATACTGAAATTAAATTAAAACTCAATAAATTTGTATCTAAAATAAATAAAAAAATAAAGAAAAGATGCTCACACATCACAACACCAAACTTGAACAGTTACTTGTCCTCAAACAACTAAAAATAATATAGGACAGAGAAAAGAAATCACCTAAGACTTGAGTGTTCATTTATGCTCCTGTCCAATTACCGAGTGGAGTAAATGACACTGTGATTCTGAATAGGTTTGGCATCTCACTATGTTTTGAAGCTCAAAAATGTTGATGCCCGTCAAAACTAGAACACGGATGACATTATGGATTCTCTTTCCCTTTAAGCTCTGATTAATCCTTGAACACAACTATTTCTTGTCTTTTATTTGGTGCTTTGCACCTTGAGTCTAGCCATGACTCTAAATATTTTGTCTCAAGGTTTACTTGACACAAAAACACCACAAGCACTTAACTGTGGAACTCTTTGAGTTTTGATTTTTCTTTTTTTTTTTCCTAGTCAATGGTGCTTAGACCATTTGGCATACTCTTTATTTGCACTTGGTCTCGAATCTTAGTGCTCTGTCTCAAGAATTTCTTGACACCTTCACATCACAAGCATATGACTAGAAAAATAACTCTTTTGAGCTTTTTATCACAATGAACCTTCCTAGCCATTGATGCTCAAATTCTTGGGCCTTGCTTATTTTATTTTAGTTTTTTCCTTTTTATTTTACTCCAATGATCAGTTTCTTGTTTAATTTAGAAAATTCATAAAATTTCTCTAAATTTCTGTACCTCAAGAGTCAACATCCTTAACTCCAATATCAATTTTGCATAATTCTTTTCATACATTCAGAACCACAAATAATACCACCACATCAAGATGAATAGGTCAATTCAAAATAAATAAACTCAATTTCTCATGCATTACACCACTTTTCTCTTTTTTTTTTCTTTTTAAATCCAAGCTCAGTGAACGGTACATGAAACACTCTTTTTTTTTTAATTGAAATAAAAATAACTAAACAAACTGACTAAAGCTAAAAGAATAAAAAATTAAAAACCATGCAAAGGACAGAAAATAAGCAACAGAAAATAGGAAATAATAAAATATGAACAAGAAGGGGGTAAGAATGAAAAGGAACTCAACCACCTCTGTTATTCTGGTGGCCATTCACCCCTCAGGCTCTACTCCTCCGTGAAGATTATTCACCTCACTTTGGTGCCATTGATGATAATATAAACACAGAGCTCGCTCTACAATACCAAACTTAAAAGTTTGCTTGTCCCCAAGCAAAGAAAAACTGAAAATAAGGAGGGACATAAGAAGCACACATATGAGTAAAAACAATAAAAAAAAATATTGCAAGAGAAGGAAGGGAGTGATATGAGGGCAAGAAGAAGTAAATTTTTGAAAATTGTTCCATCCTGGCGCTAAACGCCGCTCCTGGCATTTAGCGCCAAGCAAATAGAAGCCATTCAACTTTTATGCCATTTTTGGCGCTAAACGCCCACCCTAGCGTTTAGCGCCACTAAGACAGTGGCTTCATCTTGAAATTCGTACTCTCTGGCGCTGAACATCCAGTGATGCGTGATCATCTTTCTTATCTTTTTGTAGTGAATTTGCATTCGAATTTGTTGAGTTTTAATCAAGATTTGAGTATTTTGAGCCACTATGAATGCTACTTTGAGTCGTGTGCAATTCGGTTTATTTCAGGTAGCATTCAGACGGATTTAATAGAGTTTAGAAGAAAAAAATGAAGCCGTATCAATCCCAGAAGGTGACACCAAACGTGGCATTCTCCAAGTTTGGTGCCATGATCATTATAAGCTTCAATTTCATACTGCCTTGGTGGCGCCAAACTTGGGTCAGGATGAAGAATTCTTGATGTGAGACACGGGCGGGGTGGCGCCAAACTTGGGTTGCCTTAGGAAAAGTCAGTGGTCCCCATGTCCCCAAAGAAGCCAGCACGAGATCTTCTATGTAATTTTGATCTAAAACTCTATTTTATTCACAAATAGGAAAAGATATTAATTAGTTTTAGAAAATATATTTTACATTAATTAGGTTAGATATAAAAGGGAAAAGATTCAGCCCTTCGGGCTCTTCTCTCTTACGCACCTCATTCTGCAGTTTACACTTTTTGAAACCTTAGTTTTCTCTCTGAGTCATAAGCAACTAAACCTCCACTATTAAAGTTAGGAGCTTAGTTTATTCTATGAATTAATATTATTACTCTTCTATTTTAATTAATGTATTGATTTCAATTTTAAGAATTTGTTTTTGTTCTTCATCTTCTGGATTTGGGTAGATCGGAAGAATAACATTTATTCTAATTGAGTTCTTGTGAACCTTGAAAAAGCAATTTACTTGAACAACATCTTGAAAATAATTTCTCCTAAATCATTAATTATCTGGACTTAACGGGATAAGTGACATATAATCCTCTTATATTTGGGTAATTAGGATTTTTGTGGTACATAAACTATCATTAGACTTAAACCTTTAATTAAACTTAAGTGACCAAGGAATTGGCGGTTAACTAGGTTAGAGGAGACTAAATTACTAAAGAATTAGGGTTTAGTCAAATATAGTTTGCCATGAATTGAATCTTACATGATTAAAATAGTTGGTAAGAAAAATTAACTCGGAAGATAAATATCTTTGAAACCTTAACTGTTTTCTCACATACTCTTCACACCACGTTTATTGATTGTCTTATGAATTTCCTGAATTTACCGTTTAATGTAATTAACTCTCAAAACACTATTTTTTGTTTGCTGGCTAAGCAATTCACTCAATCATTGTTGTATGATCCATCAATCCTCGTGGGATCGATTTTCACTTACCTGAGGTATTACTTGGTACGACTCGGTGCACTTGCCAGTTAGTTTGTGGACTTTAAACTCTGCACCACCCAACCTGGTATTTAGCACCACCCAAACAGAAGCAGTTTCTTGAAGCTTGTGCCATTTCTAGCACTGAATGCCCAACTTGGCATTTAGCGCCAAAGCACCCGAATTACTTCCTCTCCAGGGTGTTCTGTTTCTCCTTTAGATTTCACTTGTTCCTGTTTCAAACACTTTGCATGACCACAAATATAAATAAACCAAGAAAAACTATAAATAAAAATCATAAATAAATAAAAATTAAAATGAACATAAAATCAAAGGATACTAAGGATTGGTTTGCCTTCCAACAAGCACTTCTTTAACGTCACTAGCTTAACAGTTGATTGTTGCTAAGGTGGAGGTTGATCATAGTGTTTCAACTCCTCCCCTCTCACTATGAATCTTTTTCCTGTGTTCCTATGGATTAACTCAATATGTTCAAGAGAGAGGATTTTGTCCACTGTATGAGGCAACACTGGGCTTTTAGTCAACACCACTTTCATTCCTGGTGAGAAATCTTCAGTGGGGATCTTCTTGTTTCTCCATCCCTTGGGTATTTTCTTTTTGGAAACTTCTTTCTTGGTGGATGACGGACACCCAACACCAAACTTAGGTTTGATGTCAGGAAGAATTGTGTTGATTTCCACCAAAGGAGGCTTGAGCTATAACTTTGTTGTGCATTATCAAGAGGTTCTTGAAGGTTTGGAACAATAAGCTCAGTCTGTATGTACTTTTTCTCTCCGCCTGATAAATGCATAGTTTTGAAGACATGAAAAGCCAGTTGCTCATTATGCACTCTAAGCACTAATTCACCTTCTTTCACATCAATCAGAGCTATCCTAGTTACTAGGAATGGTCTTCCTAAAATTATAGAGGGATTTTCATCCTCTCCCGTGTCAAGAATCACAAAGTCTGCTGGGATGAAAAACTTTTCCACCTTGACCAAGATATTCTCCACTATTCCATGTGCATATTTCAGAGATTTATCTCCCATTTGTAATGATATCCTTATTGGTTGTTCCTCTTTGATTTGTAGTTTCTTCATCACAGACAAGGGCATTAAATTTATGCTAGCTCCCAGATCACATAAGGCTTTCTCAAAGGTTGTGTTTCCAATGGTACATGATATTTGAAAGCTCCTTAGATCAAGCATCTTCCTTGGAAAATTACTCTGAATTATGGCACTACATTCTTTGGTCAGAACCACTGTCTTATCTCCCTTTAAAGGCCTCTTCTTGGATAGCAACACCCTCATGAACTTGACATACAAAGGCATTTGCTCCAAAACCTCAGCAAAAGAAATATTGATCTGTAACTTTTTGAAGACTTTTAAGAACTTTG
This sequence comes from Arachis hypogaea, assembly GCF_003086295.3. Lineage (NCBI taxonomy): Eukaryota > Viridiplantae > Streptophyta > Magnoliopsida > Fabales > Fabaceae > Arachis > Arachis hypogaea. Next base: position 19,256,551 of record NC_092046.1, on the reverse strand, counting down.
AAAACTGCTTGTCCTTGGTTTCCTTTTGAAGCCTCTGAGGATATGGCATTCTTGGCTTGTATTCAGGTGCTTTAGGCAATGCCAGATATTGCTCAAGATCAACTGAAAAGGGGTTATTCGGGTGCCTTGGAGGGGCGTGTACTACAACATCCTCAGTCCTCTCCAGAGCTTCTTTTTCAACCGGTCCCTTAGTAACTTGTGCTTCCTCACCTGCCACTGGTCCACTTACCAAGGTGATAACCTTGCACTCCTCTCTTTGATTTGGAATTATGTTACTAGAAAAGGTATTGGTGGACCTCTAATCAATTTCAGCAACTTTTGTGGCTATTTGACCCATCTAAACCTCTAAGTTCCTAAGTGAAGTTTTGATTTTCTGCATGAAACTAAGAGTACTCTTGGAGAGCTCTGCAACTATAGATTCCAGGTCAAAAGATTTCTGAGAATGAGAAAGTGCATTGTTCATGTTGAAATCACTCTTATTGAAATTATTCTGATGGCCCTTATTGTTATTGAAGCTTTGGTGCCTCTGTGGTTGATTTTTCTATCTAAAATTTGGGTGATTCCTCCACTTCAGATTATAAGTCTTTGAAAAAGGATCATTATTAGGGGTCTGGAGGAATTGCCTACATAATTAACCTGGTCAGAGAATAATTGACCATAATTATAAGGCTCACCTTGAGAAAATTCACCACTCATTTCATACGAAGTATCTTGAGCACTGACGGCTGAAACTTGTATTCTGCTCAAGTGTTGTGTAATAGCATTAATTTGCTGAGACATAGCCTTGTTTTGGGTAAGAATAGCATCCAAGACATCAAACTCCATGACTCCCTTCTTTATAGAGGTCCTCTCAGAAGAATATAAATACTGGTTGTTAGCAACCATCTCAATCAACTCTATAGCCTCATTAGGGGTCTTTGTCATGTAGAGTGACCCTCCTGCAGAATTATGCAAAGATATTCTGGCAGTCTCAGAAACTTCATCATAGAAAATCTGCAACTGAATCCAGTCTGAGAACATATCAGGAGGACATTTTCTGAGCATTAGCTTGTACCTCTCCCATGCTTCATAGAGAGGCTCACCCTTTCTCTGCCTGAAGGTATGAACGTTCGTCCTCAGCTTAGTCAGCCTCTGAGGTAGAAAGAACTTGGTCAGAAATTTGTTGACCACCTTATCCCAAGTGTCCAAGCTCTCCTTGGGTTGAGTGTCAAGCCACTGTTTAGCTCAGTCCCGTATAGCAAATGGAAAGAGAAGTAGCTTATAGACATCAGGATAGACTCTATTAATTTTCACAATATCATATATCTACAGGAAATTAAAAATAAACAAGTTTGGGTCTTCCTGTGGGAGTCCGTGAAACTGACAGTTCTGTTGCACTAGAGAGATCAACTGAGACTTCAACTCAAAGTTGTTAGCAGCAACAGGGGGTACAACAATGCTATTCCCATAGAAATCGGGGGTAGGAGCAGTGTATGAGTCAAGTGTTCTCTTCGGTTGTTCAGCCATATTAGGAGGATTAACAACATTGGCATTGACTGCATTGTTATTGTTGTTGAGCTCCATAGTGGATTCTTCAACTTCCTTATCAAAATTGCTTCTGAGATTCTCACCGGCTTTATAAGCTCTAGCTTGTTGTAAACGCCGCCTCAAGGTTCTTTCAATCTTAGGATTAAAGTCTAAAAGAGGTTTTTTGTTCCTGTTCCTGCTCATAAACAATAGAAAACAAAGAAAATGTGAAATTTTCTACGTCAGAGTGCAGAGAATTCCTAATGAGATATCGTGTGTAAAAGAAAAAAATAAAATACACAAACAACACTAAAAATTTCAAAAACCAATAAGAAAAAATAAACCACTAAATTCGAAAATAATGAAAAGAAAATTAATCAGGAAAAATAAGATAAAATTATTAAGGGGGATGCCAAACTTAATTTCGAAAATTAAAAAAAAATTAACTAAAATAAAGCTTAAATTTTCGAAAATTTAAATGCTAGAATTGAATAAAAGTTAAAACTAAGAACGTCAAAAACCATGGTGTAAGTGTAACTGTCACGCATGTCGCACCTACCTCAACATGTTATGGACCACAAATTTTTCAAATCTCTGTGATTGGTACACTCACCTCCTCTGCACTTCACCTGCTAGAAGCATCCACCTCCACGTCTTCGATAACAGCATCACCTCCAACTCCGACAACGTTCATCACATCCTCAATACCAAGTTCCACAACTATCCCAAGGGCATGCCTTTCTCCACTCTCCGGCAAGCAATATATATTGTTGGACATTATGACATCATGAGAAGATTCTCCTTTGACATCATATGCAAATTCTCATTTGGAATGGATCCTGACTGCTTCATTCCTTCTCTCCTAGAGTCCAAACTGTTGGCAGATAGTTTCAACCTTGATCCAAGCTATCAGTACAACGAGCAATGTCGCTGTCGCCGCTTATATGGAAACTAAAGCGATTACTGAACATTGGTTCAGAGAAGAAGCTGAAGGAAGCGATCAGAACGGTGGACAATGTGGTCATGGAGATGATAGGACAGAGGAAGAGGGAGATGGTGACGACGACGATGGGTCTTAACAAATCGGATTTGCTGTCTAGATTCATGGAATCCATCAAAGACGATAAGTACTTGAGAGATATAGTCATTAGTTTCCTGAGTATGAATTGATTGAGAATAAGTTGAGAAATTTTTTTGTTGTGAACAATAAAGTTACAGAGTATGCATTGTGTAGCTTGAAGTTGCAATGTTAAACTGTTAGTGTTAGGATTATGCGAGATATGATGAAAATTTGGGGAGAACGGTATTGTTTCTAAATAGAAAGGATCAGGAACTATTTTGTTCTCTGTTAGAGTTAGTAGGAACTATTTTATCTTCCGTTAAAGTTGACAGAATAAAAAACTTAAATGACTAACAAAATTAATTGTTAGAGACTAATCGAATAATTAATTTTAGTTAAAAATTAAAATATCTAATACAAAATTCGGTAGGAACCGAAATAAATAAATACTCTATTTTACCATAATCAATTTTCAGACAAACTCCTATGCATAAATTTTAATTTAAATACACCCTATATTAACGAGGGTATTTATTGTTGTAGCATATGTGCCAAATTCCGAGTGACCTAGTCTTTTGGCTGCATTCGAGGTTGGTTGGTTTGTGCTTGGTACGGGTCCTAAAGTAATCTTACATTAGTGAGCCTCACATCACACGACCATCAAAAAACGTATAATTAACTTGATAACATAATAGACGCTTTAAAATTTAAACAATTAAAGAATAATTAATTTATGAGCTAATTAAAAAGTGAATTATATTATGGTGAATATTCTCATAATAATATTTTTATATGAAAATAATATTGTAGACCATTAGATAAATTAATATGATTAATTAAATATATTTGATTAATTATCTAAAAATTCATAATCTCATCTTTATATAAAAATTTCATCATGTGTAAATATTCTCCTTATATTATTATCCATTTATAGCTAACTCTATGATGTCAATAGGCACTTTAAAGTTTCTCAAAAAAAAAAAAAAAAATTCATTAACTAATTAGTTGCCACCAAAACACAAGCGTATCGGTGTGGTCTGTCTATAAAATAGCTGGGACGATCTCTTGGGTTTTCATCTCTCGCACGAAATAAAACTTGCCCCTGCCAGTAATGACAATGACGGAAACGCCCATGGCCGAGCAACAACAACAAAACGAACTGAACGGTCACAAAGATCTCAATCACAAGAGTCTCCTTCAGAGCGATGCACTCTACCAGGTTCATTCAACAACCCTTTGTTAATTTCTATTTCTTCCGATCTGTTCTGGAAAATTCTAAAGTGACAGAAATGCATGTTAGAACAAAACAAATAATTTATATCTCTTGTCGATTAATTAATAGACACAAAAATAAATTAAATAAACATCAAGTTCCTGGTAATTCTTTCATTTTTTCTAACACAGATGATGCATGTACTGGTTGGTGCAGTATGTACTTGAAACAAGTGTGTATCCAAGAGAACACGAGAGCTTGAAGGAGCTCCGTGAGATGACACAAAACCACCCTCGGTAATTTAGATTACGTCTTTTTTTTCTTTTAATTAAAAAGACCTCCTTCTTATATGTTCATTAAATACAAGTGTAATTATTTGGTTCAGTTAAGTTTTCTCTTTTTTCTCTTTCTCTCAACCACGTTCTTCTCACCGGTTTTTCCGCCAAAGGTTATGGGAAATTTTATTGATGGAGTTAAGTAATAATAGCAAAAAATTTTAAATGCCTATTAAAATTATTAAATCAGACATGCATTATGTATTTATGTATTTATATATAAATATATATGTTATTTAATTTAAAAATATATTTTATTATTTAATATATATTTTATGTGATTGATTGATTTAATAATTCCTGACATTATTAAAATTTAAACAGCACCAACCTTGAATAGTGTGTCTGCTCAATATGTTTCTAGTTTTACATTTATTATACATAATAATTGAATTTAATTTTAATATATTATAAAATATTTTACCGTCATAAAATTATATTTATTATTTTAAATGATTATTTAGATAATTAATAAAAATATTAGTTATTTTTTATAATATAATATTATATAATTGGATATATATGTAAAATTATTTTATATTAAAAGTATATTAAATTAAATTTATAATAAATTTTAAAAGAATATTTAAAGAAGAGTAAAGTGAGAATTAAGTCCTTAGAGATTTCGATTTCAAACTAATTAATTTTTGAAGAAGAAAAAGTACTAGTTTGGTCCTCTACGATAATAAACGATGGACACATAATATCTTTCTGTTAATTCATCATGTAAAACTTAATAGTGGTGTTTATATGTGTTGTTACTTACTGTGACGTATTTATTTATGAAAGATCGTCATGCAGATAATAATTTTTGAAATAAAATTTTACATGTTTTGATAAAATTCGTGATAAATAAAGAGTAATTAATAAAGATTATGTGAAAACTCAAGAGATAATAAATATTTTACTATTTAAAATTACATTGTTTCTATACTCATATGGTAGCAATGAAATACGCACTATTTTAAATAACGAAACACATAGAGAACTTTATTTTGTTTTGTACTATTTATTGGTTGAAGAACAAATATATATGTCTACCATTTATTATCATAGAAGACCTACTTATTTTTTTCTTTAAAAATTAATTAGTTTGAGGTCAAAATTTTTAAAAATATAATTGTCACTTTATTCTTAAAAAATAATGAGCAATATTCCAAATCAGTTTCTAATAGTTTTTATTGGATAAATTAATTACTCTCTATCAACTAAAAAATTGACATTTGATTGAAGATAATTTAAAATATTAGACAAATTAGTTCCTATGCAAAAGTGAGGAATTAGTCTGATCTTTAATTAAATTTTTGGGTCAAAATCTAGAATTTGAAGTTTTTTGCTAAAAGTACAAATATAAAAATATATCAAGATTATACATCTAACCATTATTAAATAACTGAATTCTAAAACAGTAACATCATGGCTACACCACCGGACGAAGGACAACTGATAATGATGTTGGTTAAACTCATAAACGCCAAGAACACCATGGAAATTGGCGTCTACACTGGTTACTCTCTGCTTTCTACTGCCCTTGCTCTTCCTCATGATGGAAAGGTTCTTACTTATTATTAGCTTGAGATGTACATATAGTCTAAAATATTATATTATTCATTTATATTACTTAATTTAATTAATATTCGCTATTATTATATACCTAGCCGATGATTGGGTCCTTCTATGAATATTATTAGATATTGGCTATGGATGTGAACCGGGAATATTATGAATTGGGATTGCCCATAATTCAAAAAGCTGGAGTGGCTCACAAGATTGATTTTAGAGAAGGACCTGCTCTTTCTCTTCTTGATGAACTGCTTAAAGATGTATGTGCACACTATTATACTATATTTATCTCAAAATAATTGTCAAATTAAATAAAGTTCTAAATTTTAAAATAAATTATGCTGCGTGCACACTAAAATCAGTCATTAAATACATGTCACAATACAAATACACGTTGAAAATAAATTAAATTACACATGTATTTATATACAAATATATACATTAATGACTGATTTTAGTGGCTGATTTTAATATACGAATAACATTTTTGTTTTAAAATTAATATACCTTCTAGCTAAAACATACATTATTCAAAGTGTAGGTAATACATACTATGAAAAGTACTAGTTTATTTATAAATGAAGAGAAAATGACAAATTGATTCCTAACTTTACTTTTTGGTTTGCAGACATTTAAGTTTTTGAGAATTTAAAAATACATTTAAATTTCTGACTTTTTAAAATCTGGATATATCTATTTTTGGGTCTAATTTATCTTATTTTAAAAAAATTTTACTTGTGCATCCATATCAACTATATCAATACAACGGAAGTTATATTTGTTTTTTCTGTTAGATCTGAGAAATCCAAATAAACATAAAAAATTGATATTTAAAAAAGTCAAAAATTTAAATATCTTTTCAAATAATCAAGACTTAAATGTTTATGGAACAAAAAATTAATAACGTATTTTTTTTCATAAATTAAACATACAATCTAATCATAATAGTCTAATTAATTTAATATTAAATTAAACTAAAATAAAATCAATACAAAATATATATCAATATTGCTTACCATATTTTCCAGATTAATAATGGATTGACTTGAGAGAGTTTATATTTTATTATTAATTGATACTATAAATTTTTGAAAATTTTAAATAAATAAAATATTATTTATCTCGATTGCAATGAAAACGAAATAGTTATAAACATATTTTGTCGACATTGCAAATTAAATAATAAAATACTAAAATTATATTTCATCTGCACATAAAAAGTAACAGGTATTGTACCATACGCATTGTGTTTATGGTGAAGACCAGATACCTACAATAAACAAGATGTATATGATATAGTACTTATATAAGTATTTTGTCCAAAAAAGAGTTAAAAGGTTTTATTTTATCTTTTAACGCTCTTTTACTAAACGAGATAAGTAATAATATAAAAGAAAAATATAATTTTTTTTGGAAGATAATATATGTGTATATATATAGGGAATATATTTAATTAGAATAAATTTTTTATATAAAAATATGAAAATGTAATTATTACCATTGAATTGAATTTAATAGCCATATATATATATATAGTAATAATATAAAAAAATATAATTTTTTTGGAAGGTAGATATGTGTGTGTAGGAAATATATTTAATGAGAATAATTTTTTTATATGAGAATATGAGAATGTAATTATTATTATTGAATTGAATTTAATAGCTATATATATATATATATATAATGTATTTTATTTATTTAAAAATGTTTCCATTTTTCAGAAAAATAACATGGGAAAATATGATTTTGTTTTCGTGGACGCGGATAAGAACAACTACTTGAACTACCATAAGAGGGTGATTGAGCTTGTGAGGATTGGAGGGTTGATCGGCTATGATAACACCCTATGGTTTGGATCTGTGGCTCAGCCACCTCATGCACCAATGATGGATTTTGTGAAGAACTCTCGCGGTTATGTGATGGAACTCAACAAGCACCTTGCTAGTGATGAAAGAATTGAAATTTGTCAAATCCCTGTTGGTGATGGCATTACCTTGTGCCGCCGTATCATCTGATCTATCACTCCTTTATATATGATTCAGTGAAATTTTAAATCCCCTCAAAAAATGATTGAGTGCCATGTGGCCTCAATTCATTAAAGTACTATGTCTGTGGCCTAAATTAATGAATATGTCTATTCGTATCTCATGTACTATTAATAAATAAGATGTAAACTAGACACGCTGCTACATCCTTATATTAGGGTATTTGCTAAGGGAAAAATTTATATTGTTATTTTTTTTATTGATAATAAAAAAATACTATTTACACAAAAATAATTAATTATTAAATTAATTATTATATTTTCATAATGTAATTTACTTTATTTTTAATATATATTTTATATTAATAATTTATTTTAGTGATTGATTTTAGTATAAAATAAAATTATTTCTTTTTAAAATTTAAATTAATAAAAAATATATGAATAATTATATTTTTAATACATTTTTTAATAAAAATATTTTTTTAGATTTAACTAAATTTGTATATAATTTTTTTTATTTTATTTTATGCTATTTAAATTTTTTAAAAATAACAAGAATCAAATTTTAAATATTTTAATCATAAAAATTTTAATATCATATTATAAAATTATTTTTTTAAAATTTAAATTGATAAAATAAATTATATAAATAATTATAACTCTAACTTAACTAAATTTACAATATATTAATTTAGAAGGATTCCCGTATTTATTTAAAAGTTGACTTATGGATCGGGAACTTGTAAGTTGTAAGCTATAACTCCAATTATTACGTACTACGTGCATAGTATATATGTGTGCCCTTCTTGTAGTGTGATCACACTATGCTTAAAGAATTCAGATTCGGCACTTAAACTTTATTGTTTTAGTTATATAGCATTTTTGTTTCTCCTGATCAGGATCTAAAAGGAACATATACATGGGACAGATTTTTGTGCACCGATAAACAGATCAATCGGAATATAATACTAGTGTTGGTTGCGTTTGCTTTATTTCTACGATTATAATTAATTATTCTGCCATCATATTCTTTAAATTAGACTTAAAGTTTTTTTTCCCCAAAAGATATTGTTATTGTACTTTATATCGTAAATAGAAAATACATTGGTTATTGTGGGACAAAAACAAGAGGCGGAATTATCTCATAAGATATAGTCCTGGACTATATAAAGAAAAGAAAATTATTTAAAAAAAAACACAAAATTATTTAACGAAGGTAAGAAAAGTAACAATAACCATTTTTAATAAATTTGGATCTTCTAAATTTTAAATTTTCATTTTAGAGAATAAAGTGTGATTTTTTACCCTTTTTTTTTTGTCTCACTTATAAAATAAATAGTAAGAGATCACACTTTATCTTCTAAAGTAAAATTTAAAATTTAGAAAATCCAAATCCATTTTTAATTAGACAAAGTTCTTACTGAAGTCTTATCGCTAAATTGAAGTTCTCTTAAGGTGTTGTTTTTGTTCCTTCAAAAATTTTTTAATTTTTTTATTTCCATAAGCTCCAACAAAAAATAGCACACAAGATTAGTTTTCGGTCACCTTCTCTTTTAATTCTATCTGAAACAATCATCTATTTCTACTACTCTTCAAAAAAACTCATGGGTTGGTTCAATGCTGTCAATACCAATGTTAGACAAACCCCAACCTCCTTGGTAGCATTGCAACGGAAAAGACAATAACAAATAGTATCTTCTTTCACACCGCATCTTGGACAAATAGGTAAAATTATTGAAAATTATTGATGGAGCAATTTAAGAACAGGGAGTTTTTTATGGATAGACTTCCATAAAAATAGCTAAATTTTGTGTAGAATTTTCAAGCTCCATAATCTTTATAGATTGATGGGTCTGCATTACCTGCGAAAATTGCTCTATTGGGACAGGAGAGAAACCATATGCAATTTGATAACTCGAGGCCACATCGTATTGCGCATTTCTATTCCAAGCTTATTTTTTGCACAGAAGGACTTTCCTTCTTGTTATACAAGGTAGAGCAAAACAGGGTTATTCAAGGCATTAGGATTCACAGAAGGTGTCCAGCTATTAACCATCTTCTCTTTGCAGACGATTCTATTTTATTCAATAAGGCTTCCCTAGAATCCTGCAATGCTATATTATGACTCCTAGAAACGTATGAAAGAATTAGTGGACAGAAATTCAATCTCAGCAAATCTGTAATTTTTTTTCAGCAAGAACACTACAGTCCCTTTACGATTATATCTAGCTAACAGGCTTGGTATTTAGCATATAGAGACGCAAGATAAATATCTGGGTCTTCCATCCATCGTTTTGTGATCCAAAAAGACTACTTTGGAGCTTTGAAACATAAAGTTTAGAAAAAAATTATAAGTCTGGAAGAGGAACTTATTGTCAGCAGGAGGAAGATATGTAACTTATTAAGGCAGTAGGGGAAGCAATTCCTGTGTATACTTTATCATGTTTCAAACTCCCAGAAATGCTTCTGGATGACATGCATAGGATGTTTACTCAATTTTAGTGGGGACAATGAGGATCAGAGAAGAAGATGTCATGGATCAGTTGGGACAAAATGACTAGACAAAAGAGAGAAGGTGGTCTTGGCCTCAAGGATCTGAAGGCTCAGAATCTGACACTGCTAGATAAATAGTTTTGGTGGATAAATACTAATCCTAATTTTTTACTGGCTCGAATTTTAAAAGCTAAGTATTTTCGGTATACATTGCCATTGACAGCAGAAAAAGGTGTAAATTCTTCTTAGAACTGCCAAAGTTTACTAGAAGGAAGGAAGGTAGTGGATAAGGGATTAGATGGAGCATAGGAAATTAACAGTAAAATATCAATTAATCAACTACTTAAAATTAATATAGCATATAAAATATAAATAACTGAAAAAAAAATTAAAATGATTACATGTTGAAATGCAGAATTGATTCCAGAAGGTGGACTATGCACGGCAGCGTGCATGCAGCACAACCACGGAGGCACGGACAACGAGGAATGAGCAGCAACAACCACCCACAGAGATGGAGGAGAGGCGGAGAGACGCGCGATAACACGTACGCATGAAGCAAAGTCAAGCAGAGACGTGAAGAGGGAGAAAGGCGAAGCTGGGCAGTGGCGGTGGTGGCTCTGTGGTGCGGCGCGGCAGTTCCGAGAAGGAAGAACGTGAACGATGAAGTGGCAAGGAGAGAAGAGGGAGAAGAAGAAGAGGGGAGGGATCTTGGCGGTGGGTGGAATGACGGTGACGAAGAGGGGCTGTGATGGTGATGGTGTCGACGGCGACAGATTCTGGTGTTGGGGAGAAGGGAGAAAAAGGTGGTTGAGTGAGAGAGAGAGTGTGAATCTCGATTGAGGGAGAAGATGGTTCGCGATTTAAATTGACACACAGTTACCGTCGGATTTTTCCGAGGTAAACCATTGTGGGTCACCAAAATACAATGTTTCATTAATTGGGTTTATCGTCGGATTTTTTCAAACGGTAAAAGAGCGCCAATTTATTTTTTTTCCTCTAAATATTACTGGCGGATTTACCGTCAGAAACTAAAATCCGCTGGTAATTATTGAACCTTACGAGTTAATTGATGCTGTTAATGCCAGTAAATTCAACGATAAATCCAATGGTATTCAACGTTTTTCTTGTAGTATTTTAGACATGGAAACAGTTTGGTAACCAAAAAGTTTCAGCCATAATTAGCCAAAACTTTCCATAATATACTTTATGGGGATACTCCCATAACGACGCGTAAAATGTCTTTTTGTAAAGACGCTTACGTGTCGCATTATTATTTGACGTATTAATGAATCGGTTATTTTTGAATTTCTTAGCAAATTAGAATAAAATCGATTTTTTTATAATAATAACAATAAATCCAATTTTTTTTAGGAATTTAATTATATTTTTAAATTTTTAGGGATTTAAATATTTGCAAAACAAAAAGTTAGGGATATATTTGTCTTTTTATCAAAAAATTTAAAGATATTCGATTTATATTGTGTAATTTGATCGGATCAAATTGGATCTAATAATTATAATGCAGATAATTGGATTTATTATTGTTACTATAATAAACCGATTTTGTTCTGATTTATTAAAAAATAAATTATTAACCGATTTAATAAAAATGTCTAATAATAACATAACACATATAAACGTCTTTAAAAAAAAGACATTTTTAGTGTCTTTATTAAAGTGGTCTCCATACTTTATTTACATCATTTAATAACAATTTTATTTTTTAACCCACTCTCTTATCATTCCACTTATCATATTCTTATCAACTCCATTTATTAACGATATTAATTATAATATCATATTTCTTATTATTAGACATTCTTGTAATCAATACTTAATATTCTCTTTTATAATTTGATTTTTATATTTAAGAATATAATAAAGATTAATAAAAATAATTAATAACGGTTATGATTTATCATTGTAATTAATTTTCTGTTTTTGTTAAGTCATTATCATCATTCAATGGAGAGATACAAAATCTAAAAGCTACCCTATATAATATGATTTTGTTTCCGTTAATTCAATTATTTTCATTCAAAATTCATAACTCTAATACCATTGCAAGCACAATTAGAATAGGTTAAAGAATTTTACAAGAGATCATCTTTATCATTACAAATAATATGTCATTTGAATTCTACCTTAATACGGTACCTATGGTAGAAAGTGCTGAAGAATTTGAGCAACAGATTGACTCACCCGACGAAGTTATTGTCAGCCAATCAATTTTCGAGAATATGAAAAACTACACTAGTTTTGATGAGGTATGGTAATAAACTGATTAATTTTTTGTATTTTTATGTGCATTTATAATTATATACTAACAAAGTTCATACACATAACATTCATACGTTTATATACATAACATCCATAATTACATGCAACTAACATCTAAAAATTAAATTCATGTTTATTAGATATTACATCCATACGCATATCATTTTTTTAGTTATTGCATAAGTAACTATAAAATTAACACAGATGTTTTTAAATTTGATCATAATTGAATTTAAAAAAACGTTAAATTCTTAAATTAATTTATTCAATTGATAAATTTACTCATAACATCCATAAATTCATATACATAACATCCATAATTTCATATTAATAACATCCATAATTTTGTACTCATGATATTTATAATTTCATCATATGATGTCTATAATTAATAAATTTTTGTAATTAATATTATCAAATTTTAAACTATACGTTTTGTTGTATTCTTCAAATTATCTCATATGTGTACTAATATGTTATGATTTTAATATTTTTATTTAATATTCGTATGTATGCTTATTATTGATTTTGATATGAAGCGTTTATAATTATTTTTAAAAATTTATTTTTTAATTTTTGTTTATATTTTATATTTTATATTTTATTTTTTATTTTTTAATAGTTTATATGTAAAATAAAAATTATATAGTAGAAGTTGTTAAAAAATTTTAATTTAACTTCTATAATTTTTGCAGAGAATTATTACATTTTAATGGATAATAATGTGAATGAGAGATGTTAGGAATTTGATTTGGGAGAAACTGAAATTAATTTTGGAAAGAACATTAATGACTCCAAACATACAGCAAAATGGTAGGTGATAAGGAGAATAAGTGATAAGGAGGTGTATATCACTTACTTATCAAGAGAATAAAAATTTTTACGTAATATTTCTATATTGTAATTATTCGGGTTAAGTTCGATTTTGGTCCCTAACGTAGGGGTCGAAAATTTGTTTCGTCCCTAACTTTTTTTTTACTACAAAATGGTCCCCAAAATCTCAGTTTGTTTTAAAATCGTCCTTTTTACCAATTTTATTTTTTTATTACCAAATTACCCCTCATTAAAAAATTATAAAATAAAATAAATATAAAATAAATAAAAAAAAGAAGAAAGAAAGGGATACGAGAAGGGGGTGGGGAGAGAAAGAAAGCAGAGGGCGCGAGAAAAAGGGGGGAGGAGTGGGGAGAGGGGAGGGAAGGGGGACCGCCGCACCACCGCACCGCACCACCACACCACCACCACCTTCTTCTTCTTCTTCTTCTACTCTCCTCGCCGCCGCCACCGGTCTTCATTACCGCCGCCGCTCTTCGCTGCCACCGCCGCTCTTTGCTGCCGCCGCCGCTCTGCTCCTCGAGCAAAGGGGGAAGGGAACGCGAAGGGAGAAGAGGGGGAGGGGGGTTTCGGGAAGAAGAGGGGAAAGGGGAAGGGTTCTCGCCGCCGCCACCGGTCTTCACGGACGCCGCCGCTCTTCGCTCGGCCGCCGGGGTCGTTGCTCCTCGCCGGTTTCTGGTTTCTTGTGGTTTCTTCTGGTTCTGCTGCTTCTGCATGCTTATGATTATCAATCTGGTTTCTGTGTTGTTGTTGTTCTTTTGATTCCATTATCCATTGAGTTCTAAGTTATGGGTTTTCATTTTTCTGATTTTGGGTTCTGAGTTTTGACGCTGACGATGATTTTGAGTTCTAGGTTGTTGTTCTTCTATTTTTTGTTGTTTTTATTGTTATTTGTTTGAGTTCAGATGATGATTTTTCTGAGTTCTGAGTTCATTGGTGTTGTTTCTGCTTCTGCTTCTGTTTTGCTTTTGTTTTTTATTCTGATTTTTGTTGTGGAATATTGCGTTTGTCTATTGATGATATGGGCTTTGGATATGTTGATGTTGCTGCAGTGTCATGCTATGTTGATTAGGTGAATTTCTGCTTCTGATTTGGCTTGAATTTGAAATTTTGATGATGCTTAGATCCATTGTTGTTCTTCTGCGTTTGTGCATCTGCTTCTGGTTAATGTTGAGGAAGAAGATGGGTGTTGATGAAGAAGAGGAGAGGAAGGGGTATTTTCGTCCGAATGACGATTTTAAAACAAACTAAAACTTTGGGGACCATTTTGTAAGTAAAAAAAAAGAGTTAGGGACGAAACAAATTTTCGACCCCTACGTTAGGGACCAAAATCAAACTTAACCCTAATTATTCTTTGGCTACCTAGCATCACTCTTTAGATTTGAACACTTATCTCCTACATTTATTATTTATTTATCTATCTTAAATTCATAAGTCTTTCTATTACATCTAAGATAACTGATTTAACCACTTTAAAAGGCATTTTACATTTTTCTAGACCTTAGAAGGTGTTTCCAAAAATTCGGTATCCGAAATTTTGTTCTAAAACGAACTTGAAAAAAACTAGTTATTCTCACTAACATATATCCGCGACATTTAAGCCCCAAGACGTGAAAAGCTTTTATGTTTTTATTTCAGAGCAAAAGGAATCAAAGATTGATTCGAATCCCCTTCTCGCGTGCTTCTTACATTTTCAATATTCTCTAAGAAATCTTTTCTAAATACTCAAAGACAAAGAACTAGGAATTCTTATGTCTCTTGTCTTCATTACTCACTCACCTAATAGCTAACTATCTCATTAACATAGCACTTCTCTTGTCCTCTTCACACAAGATCTTAGTCTAGGACAACAATTGTATGATCCAGCACCACCACAACCTATATCGCCTCCTGCACCAACAAATTCGTATAAAATTAAACATATAGCACATAAATACATAAAGCACAGCAAAACAATATAATTAGTGGTGGAGCTTCTCATAGGCAATAAGGGCTATCCCCCTTCCAAAACTTTTTATAAAAGAATTACTAGATTTATTTCAAAGAGTATAGTTAGCTTAGTTGGTTAAAATTTTAAACTGACAATTTAATAGCTTGTTTTCAATTTTCACTTCTTCCATTCACTCCAATTTTTTTTTTCTTTCATTCAAATTTAATGTGTTTGGGCATTTGACTTCCTCTAAATATAATACACACCAAAACAATTGAAACAAATACATATGATATCTACTTATCTTAATAGCCGTGAGGTCATATGTCAATAACGTCTTCAAAATGAGCATTATCTATTACTGTATTAATGGAAAAATGTTTTTTCTAGCTCTAAAGTGAGCATTATGTGTCTTTGTTTTTAGAGTAAAATGACAATTAGATATTTAGAGATTTCGATCTTAAACTAATTAGTCCTTGAAAAAAATACAAATTAAGTGCTTCACGATAATAAATGGTGGACATATATATCCTTCCATCAATGAATAGTACGAAACGAAATGAAATTGTCTATATATTTCATTATCTACAATGGTGTATATTCCATTATTGCTATGTGAGTATAGAAACAATATAATTTTAGATAGTAAAATATTTATTATCTTTTGAGTTTTTAACTTTTTATATAATATTTATTAACTACTCTCTATTTATCACGAATCCTACTAAAAATTGTTAACTGTATGACAATATTTCATAAATAAACACGCCATAGTACGTAATAATACATATAAATAATTAAATACTACTGTTAAATTTTATGTGATCAATTAATAAGAAGACATCACGTATTCACTGTTTATTATCATAAAAGACCAAATTAATATTTTTTTTAGAAACTAATTACTCCAAATTTAACATCTTGAGAGACCTAATTGTATATTTATTCTTGTTTTTTATTGAGACTATATTCATCATCGTTTGCTAATGAGAAAGAAACCACCAATCTTTACCATAGGCGGGATAAAATTGTTAGGACCACAAGTATCTCAAATTGAGTTTTAATAATTAATATTTGGTCAAGTGTGTAATGGATTAATTTTTTTGGAAGAATTTCACCATATTAAATCTGCATCGTCAAAATATTAATTTAAAAATATGAATAGATAAGATTTTTTATGTGACATCTGCTTACAATGGAGAGCATCTTGAGTGTGTACCAAATTTTGTGTTCCACGAGGTATGATTGGAAGAAGATTACACCCTGTTGCTCCTTGGCACATGCTTCCCTTGTTGGTGGCTTGGTGGCTGGTTTCTTGGATGGTTTACCTTTTGTTTTGGATTTTTTTTTTGTCATGATCTTTTGTTTTAGTTTGGCTAATTCTCTTATTGCACGGCTAATAGACCTTTTTTATGCATGGTTTTTCTTGTATTAATTTGAAGGTAATGAATGATTTTTCGGTGTATCATTTTTGTATGATTTTTTGTCAGCATTATTTTATGGGACTACAAACTGTGAAACTATAATTGTTAAATTTGACATCCTTTTTTATTTATTTTTGAATAATATTCAATCCGGTCATTGTTTATTTTTACGAAAGACAAAGTGATCCCTGTTTAAGAAAAATGACACCTCAACCCTCAATCTTTTTATTTTGGAATAATACGATCTCTCTGTTAAAAAATTTGTTAAATAATAACAAAAATTAGTTTTGTGGAGGGTTTTATTTGTATTTTGTGGGGGGTTTTAAACCTTCACAAACTATTAATAAATTTGTTTTTGAAAAATTCATTCACCAATGGTGGTTAAGTGAAGAAAAATCATTGATGAAAATGATACCGCAAAAAAAAAGTAATTGTAGTACAAATACCTTTTAAAGGAAAAAATAACATCAAATAAGAAATGAAAGAAAAGAACTTTAATATTGATAATATTGGTATTGGTGATGATGACGGTAAAGGAGATAATGGTGATGATAAAGCAATAAAAATAATAGAAGTAGGAGTGATAATAATGAGGATGAAGAAGGTAGTGGTAGTAATTGGTTAAATTGTTGAAAAAAATTTTGTGAAGGTTTAAAACCCTCACAAAACTAATTTTTGTTATTATTTAACGGTTTTTTTAATAGAGGAATCGTATTGTTCCAAAATAAAAAAGTTGAGGGTCAAAGTGTCCCTTTTTTATAAGAATTGCTTTGTCTTTCGTAAAAATGAATAAAAACCGGATTAAGTGTTTACTCTTTATTTTTTGGTTCATGGTTTGAGTTGAGAAATCTAATCCGCAAATAATAAATGGAACTAAACCTTACACATCTACTAACATAAAGTAGGAAAGAACCGTGCTACATTCTCTTTTTTCACAAAGTAGTATTTTGGTCTTCTATATTTAGGACAAATTTTAATTTGGTCTCTAATATTTTAAACACTATTTTCATTCCAAAAAATTTTAAATAGGTTCAATATAGTCTTATCATTCAATTTAACACTAATAGTTAACAAAATGAGTGATGTGGATGTTAATAATGTTACTAATTAAGTCATATCTTCTTCTATGTGTTAGAAAAATATAGCCAAACTTTTTTATAACATTTTTTCTCAATTTTTTTTGTACAAAATTTCAAATCCTAATAGTCGATCATGAACACTTCAAAATCAAAAGAAAAACTTTTATATTAGTGATCATTGGTGGATTGATATTACTTACGAAATCGAATGTTATTAATTATTCAATATGCGAATTGCTTGTGTCAAATTTAATGGTGGAACAACATTAAACCTGCTTAAATATTTTTTGGGATTGAAATAGGAGATTTGAAATTTTTTTTGGATTGAAGTATGACGTTTAAAAGGATTTGGCCCAAACGTTGAGGATCAAAATAATACTTAATCCCGTTAAACAAACTAAACAGTATTCTCATATAGAAAATAAGGGATAAGTATTGTTTTGATCCCTAACGTTGAGGGTTAGAATCGATACCGTCCCCAACGTAATTTCCGATTTAGAATCATCCTTAACATTTTTTTTTTCGTATTAAAATCGTCCTTTTAATTTTTTTGGATAAAAATACCCTCACCACTACCAGCACAATTACCTCCTCCACCACCACCAACACCAACACCAACACCAACACCAACACCACCACCACCACTACCACCACCACCAAACAACAGCAACAGCAACACCACCACCACCACCAAACAACAGCAACAACACCAAACAACACCAAACCAAGAAGCAGAAACAGAAAACAAGAAACAAAAAAGCAAAAAAGCAGAAGTAAGAAAACAGAAAGTAAGAAAGAAGAAGCAAGATGCAGAAGCAGAAAGCGATGCAGATGAGGCGGCGAGGCGGCGAGGCGGCGAGGCAGAGAGGCGGTGAGGCGTTGCCACCCAACCTTCGCCACTGCTCCCTTACCGGCGTCCCAACCCGTCACCACCCCCTGTCCGAACCCTAACCCAGCCAACCACCCCCGCGACCCTCTACCCTCTTCTCCCCCTCGCGTCTCCTCTTAGCATCAAACCACCATCGCAAACCAACCTCCCCATGGCCGAACCACTGACCCGTAGCCTCCACCATCGACGAGCCATGGCGACCCAACCCAACTCCGCCGCAGCGTCCAGGCCCCTCCCCTTCGTGCGAAGCCTTTTCCCCTTCCCCTTGCTCCATCGCTCCTCCCACTGTGCGCTGGGTTTCCTGACGGTGACAGCGGCTCCAAGCTTCGCCGCCGGCGCCGTCCCCCCTCCCCCTCCCCCTTCCCCTTTCTTATACCCTTTTCCTCCCCCCCCACCCCCCAACGCGTTTTCTCCCAACGCGTTTTCTTTTATTTTTTTTAAATTTTATAATTTTTTTATTAAAATAGGGGTAGTTTAGGAATAAATTAAAAAATTTTATTAGACAGGACGATTTTAAAATGAAATGCAACATTAAGGACAATTTTAAGTCAAAAATTACATCAGGGACGGTTTCGATTCTAACCCTCAACGTTAGGAACCAAAACAATACTTATTGTCGGCATTATCAAGTCAAATCCCCTATTCGATGTCTTCTTCCTCGCTCGGCGCCCATCCTCCATCGAATTCATCCTGCTCGCGATCATCCTGTCGCCATCGTCTCGTCGTCATTGTCTCAAAGGTCAGTGGCTTTGGTGTGCACCTGTTCTTCGATTTTCGTTTTATTCTCTGAATCTTTGTTCTGAAATCAACAAATTATTAAATGATTACAGGGTTTTGTGTTTTGTTGAAATCATTGAATGATTATTTGATTTTTGGGTTCTGGCTCTACTGTGCTGCTGCTGCTTTGTGTTTTTGTAAAATTTGTAGATGATTATTTGATGATTCAGCTCAGGGTTGTGTGTTTTGTGTTTTAGATTACATAGAAAAAACCAATTACTTGAAACACTTGCACACAAACATGCCCAGAAAAAACAACTGCAACATTGAACAAAGTGTTCTAATATTGAGCAGGATTGGCTAAGAAGTAACCCTCAATAGCCTTGAAGAGAGCTTCACCCTTGGCCTTACCCTTCTTCATGTCTTCCTCGTCAGGCTTCGCATCTCCTTTGGAGTGGAACTTCACACTCAGCTTTCCAATGGATCCTCTGTTGGGTCCTTCTACCAACAACACTGTAGTTGTATGCATAGTTAGCCTCATCTATTGCCTCCACTTTGTGCAATATAAACTTGCTTTCTCCATCTGCATGTATATCATTATTATCACAATTCACAACTATGATTATCTCATATATAGTACGTTTACTTAATTGAATAGTTACTGACCCTCGACAATGGTGATAGAATCCGCATCCTTTATATATATATATATATATATATATATATATACTAGTGTAAAACATATATATACTAGTGTAAAACCCGCACGTAGCGTGGGCCAAATATTGTTTCATTATAAAAATTTATTAGCACTTATCCATTAATATTAATAGTTGTTACTTTTAATTTAAAAAAGTTTTTATATATAAAACTCATTGTATAGTATAAGACTTTTTATTCATTCGATAAAACCAACACGAAAAATTTATTCACTCAATAAAACAATGGCCTTCACATTCATATCAGCATCTCAATAGAAATTACATGACTTGTTGCTTAACTGAAATTGATTAAAAATGAAATTATGAAAGTAATCCATTGCTTTTGGTATGTACATACATGAGTTATCTGTAGCCATCCGTTCATAGAAATAAAAAATGAAAGAGATGTCCTCAACTTTCTATTACTTTTTTCAATAACATATGCTATAAGATTATTGACAAAACTACCAAGCAAACAATAAAAAACCATTTCTCACCAGCAAGGCCATAGTCGTTGTCTTTGGTGTGACCTACAAACGCATATTATGAAACGAACATAAGCAATTCATACATATTAGTATATTACTATCTAAATAGCTAAACTTCAAAGTGATCATTTTGTAGTTCATGCCTTTAGGGCTAAATTCAGTTTAATCGGAATGATTCAACTTCAGATCAGTAATACTACTACTTAGTACACTGAAGCAATAAAACTCAAAACACTTAAAAGTAATAACACCAAAGAGCACAAAACTTTTCCAAAAAACCAAAAGTAAATAAACACTTCCATGATGAAGCAAGATAAGCAAAAAATATATTTCTAAGACCCATCACTACCAGAATGAGGAACGTAAGAAACTAGCTTATGTGCTAAGATCAAGCCCTAGCAATCAATCCCAAGCCCACTTCATTGTTTTAAATAAATCCCTAGCAATCAATTTATTGAAGATCAAGTTTAGGAACAGAGATACCTTAATGAAGTCAATTTCCTTAGCGTTGCTACGAAAGCACTGCCTACATCATAAAAGCAAGGACAATTGGTAAGTCAAAGCAACATCCCTCACTTTTCTATCACCACATTTCTTGCAAAATGCAAAAATGTTTATAGCTTAATCCAATTATGTAGAACATAGAAAAGATAGAGAGAATGGTGCCTAGTAACCATAGATTCTTAAAAAGAATGGTATATTTACATGTAAAAGCATATATAAGCTATGTTTGAATCGATAGGAAGTAGGGGAATGAAATGAAATAGAACAGGATGAATGGAAGGAAACAGGGTGAAATGATATAATTATTTGTATGGAGAAATAATATTTATAATTACATTTTATCATATTTTCTTCCATAATTAGAGGTAAGAAAAGTGAGGGATAAGTTATCTTTATATAATGTTGTGATCCTAATTGTCAAATATTTTAATTACACATAGTTATCTTTATTTTAACTATTAGCAAAACAATATGGAAACTAAATTGAAGCCCTAAATAGAAAATGCTTAAAAGGAAGATCAGCTAGCATGTGAGATAATTCTACTAAACACAAACAGAATAGCTGCAATGCATATTTGTTTATTTATTTATCCTAACAATATAGATACAAAAATACTAAGATTCGAATAAAGAGAAAGAACACCTACTCAAGGAGCATGTTGCAGGTACTGACACCAATTGCGGTTGCAAGATGCCATGCAGTATGAATGTATAAATTGTCAGCTACGAAGAGCATTCCACCCACTATTGATGATATCTTATGCACCCTATTAGCCATCGTCAAATCTGCCCTTTTTGCAAATGCAACCTAAATCAACATTGTAGTTTTTCTCATAAAAATAGACATGCTTAAATATAAATTTTAGCTCACTTTTAAATAACTAAAATAGTTATTTTGTCAGCCTTATTATCTAAATACAACAACAATCATAGCATTAAAAAGGATAAGGATCGCCATATGAACAAAATGAAATTTCAAAAAACAATTTAGGTTATGTTCATTGTTCAATTTAAGTATGGCATATAAATCCATCAATCAATAAATCCAAGGTTATGTTAGTTATCAACATTTATCTGATCAAATTGAACTTCAATTAAGTGTTTTGTTAACTTCAATCCATCACTAACTTATTAACACCTGTAAATACTATACATAACTCCTAATAGAAATACAACCTTATAAAAGAAAAGGGTCTCAAAAATTTAGGCAAGTGAACTACTTAAAAGTAAATTACACAAACTAATAATTTTCTAGCACCATATAACATATTTTCACACTCCCGAGGCAACAAAGGATAGGCCAGAGGAATTAAATCACAATCATTTCCATGATAGAAACATTTGAGTAAGCAGCAAAATAAGATGTAGGTTTTTCTTTAAACAATTTAACTTTAAAGCAGTATAAATATTCTTTATTTAGGGTTTCGAGTTTAGCGTGATTTGTCTCAAGACATAAAAAAATAATTAAAAATCTTAATTTATCCTCTTAATTTTTAAATAAAAAGATTTTTAAATATTTTTACTTGTAGAAGAGAGAGATAATTAAAAAGATGAATTAAGACTCTCAATTATTATTCAAGATATCATTATCAATATCTCTGTCTAAATTGAAGTCTGTAAATCAAAAGAAGTAACTTTTCATATAATTACCACCATCTTCCATTGAATGATGTGTTTTCAAAATGGTGAAGGCCAGGCTCCATATGCATATATGACAACATTTCATTGTTAATTTCCATAGTTTAGGCAACACCTCATTAGCTCCGACAGCCATGTGCTTTGTCAATTCTAGGAAATTAAAAGCACACCCTCTACATTAAATCACAATCATGTTCCAAATTTTCATGATTACCCACTTCCATGATACAAATATTTGAATAAGCAGACAAATAAGATATAGCTTTAAAGCAGTATAAAATACAGATGTAACTTTTTCTTTAAACAAATTAGAGGATCACAATTATAGAATTGGACAGGTTGCTTTCTTCTACAGTCTATTAATTTTATATTTTAAGGAGTCTCTACTACAATTGTATCATATTGCAATTGTGGTTTGCAATAGCTTGTAATGGATTTCATCAAATCAATTTTAAGTAACAAATTTTTATTGCAACGAACACAATTACAATCTCCTACTCCAATTTAAAACCTTTTGCCCAAATGATGATATATAGCTCAAGATCAAATAATTTGAATTTACAAAAGAAATATGATCCTCTTCTATAAAATATATAATATATAATAATAAATTAAAAATGTGAAACTTTGTATGTATTTAATCACATGGCCATATACCTTGGATCTTTCCTTCCGAGAGCATGGGGCATACCACTTTATGAGCATCACTTTTTCTTATCGATTCATGAGAAGCACAAAGAGAACCTAATTAAAACAAAATTAAAAAAAAAATCAGAAAACACAGCAGCTATAAGTCACAGGTAAAACACCACATGATTTCATATATGCACAGTGATAAAAACAAATTCAAACCCCATCGGTATAAAATCGACATAAATAAATAAATGAAAACAAAGGCCAAGGCAAATTCATAAATCCTGCAATAAACAAAATACATTTATCATCATATATACCTACATGTAACGCTATGTAGAAGAAGATTATGGTGACATAAATATTCAAGGTAAGAAAATCAATTTTGTTTGACCACAAAAATACAGAAAAGTCTGCAACAATGTAAGATTCAGGTAGCTCCCTATACATCATAAATGAATAAAAGATAGTGGTATTTCAACCAAAGGGGTGTTAAGTTCATTCATCAAAGACATGATATGCAAAGCAAAAAGATCAGGCTGTTAAGTTCAGTTCAAAGTTCAAAATATATTCAAACGGAGATGCAACAACTATTCTTCGTTTCACCTACTCAATTATCTCTTCTGGTTTTGGAAGATCCTTTGTCCTACCAACCATATTTAAATTTTATTACAAATATAATATCAAGCATACAGCTATATCAGTTACGGTATCCCAATTTATCACTCAAAGAAAACTTCTTTAATACAAAATGATAAAATTCTATTAAGAAAGTATTTTCAGCCATTTAACTTACTTACAAACGAATCATTCTATACAAAAATGGGGAAAAGAAAGCTAGCTAATAAGCCAGCTACAATTATGAAATAATTATAGCAGACTACAAATTTTTTAAATGAATTTGATCAAACCTGTAGCACTATTCAAAAACAGGGGAGCAAGAAGGAGATCATTTGTCATGGGATATGTACTAAATGATTCACACCAATCATAATATTTACCAAATAGACCTCGTTCTGCATTATATTGCATGTATATTCTTATCTTGAATGTAGAACTATATATATGGGCAATATAATGCAGAACTGACAGTATCTCCCACATATGCGACAATTTTTATCAGCTTATGTGCATACATTTTTCCTTATGAGTGTCATTTCTTCTTTCTTATTTTTTTATTGGATCACAGTAAATAAACAATTATAATTAAACTAATATATAAACTCTGCAAAACTTTTTGATGAGGAAGGGACTGAAATTGGTCATAAAGAATATACCCGCAGTAAGACATTGATCTTAAGGGGATTTTTATGTAGTGTTCAAGCTTGAAATTACTGAGAAATGAAATGGCTTGAGACATGCTAATGTAGCCATAAGTTTTGAAGCAAACACTTTCAATTAGTTATATGAGACCAAAGACATCCCACCTTAAGACACTACCAATAAGAGAAGCCTTAAGACAAACTTCAAGTAACTATCTTCTACTTGCAATCACTGTCATTACTAAAAGAAAAATATATCTAAATCCCCAATTGCAACATGAAATGTCAACAACCCAAGCAATTTGAGATGATAATGAAAATTTTGGTTATAGTTTTAGCAAAACACATCACAGGCAAGCAAAACTGATTATAATCTTATATTTGTAAATATATGTTCACCAAAAACATGTCTTATTGGGGTGCTTTTTCCTGCTGCAACGATGTAAACAATTATCTAACCTGGGAACAATGTCTACAATAGAAAATATTCAAAAAAATATTGTCCTTCAAAGCCTAATGTAAGATATTTAAAAATTCAACTACCAAAATATTCTATATAAGTGCTTTGTATTATGAATTTGTATATAGAGTTTCAAGTAAACAATGGAATCCAAGTCTAAATTTACAAATGTCTAGGAGAAGACAAAAGAGTAGTACCTCATCCTGTTCATATTAAACAAAAAAGGCCAAAACACATAATCAGTAACCACAAAGAGATTTAGAGAATGCAATCATCACAAAACATTCAAATAAAACAAAGAGAACTAAAGATATATACCTCTACTCATCTTCAGAAAGTGGCTTCTTATTTGGTGGTGCAAGGTCTTGTCTAGTTCATTGATTTCACAGAGACACATTGATTTTGTGTGGCTATTCTAACTTAAAAGTAAATTACCTCTATAATACCGCCCACGATAGGATATCAAAGCTCACCGTTCTCTTCACCGGTGTCATCAACTTGCTGCTAGCTGCTCCTTCACCATTCACTTCTTTAAGTGTAGCACGCCATTCTGAAGATATTAACACGAAAATCCATATTCAATTTAAATTAGCGTTTTCAACCAATCAAACAATAAAATAAAGTATATCCAAGCGAGAGAACTAACCATCCTTGATTTGCAGCACTCACCAGCGAAGAAACGACGGCGACACCGTCCTGCAGAGGATGCAGCTCTGCGGATCCAACAGCGACGGTGGACTCCATCACCGCCGTCGCCTTGTTGCTCTTCTTTTCTCTGTCGATTTAGCTTCTGTGACCGTCGCTGTCGTCGCCACCTTCTTCTCCTTCTTCCGTCGTCCTTGCCTTATTCACCGTTGTTTTTCTTCTTCTCTGCGACATCGATCGTCTTTCTTCACTGTCGTTCTCTTCTTCTTCTGTCGTCTTTTCTTTCTTCAACCATCGTTTTCTTTGTTCGTCGACACCCTCTTCTCTGTGACCGTCGGTTTCTTTCTTTCTCTCTTTCCTTCTTTTCTTTCTTCACCGCTTAACTAACATATATATGAAAACAGCTGTAACAAAATCATTTTGAATTTCAATTTGAATCAAAATCCCGCCAATCGTTTTGTTCATATCAGATTTTTAATTACTTTATTAATATTAATTTTTGTTGTTTTGCCATTTGTCATGCAATAAAAAGTAACACTCGTCTATTATATAAAGCACCACTTGTTGAGCACCTAACCACCTACTACATTCTTATTATATATATATATATATATATATATATATATATATATATATATATTAGTTTTATCTCCCGTGCCAAGCACGGGCATTAAAATTATAATTGTAAATAAATATTATTCAATAAGAAAACGAATTAAATTATTTAAAAATAAACAATGCTTGCGGCTAGCAATGTTTATGATTGGCAGCATCAAATAATCATCAATGATGATTTAATGGTGGTGGATTGGTGTGAGATTTCATTAAATGACTCAACGTTCTCTACGGATTACATGCTAGCCAAAATTAAATAAAATTGCTAGCCTCCTAGACTTTTCCTTTAAAAATAATTGTTTGTATAGAGATGTATTATATAAATAATAATATTTAATATGTAATTAAGTAAGAGAAAAATGTTCTTTATTTATTCTTTAAGAGTTAGAAGAACTGCGTACCGAAAAGATTACAGAAGGAGCACATGAGAGGTAAACCGATCAAGGGAGAAAGTTAGGTAGCATCCCGGTAAAAACTTCTTTATAGACAACATTAATAGTATGATCTGAAACTTTGCCGTTAGAATCAACAGATAAAATCTTCAGTCCAGAATGCATGCTAACCCGAGAAAGCGCAACATAAAGCTGACCAAGAGTAAAAACAGGCCTCGGAAGATAGACGCCAACTGTTGACAGCGTTTGACCTTGGGACTTGTTTATGGTCATCGCAAAGCAAAGAGTAACTGGAAATTGACGTCGAGTAAACCTGATTGGTAATGTATCGTTATTGAGTGACATGTTCATCCTGTGAATAAATACAACATCACCAGTATTACGACCTGCTAAGATGACGCACTCAATGATATGGTCACCAAGACGTCTAACCTGCATGCGCGTACCATTGCATAGTCCATTGGATTGGTCAATATTGCGAAGAAGCATCACAGGAACACCGATTTTAAGAACTAACCAGTGTTGGGGAATTCCTGAACAATTTAGCGCATTCAATGACTCGGTGCTCATTGTATATAATTCAGATTCCAAGTGACCATCTTCACTAATTAGTGTATCAGAGCTCAAGTATACCCTCTCGTTGCCGGGATCAAAGACATCACATGATTGTTAACTTCAGGTACGACATCAAGTGTTGGTGCTAATATACTCCTACCCTTAAAATAATCCACGCTAGAAGAATAGAGTAAGATGTCAGGATAAACGAACAACACCAAATCATGCAGACAGGGAGACTTAACATTAAGCAGCAAGTTGTCGAGTATTCTAATCACTGATTCGCCATCGGTATTGTCTCCGATTAACCCGTCACCAACTTAAAGCAACCATGTAGCAAATTCCTTCAATTGTACACCGTGGATATCTCGTGAACCACGGGACAGTCTCATGTTTTCAGTTAACTGCAACACTTGGCAAGATTGCCACAGGTTCGAAGCATTAATACACGAATGAACGATCTCTTCCCGAGAACCACGAGGAATCACAGGCAATATCTAACGGAAATCACCTCCTAGAACAACAATTTTCCCACCAAATGGGGCATGAGGATTATATCCACGATCAAATCGAAGAACATCCTTAAGGCATTTGTCCAACGCTTCGAAGCAAAATTTATTTAACATAGGTGCCTCATCCCATATAACTAATTTTGCAGATGAAATAAGACGTGCGAGGGGTGTGCCTTGCCTTATATTACAAATAGAGTCCTGGTTAACACTGAGCGGAACCTTAAAGCGTGAATGAGCAGTTTGCCCATTAGGCAACAACAAAGCTGCAATGCCACTGGATACAACATTGAGGACAATATCACCCTTAGACCTTATCGAAGCAGACAGTGCATTCCATAGAAAGGTCTTACCAGTTCCACCATAACCACAGACAAAGAAAAAACCACCAGCGTCACAATGAACTGCATTTGCTATTGTGTCAAACGCAACGCGCTGGTCTCGATTCAACCGGGAAATCAAATCCACGGCGATACTTGCCAATTCTGTCATGTCGAAATTCAGCTCATTAGAAAAGATTGTGTCGGAAGGTTCAGGTAAACCAGCATAATCAGGAAACGACATGTCAGGAAATTCTTTCAGGCTCCGACCATTCGGCTGCAAGAGTTTTTCAATTTCGGCAAGCGTGATGGACTTAATCTCATGAACAGAACGCTGGAAACCTAAAAGCAAAAAAATGCAACGTAGTTACATAAGAAACAAACTGGACACGATGACGAAGGGAAAATAAAATAAATGCATAACAAACTGCAAGAGGTGGAGACGACTGGACGTTTTTGAATGGAGTGGTCTGAATTTATTGCGAAACAGTAACCAGATAGTAAAAGCAATCCGAAAAGTTTACCTAAGTTATGTCTTCCAGAAAGAAGCGAGTTGTCCACGCAATGTTGCCAACATTTCTCCCACACCATGTCAGGACGCACAATGTTGTTCGACATCAAAAGCATTGCAAACAACCTCCTGATATAATTCGGCAATGCCCACGCACTGGCTTCATTAAGTGAATCAATAAATTCCCTATCATCCTGCAATAACCCTAGGGCATAACAGGCCTCTTTGAATGTATCGTACACAATCCCACCAACGGAACGCACATCAGCAAATGTCTGGCACCCTTTTTGATAATTCAATAACATACGAAGGTAGTACTCCTTTCCATGCGAGTGAGGAATATGCGTGAGACGACCTATGACATTCCCTTGCTTTCGTGGCCTCCACATATACCCCTGCTTGTCCCAAACAAAAAATGACGGCATCTCTGCGTAAGTCAGTGTAGGGGCCAGATCAAAATTCTTGTTAGCCTTAAACCAACCAATAAACATACTATCCTTTGAGACCGCAGCGTCGATAACATTCTCAATAAGCTGGTGATCTTCGTACAAAACATTCTGTTCATTTGGAAGATGGAATGGAAGGCGGATGACGTTAGGCTCTTTGTACTGAATCTCAAACCCGAATAGCCGCCAGGATGCCTCACAAGCTGATATATACCGACAATCATAGTAGTTTTGGATTTCATCTACAGTGACATCAGAACCAGCTGAATCATGTGATCGGAAGAACGAAGCTGTGACACGATCATTACCTTTGTGGACATACTTGAACAAATACTTAATAGTAGACGTCTGGCAAGTATACTCAACATTTATGTGGCAGCCATACTTAAGGAGCAATGTTGCATTGTATGGGACAATAAACCTATTGTCGAGATTAACATTCCTCTTGGTTATTGAACGACTATTATCCGACCGTTTATACTTGGGAAAACCTGCACTGTCTATGGATGTTTTCTCACGGAAAGGCACTGGATAAAACTTGGAACACCTCCCATTAACCATACACGGGCTACTCATGTTCAAAACCCCACATGGTCCGTGAATCATGAATTTTTGGACTAAGCTGTACAGCTTAGGTTGTGTGTGTTCGTCGGGTATCTCAGCCGATATATGATGGTCAATATCCTCAGATGATCGAGGCTTCTCGGCTGGTTGAACAAACAATAAAATATGACAATGGGGAAGACCACGCTTTTGGAATTCAACTGTGTACACAACTGGAACAAAGAAAATGGGAAAAAGCAAAAAAATATGTTAGGGGGCAAGTCGACGTTGATGGAAAAATAACAAATGTGTTAGCGCGACATTGTAAAAAGTGAATGGGAAAACTCACTTCCTTTAGGCTTTCCGAATATGGACCCATCCTTTAAGTCTTTCAGCAAGACATCTAACTTGATCTTGAAAATCCTTGATATGATATCTGGCCTGTCACTTGGCTTTAATGAATAGGCCGCAACGCAATCTTTAATCTCGGTCCAATCTGGGTTACATGTGATAGTAATGAAATAGCTAGGGTATCCGGCATACCTGCAAATAGCAAATGCATCTTTACAATTGTTGTACATGTATCGGGATAAGATATATGGAATCCGAAGTCGTGGGCAGGTGTGTTATTTGGGCCACCCAGGCCCAGATACTGAAGGAGAGATTGGATTAGCTATACTAAAGGAAAGGATTGGCATAAATAAAAAATTGAAGAATTAATGGCTAAAGCAATCCCTGAGTGAGGTGGGTATGACAAATGTGATCACTATGAGTCTTTTCATGATAACAAATTGCGTAAGTTAAATTAAACACTTAAGCAAAAGGTAGTATGACCAATTAACTGAATAAAACGAGAGACCAAAGTTATTTAGATGTTAACAATGCTAGGAAACCAAAAAATTAAGCATCAATTGTTCATAATCAAAGCAACCAAGCGGTGTTCATTAAAAAACTTTGGGCCCCTTGAAGCACAGTAAATAGAATCCCAGCTAATGTGATGATCAGAGGGCTTATTAAATAACCCATTAGAGATATTTAGCATGTAATACAACGATAAATAATCATGATAATGACCAGCATATATAATATATAATATATTATAATATACAATATATAGTAAATAATATATGTTGACGGTTCAGAATTAATTACGGACAATATAGGGAGCACTTTATACGCAGGAATCAGACAAAGTTAAAAAATTTGAAGAAGAAAAAGTTCCCGCCTTTGGAGTATAGCGTGACGAAAATTAATAAGAAACAGGTACTCAATAAATGCAGATCATGAAATGAGATCAGTCAGCAACCAAGTAGTCCGAAGACTAAAAATAGAATTCATAATAACTTAGTTTAATTACACCTGACATAAGTATGACTAAAAGAAGATAAAGTATCATTAAATGTAATTCACAGTAAGTGTTGAAGCAAGTATGGAAAATGAAGTTCATTAACTCCAGGTAGGAATCTGTCTTGTCACGAGAGATTCACAGGGTTGAACAGGATGGATAGGAAAGAATAGAACAGACCTAAACTAATTAATTGCGTTGAATCACCAAGCATATTGAAATGGAAGCAAGATTAGATGAATGGGGAAGTCGGATGGATGTATCATACATGGAGAGATGCATGGGAACCAAGCAAAAAAGGTACGGGGACGTCATAGTCAAAAATGAGCGCTGTGACAGATTTCAAAAGCGTTGATGTATATGTAAATGTATTTGCAATGAAAATGCTGGGCTAACAGATAAGCATAGAAGTAAATAACAAATGAATAAATTTGGGAAACAAAAATTATTAGGAGCAAAAGAATATACTTGGCAGCCAAAAATAAATCGGAGGACGTGTAGAGGCATTGGTTGATTGCATCTACTCGGTTGTTAACCAGTTTAATGATCAGCACCAAATCTGAATAGCAAAAGTTACGTTGCCAATGTTAGCTTAGCGGGGGAATTCAGCAAATAGGAAGTCATGGCCTAATAAGCTAAATGTATTCAAGCTAAATCAGATTGTTAAATAGGTAAAGATATGCAACCTAAATCAGATTAGTAGGGATCATCAACAGTGCACCTTGATTTTGCCATGCATAAAGGAACATTTAGTTATTTAAAAGCATGATTGTATAAAATATCGACTGATCAGAACACAATCTCAGGAAGAATAAAACTGACATGTTGCAATAGGCAAGATTATGACGTGCACAAAAGTGAATAGATTGGTAGACTGGTACCTCATATGCCTCAGAAGCTTGGCGACAATAAACAGTTCTGCTACCTTCGAGCGAGTACAACTGATCCAGGAGTTCAAACACTTCACTGCATGGTTGATGAATAGAAGCCCAAACTATTCTTCGATCTCTTGCCAAAGCACACATTGCCTTAGTCCCAATTAAAAACAATGCACTGCAACAACAAGACATGTAAAACTTTATCCGGGCTAAGAAGATCTTTAAAAACTTAGAAGAGAAAATCAAAATAGAGAACACATGAATTCAGCACATACAACTCTTTTTCTTTTAGCGCATGCTATCATGTCTATAATTACCGTCCCTATGCAAGTTTGATCAACATTTAAAAAATATTGCCAAAATTCATATTGGGTTTGTTAAAAATCTGTTAAAATTTTTTAATTTTAAAAACGAATCAGGTTTTTTTTTTAAACTATGTTGTATATCTAAAATCTAAATCTTAAATCTTAATTTTTAATAGACAATAAAAAAGTGATAAATAAAAAAAATGGATCTTAATTTATATTGGTTCAATAAAAAGTGGTTTTTTTATGTTTTTCCCCCGGAATCAAAGTCACGGTGGATTTGTAGTTGTAAAATAAAGATATAACTACATACAGAGACTGAACTAATAAATCCATAGAAATCATTGTTGTGTTAGATGAGTTAGTTGACAAATGTCAATTTAACGATTCTTTAATATGTCATATGGCATATGTGGCTATTTAATCATCATTTCATATATATATATATAATGCATGATACGATGATGAAGAAAAGATAAAAATAAGCCTTTAATTATTAATTGCACCACCCTAATCTTTACTGCAAGAAAAGGATATCCTGTATTTAACTATTAGTGAGAATGAATAATATTTGATGGTATTATTATAACTATGATCATTATAGGCAAAAAACACAGTTGACTAATAACCTGCGCAGTGAGAAGGCCACAGTCAAGGAAAGCAGCGCCAGGAAAGCGTATATCCTCGAAGTTCATTAACTAAGCATTGCCGCACAAAAGCCGGAGCTGTAGCGCAAAAGAGGTAGCTCAAAAGTGGATGGTATTAACAGATGCGGTCAACGAAATTTGTCGGAATCAACAAATGGGATAGTCCGGCATTAGTTGAAACAAAAGATTTTTCCATGCATGATGTTGGAAATGCGATTTCTCGAACAACACAAACCGAGCATAGCATCAAAACCGTCGGAGGGGGTTAAATTTGTGAGAACAATGAAAAAAATAAAAAAAGAAAAAAGAAAATAACAATAGAAGGGATGAGTCAGGAATTACCGAGGTAAAATGCAAAATGAAAGTGTCCTGGCCACGGTGAGGAGCAAGAGCCACTATAACGGCGAAAAGAAGGACCGGCGGTACGATCACAGAGAGACATTGCTGTGCCAACCTGTTAGCCGTGAGCAACGGCCGAGGCAAGGGTTTCAAGCGGATACGAAATGAGGGGGGGTCGTTGCAGTAGGATTAGGTCATATCTTAAGTGTGGGCCAATGCTAACCCAAACCACAATTACAAATGCAATGGATTGGGCCCATGTGAGGAGAAAAGGCCGGTTATGCCTAAAAGAATCATGATGCATTTGGATTGAAATGGCGGGTTGAAAACGGCAGCCCAACGGAACAGGCGGGCTGTGACTAAGTTACGATATGTTGCAAAGAGAGGAAAAGTAACCGCAACACAAGGTACTTGGCCAAACCAACCATTATCATAACCACCAAATCCAGGTCTAGCATCACCAATAAACAATACCCAACACGTTACATGATAACCAGGGAATAAAAAGCGGGATTTATAAAAGATAAATAAAACATGAAACATTTATCAAGAGACATGGAGACAAAAGTTCTAAATCATATCAAACCCATCAGCCCCCGGAAAATGATGCATTAAACTCGGGGGCCAAAACTAAATACTACAATTGGCAAACCACCAACTTGTTCAGCAAGTGCATACAAAAAACTAACTGGATCAAGGAGGAAAACACATCGCGTAAAAGAACAACATGATAATCAGCAATAGTCAGACTTATATAGAAAACCCCATGCACCCCCTGATGTAAACAACTCCAGGCCATGTAATGCTTCCAATAAACTTCACAACTCCGTCGTTTCAGACCAATGGAGCAAAACTGGGCAACCGAAACAACCTCATCAAGCGATGCCGCAGCACCGTCGAACCCGCAGACACAGTGGCTGATCCCGAGGAGATCGCGGCCTATCTTCAGAGAGGGTGTTTCCGTCATGTTAGCGACACCAATAAAGAGATGTCGACCCCACGCCATTGCGCCAACATGGCTGAGGTTGATGGTCATGACATGCACTCCAAATCTCAAAGCGGACTACTCATACGTTACGAAATCCACATAATCATCGTGGCCAATCAAGATGGGATGATCTACATATGCGCCTGCGCCTATCTCTATCTCATCCCACGCGGAGTCCATAGTTGCAAATCGAACCACGGAGACCGGTGTCTTCGTGAATCTACCTTCACAATTGACCCAAAAACCCAGCTGCTGACCACGGCATACCCACTGCTCAGTCTATCGATCATTGGCGGGGTCCGAACAGCGCTACTCCACCGACCCGTAGTCGAGAGATACATCTGCACGTCGTATCCAGGACTTGCCAGATTACTCTTCGTCAGACTGAGAATCTTATAAGCATCACAACCCACCATGCTGAGAAAGGCATAAGCAGAGCAGTCATCACGATGGTTATAGTGGTAACCATCAGACCCGGGATCAGCAATAACAGACCTCCAAGAACCCAACGGATCCCAAGTGATCAATGAACTCGAACGACCGTCTATTGAGAATCTTGCATATACCTTGCCGGAGTCTGTTCCCACCAGGAAAAACCAGGTCCATTCCAGAGGAGCCGCAACCGGAATGGCTACACGAGTTTCAAAGACAAACATGGAAAGCCTCCCACAATCAGCATCTCTCAGGGGGTTGTCCAAGTGAAGAACCACCGCCTTCCCACCAACCGATTTGAAATGAGTCACCATGTTATTCGCCCGGTTCAATCTGTCGTACCAATCGCGCGACATACACCTCCCCCTTCCTATCGTTTTTGCATCAGAAAGAAGAAAAATCTTCAAAATCACGTCGGTTGGCAAGGTAGGAATGTTGAAATTGGCCTCATCGCTACCATGCCCAACGTGGAAGGCATGATCAACCTCTTCGATTGTTGCTCAGGACATTCCAAATCGATAGTGAGATTCTTTCCTAGACATGAAGGTGGAAATTCTCTGTAAAAGGTAGAAGTATTTCTCTAGTTGGTGTGGGTTCCTACACCGTGAGTATCGCTCTACTTAAATGCACAAACAAAAGCATACAGTAGAACACAATGGAGAATGACGAATATAAATTATAAATTATGATTATAAATTATAAATAAAATATATATTATAATTTATACATATAAACAAATACATAAAAAAAAAACTACAAGCAAGTAATAGTATATTTTATATTGTATATTATTATTATATATTATTATTATTATATACTATACAATTATATAATAATATACAATTATATAATAATAATAACTATATAACTATAACTATATAACTATATTATATTACATTACATTATATTATATACATTATATTATTTAACTATAAATATAAATATAAATATATAACTATAATTATCTTAAAGAAACATATACTTTAGTGGGTCAGTGGATATATATTAGTAGATAAATTTTTTTGTGTACCATACTTTGATTGAAACCGGGAATGAATGACAGCAGAAAACAGAGTCAAATTGTCAACAGTCAAATGCATGAGCTGGTTGAATGGTTTAAAGCAAAGGAAGACCGCGAAACACCTGTGTTGAAAAAAAAGGATTCACCCAGTATTACTTGGGATTGTGACACCTGGACAGCTGAAACCGAAAATTAGAATATTAACTTAGGATATAATAATAATAATAATAATAATAATAATAATAATATATCAACACTCTTGACGTCATCAATAATCTTAGGGGGATTAAATCCGCATCCTTCATAGCATTGTAAAGCTTGGCAGGGGGCATGGGGAGGTGATTTCATCCTCGAATGTGAAGACGGCCATGATTGGGAATTAAGACCATCTCCAGTAGGGAACTCATCCCAATTCCTATTTATGGCCCATCTGTCATAAAAAGTAACTCCACATCAGTTTTTGCGTCATAAACAGTAAATAGGAACTCAAAGCATCTCTCTCTTCTCCATTAGGAGGAACTAACTTTAGTCCCTGTTGTGGTCCCACTTAATTAATTAATTAAAATACTTGAAATTAATATAATTAATTTTTTTAATAATGTAATTTAAATATTTAAATTTAAAAATAATTCACTATTAAAAGATATTAATATTAAATAAATTTATATATAACAATAATACACAATATATAATTCGGGATTACACAAATTTGTAAAATTACTTAATAAAAAAAACATAATTAAATTCTATAGTTGACGACAAGCATTGTGAAATTGCCATATGTGTTCAATCAAGTCCTCTTTTAATTGTCTATGCTGCTGCCTATTTCGAAGTTGGACATTTCTTTGGAGAAATTGATGGTATGGTGCAAAATCTTCTTCTCCCAACTGAGGTTGTGATAAGCCATTTTCAACATCATCATACTCTAAGCCTTGAGCAAAATTTCCTGCATAAGTGTCTCTTTCATTCTCAACAATCATATTATGCAATATAATACAAGCTCTCATTATGTTGGCAAGCTTCTTCTTTTCCTAAAAACAAGCTGGACCACGTATAATTGCAAAGCGTGCTTGCAACACTCCGAATGCTCGTTCCACATCTTTTCTTTGTCCTTCTTGGTATTGTGCAAATAACTTGCGTTTCTCCCCTTGTGGCTTTGAGATTGATTTGACAAATGTGGCCCATTTAGGATAAATATCATCTGCTAAGTAGTATCCCATTGTATAATTATTACCATTAATAGTATAATTTACCTCCGGAGCACGATCATTTAGAATGTCATCAAACACTGGAGAACGATCTAACACGTTGATATCGTTATTTGAACCAGAAACTCCAAAGAACGCATGCCATATCCAAAGGTCTGAAGATGCTACAACCTCAAGTACTATGGTTGCAACCCACGATAACCACTCATGTACATACCTTTCCATGCCTTTGGACAATTTTTCCATTGCCAATGCATGCAGTCAATGCTACCCAACATGCCAGGGAAGCCACGACCCTCTGCCATTTGTAGTAGGCGTTGTACGCCATTTGGATTTGGTTTTCGCAAGTATTCATCTTCGAACACCGAAATG
Source organism: Arachis hypogaea (assembly GCF_003086295.3). Lineage (NCBI taxonomy): Eukaryota > Viridiplantae > Streptophyta > Magnoliopsida > Fabales > Fabaceae > Arachis > Arachis hypogaea. The sequence continues at coordinate 19,219,475 of NC_092046.1, read as the reverse complement.
ACACATTCAACAAATTTTTCCAAGCATTCAATTGTAGTGCTCTCGCCTATGCGCACATAATCATCAACAGCATCAGCTGCTACGCCATATGCTAACATCCGTATCGCAGCGGTACATTTCTGCAGTGGCGACAAGCCTCTTCTTCCAGTTGCATCAACCCTCTGTTGGAAATAAGGATAGACGTTTGAGAGAGCGTCTACTATCCGAAGGAACACATGTCTTCTCATTCGAAATCTCCGTCGAAAAATGTGAGCATTATACACCGGATCATCTGCAAAGTAATCTTGGAAAAGGCAATCATGTCCTGCTTCTCGATCTCTGTTGATCCATCTACGAGTAATTGGGATAGATCTTCTATCGATATCTTCTTCTTCTGAATCTTCAAGTAAATACTCATCGATCCAATTATCTATGAGTGTGTTATCTTGCCGTCTTCTTTTGCCATACAAAGCCTCATTAAACATATCATCAAAATTTCTAGCCATATCTAGAAATGTAATTTTTAGTTCTCTTTCGAGGTGAGAAACAAGAGTTAAAGTGGAGTTGAAGAGTTATTGATAGTTGATATTTATAAGTGTGTCTACAATAACTACCTTAACGACTAGTTAACGGCTAGTTTTACAACGGCTACTTAACGGCTAGTTTTGCAACGGTCACTTTCATAAACAATAACGGCACAATAATATTGACTAATTTAAAAACTTACATCAGAAATAAATAAAACAAACTACATCTCATACCAGTAATACGCAATAAAAATAAGAACATACTACATAACTCTACGAATACAAGGAACCATTAAGTAAACCACTTGGCAATTATTTTCTCACATGCAATCTCATGAAGAGCTCGTCGTTTTTCACTCATTGTAGACGTGTCAGCATTAAGTATTTGCATATCCATCTCCCTTTTCCTTTCTTTGGCCATCCTTTTCATTTCCCTTTCTTTTGCTTTTATCTCCATTTCTTTAATATACCTCTGAGTTTGTAATTCTTGTTCTTTCATTGCCGCTTGAGCTTGTAACTCTTGTTCTTTCATTGCCGCTGGAAACTGTAACTCCTTCTCTTTGATTGCCATTATCTTTGCTCTATGTTCCTTCTCCTCTTCTCTTTCTTTTTCCCTTTCCAGTAGTTCCTTTTCTCTAACATTCTTAATATCTTCCATGAGAGATAATTTTTTGACAACCAATAATTTTCTTTCGCTAAAATCTTCAGACATCTGTGCTTTTTCCTTACCTTTTCGCTTGCTCTTCTTTGATCCTTGTGGGCGAACGGGAGAGTCCACACCGGGTTCGTCAGCCAACGGTGTTTCTGGATTTGATGAGGATGAGTATGCTCCAGTTGCACTAACCTTGGTTCTCTTTGAGCCGCCACTCTATGTAGGTAGTTGGCTTCTCTATTTTTGCTCCAACCGAAGCATGTTCCAATGCCTCTCAAAAGTGAATTTTTGACCATAATGTGTGGAATAAAGTTTATAAGCCAACTCCTTTATATCATTAGCGTTCGAACCACTCCTTATGTTTCGACTAGCTTGATCGTATCAACCAGCAAATTGTGCAACAGCCTTGTTGATCTTATACCATCGTTTCTTACATGCAACTACCCCCTTGTCATGTCGGAGCAAAATTCTACACAGTAGCTATGAATTCGACTCCAAAATATTTCTCCCTTTTGATCGGTACCAACTACAGAGTCAGTTAAAATATTTAACCATGCACTGATCAGCATCTCATCCTCTTTCCAATGCCAGTGTTGAATACTATCTTGCCTCCGATCTTCAATATCATCATCATTGAGGTCGATAGCATCTAATCCACGAGGGTTGGTAAAAATCTGAATATTGCGAATTTGGACTAGATTGTATAGGAGTCTGAGAGGATGGGTTAGAAGAGCCACCAACACCAGATGAGTTATGTCTTGATGCACTGAATTGAGTTGGAAACGGCAAGGAAGTTGGAGTAACATTTTCGATAGAGGGGTTAAATATGGATGAAAATGGAAAATGGGGTGTTTGCGAATTTTGATTTTGCGGTTGGAATATAGGAAATTGATTATTATAAGGAGCTTGAAAATTGAAATTAGAAAGATTTTGTGGATTTGGATTTTGAAATGTATTTGGTAGTGTGAAGTTTTGATTTGGAACTTGAGAGTTTGAGGTTTGAGATTGTTGGGTATTTGGAATTTGAGGAAAGTTTTGTAAGTAATTGAAGAAAGAGTTGAGTTGGTTTGGATCCATTTTTTCGAACAAAAAATAATAGTAGCAGAACTTTGATTTCGTAAACTTGGAAGAAGATGAAGAAGAGTAGTAGAGAGTGTGAGAATAGAAGTGTATCTAAGTGGTATATATAAAGTAACAAAATATTAATTTATTAATAATAACGGTAACATAGTAACGGCTAGTTTCTAACGGCTAATTTTACAACGGCTAATTTAATATAATAATATAAATATAAATAATATTTAATATTAACTTTGATATAAATAATTAATATAAATTATTAATTAAATAAAAATTTAATTATTTAATCTACTTAATTATTATAATTATTAATAAATTATTAATTAAATAAGAATATCAATATTTAATATAATTAATTATTATAATTATTATTACATTAATTATTATTTAATTATTTAATATAAATAATTATTATAATTATTACTAAATTAATTATTATCTATTTATTTAATATAATTATTTATTTAAATAATAACTTGCCACTTGGTAAGTTATTATTGGCTTGTCAAAGTCCCTGCTCAGAGGGTCTGGCTCCCCTAAAAATATGTGTGGAGACCTTCTCTTAGTTTGTTCGAACAGTTAAAACCTGTTAGTGTTAGAAAAAAGTAAAATTGGGTCTCCGCATTGGACTTACTCTAAGAAGTTAAGGGAAGTAGATGGTAATAAGTGAGGTTAGCTTTGTAGTGTGTTTGATGAGCAGAGGAATGACTTCTATTTAGTTTTAGGCTTTTAGCTGCTGGGAGAGTAATGGGAGAGTAATACTAATTTACTGTTGTTGTGTTATGCAATTTTGTGATTTAATTATGCATTAGATTTTTAGTTAGATTAGATTGTGATTGTTTTGATAATTTATTGATTTGAGTTATAAATGATAATATTAATCAAAGAGCAATTCTCATAATAATACATTTATGGATAACAATATATCTACTGTGTAGAATGATGCTGTTAATTCTAATCTTCTTAGTTCTAAATTTCCAACTATAGTTAGTAATAAGCTTCTTTTTATTTATAATTTATTTATTATTTTATTCTAAAACAATTTTTTTGATTTAACTATAGTTAGATCCGTTAAACTAATAAACTAATAATTAAAATGGTTTAATGATTGGTCCAATTCTTAAAACTTTAAATATAAGTAAATTAATTAATATTTTAACATGTGAAAACTTGAATGTAATCTCGAAAATTGAGTCTGAGTCAACGTACTGCCTTAGAAGCATATCACAATGTGATAATAATATAATATATCTTTCAAAAGTATAAGATTATTATTTTATATTCAAAAATATTTAAAAGGGCAAAAAGTATTTATCTCAAGAATTATTAATTTTACCTGATTCATTTTTTTATTTAAATTGAATTATTTTATTAGGTTAGATTATTTAGCAAATATTAAGTAGTAATTAATAGGGAAATGATGATGTTGCTCTAATTTTTTATAATACATTTTTTTATATGGTATCATTTGTATGTGTTTATAATTTTTTTAAAAAATAGTGATATTATTAAAATAGAAATTTATTATAATTTTTGGTTGTGATTATTTGCTCTTGGTTGTGAGTTTTTGCTTAGGATTTGGAATCTGAATATTTTATCTTGATTTTGATTGTATGTTCTATTTTGAGTTTTTTATTATAGTTTTTTTTATAATTATTTGTTTTGGATTTCTTATTTTTGATTTAGGATTTTTCTTGTTCTACTATTTAATTTTAGTACACCAGATGAATAGAAGTTTAGAATAGGATATTATTTTAAATTAATTGAAAAATAAAAAAAATGATCCAAACTTCAATAAAAAAATCAAACCAAATCGAACCGTAGAATTAATATAAAATAAAATTAGATCAGATAGTTTTTCCTCAAATAATTGAATCAAATCGCACTAAGAGATATTTATAGGTGCAAATCGATTTAATTTGGGTGAGACTTCTTGATTTTGACGTGAGATAACTTTTCATATAATAAAGGAAGAAATTATTTACTAATTTCAGATAAAATCTTCTGAAGTAATGATCATAGTATCATTTCTTAAAATACTCCAATATTTTAATTATTTTTCAACTTAATTCTCACATGAACATATTGTTTATATTCTTATTGATTTAGACGTTAAATTTTTTTTCAAGCGGAATATTTAACGCATTAACTACAACATTACACGGGTTGATACACGTATCTATTGTATATGGCTAGGACTATAAAACTTATAATATCTATTTCTCACTAATAAAAATATAAAATCATTAAATAAATTTATTAACTATAAAATTTTATTTTTTTTCCTTCTTATTCCATTCGCCCAACAACCCAAACTTAAGTCCACGAGTATTAACTATGTCACGAGACATTAACATTGGTCCCAAAAGACTGAACCGGACTGTTGGTGGTATGCAGGACTTAGATCCTGGAATCCGGCCCAAACACCCAACATATTTAGGCTAAAATCAATCAGGTTAAATTTCGAAACGCTACAAATTCAAATGCAAATAAACTTGTCCGGTTTAAGTATTCAACCGGATTAAGGCTATTGTTCAGCTCAGTCACTCGGTTAAATCAAATTAATCTCTATCCGATTCCACACTTTCACACAGCATTCTCTTTGGCATATCCACTCCACCCACATGGCTGCACCTTGCCTCTCTCCATTCTCTCCTTTAGCCTTCGTTCATCTGCGCCGGCCAGTTCTCCGGCGGCGCCGTCGATGAGCCTCTCGCCACCGTTCGAGTCATACGAACCTTCCATCACCGATTTTTTCATTTACTTTTTGAGCCTCCCAGACTCACCACTGCCGCCATTAATCTCTGCCTCTCATACATTGCCTAATTGCTTTCCTTGCTCCACTATGCTTCCGGCCGCTCCACCCTTCTGCTGCCGATCTGCTGAACGCTGTTGTTAGACCCGGTCTTAGTTTGGCACGATGACGTGGAGGTTTTATTGGGTTTAAAGTTTAAGGTTGGTAAGTGTCTATCCGCACGCCACTATTTAGTTTTAGTCTAGAAATTAAGTCGAAATAACCCAAACAACACTTAACTATTTTCCTCTTATATTTCACAATCTTTGATTTTTGTCTTTCCTTCACGCTCTTTCTTGTTCTCGTTCAAAGTTCAAACCGGTCTTAGTTCTAAGTCTTCAATTCTTTCTTCTTTGTTTCTACTTCTAATTTCTGCGTCACGCACACGCTCGCTTCGTAATTTCACTTTATATAAGTAGAGCTAGCGCCGGGCGTTTGGCCCAATAGAGAGAGAAAATAGTAAAATAAAATAAAACATCACAGACAACTGAACAAACGTGGAAGCAGAACAAGGATAGAGAGACACGAATTCCAAAGAAGAATGGAGGTGACGGAGAACGGTGTTGGAGCCATAGATGGACCAACGAATCCCATGGTCACTCCTCTGCTCACGGATCTCTATCAATTCACCATGGCTTACGCTTACTGGAAAGCTGGCAAGCATCAAGAACGAGCTGTGTATGTGTTCTTACCTTTTCTTTTTTTTTTTTTTGCATAAATTTGCATTTTCTTTTTGTTGCTTGGTGTTTTGGTTGCTGAGTTAGCTCGAAATGATTTATTTATTTATTGCTGAATTGAACAGTTTCAGTTTCGTCTTTAGGGTTAGTGTTTATATTTTAGTCACTGGATAATCAACATATTTTGGAGATTAGATTGGACTTAGTAGTATTAATTTGTCTTAGATGCATGGTGGTGTATGTTTATGTTAGAAGATTTGAATTTCATTTCAGCTTTGATTTATATTTTCGGAAGAATCCATTTGGTGGAGAGTATACTGTCTTTGCTGGTTTGGAGGAATGCATCAGGTTCATTGCTAATTTCAGACTCATAGAGGATGAGATCAATTTTATCAGGGAAAGTTTACCTGGTTCGTGTGAGGTAGACCAAATTATGATTATTTTCCTGGCCATGACATTAATGTTTCATTGTGGGATTGAGTAGGATGATTTCATCTTAGTTGTTGAGTAAAGTTTTTCTCTTGTTATCATTTACATTGAAGACTTTTCAATAAAGGAAATGATAGTTATAGTAATTACCAATTAGATTGTAGAACTTGTGTAGGCAATAATAGGTATAGATAGATCAGAACTATTTGTATTGTGAGTACTTAAGACAAAGGCAATTTCTTCAGTTGGTTGTTAACGGGATATTTATCATTCTTTTACAATTTTATAAAATGTTTCTTATAATAGCATTGGGCTATGCTTAAGTCTCAAACAACATGGTTGATGACTATTCTGTTAAAAGTTTTAATGCTGCTGGCATTTTCTAGTATGGAACCCTCATATATAAACCATAAGTTATTTATAATTGATAACTATTATTTATTGTAGGATGGATTCTTTGATTATCTCAGAGGAATTGACTGTTCTGATGTTGAGTTGTATGCTATTCCTGAGGGATCCATTGTTTTTCCTAAGATACCCCTGTTGCGAGTTGAAGGTCCAATTGCCGTGAGTACATGCTACCATCAAATACCCACTCTAAATGCTTTTTTATATAGTTATTTCTTTTAGACAACTTATTTCTTACCTTACGTTGACTTTCTATACTGTTCAGGTGGTTCAATTGCTAGAAACACCATTTGTGAATCTTATTAATTATGCATCATTAGTTTCTACAAATGCTGCAAGACACCGTAATGTTGCTGGAAAATCCAAAACACTACTTGAATTTGGACTACGAAGGGCTCAGGTTACAAAGTCTTTTAAAACCACTTTTGAATGTGTAATTTTAGGAAAAATTGTCTTTTTGTATTTATTAAATTAAATGAAATTCTCATTTTGACTGTATTGTACTCAGGGTCCTGATGGGGGACTAAGTGCATCAAAGTACTGCTATATCGGTGGATTTGATGCAACCAGGTATTATACTATCAATAATCAATTAAGCAATTATTTCCTATATTTCCTAGCGGCATTTATTTGCTTTTTTAATTTCAATGTGGAAATGTTCATTATACTATGTAGTTCTAACAGTTAATGTTCTTGAGTTTTCGTGGAACTACAATATTTAAAAAAATGTTAGTATATTCCAATATGTTTTCAATTATGTCATCAAATATAATTCTAACTGGAATATTTGATTAGAGCATTTAGAACAACATGGTAGACTCTTTGTTGTATAGTTCCAATGTTGATAAATCCATGATCACAGGTCTGAAGAGTTTAGTGTTGCAGGAGTGCTAAATCTGCTTAGTGGCATCTCTAACCAAAATCACTTTTGTCAAAATTAAAACTATCATGTTGCAAGATTCAAGAAATTACCTCGATTATGAAAATGAATGAGATGTAGAAGGGAAATGGGAAACTTGTATGAAGGGGAGAGATTGCAGTTAAACATTAATTATCAAAATATCATGACATTCTTTTTATACCAGCATTTCTATGTAATAGTTTAATTATGACGAGGAATTCTTGGTTAAAAATGGCACAGAACCTTGCATGACTATTTGGCTAGTCAGATAATCCAATTAAGAGAACTTGAATTGATCACCAACATGTCATTTTATTGTTGATCTCCTTTTGTTACTATTTTAAGTCATTATTATGTGATGAGATGGATGTAGCATTATCATGTGAAGTTTTCTATTGGTTTTGGAGGAACCCTTAATTTGTTTTCTTTCCTTTGAGATCATTTGCACTTTCATTGTTCATCTAAATCGGCGCGGTTTGCAGATGAATAAAGTAAATTAATCCTAATATTGAGAGATAGTCTAACTAGGTTCATGTGTACATATTGGTGAATATTATATGCTTAGCTGCTTCCAATTGAACACATAAATTGTGTTTGCACAATATGGTAACATATGGAATATTAGGGGAAAGTCACCCTTGCAGTTGCAGGCCTCACTCTACACCTTCTGATATGGGGGTAGGTCACTCAAAAGAAAGTCAAAGATAGAGAAAAAAAAGGGGGGGTTGATCTTCTTTGTTATTATTATTATTTAGGTTTCTAACCTTTGCTTCTGTGACGTTTTCATGTGTCCTAATCAGCAATGTTGCAGCTGGAAAGTTATTTGGGATACCCCTACGTGGTACTCATTCCCATGCCTTTGTTAGCTCATATATGGTGTGTAACCATTTCACTGAAGCTTTATAAATTTGTTTGATATTTCTTAAGAGATTTTTCAAAGGCAATCCCAGCATAGCTTTTTTCTCTTCTCTCTTTCAATTAGTTTGTGAAAGAATAGTTCCAAATTTTTAGTGGGTGCAGAAGTCCATGATAATTAATGGAGAATTGCTGTTAAGTGGGAATATAGATATAAATGTTATTCTTCCACAATGTGCAGTCAAAGCAAAACTGCAAAATTACAGCAGATGAAACTTTAAACTGTTTATTTTTCTTTTTAATGGTGGAGTTTCAATCTAGTTTGTTTTGATAAATATCGTTACCAAACAAGCTGAATTGCCTTTGGTAGGTTAATCTTTATGTGATTACTTTTGTTGGCATTATTATTTTTTATGTGACCTGTCACATTTCCTGATATATAATTTCACTTAATTCTATGTGTACCTTGTCTGTGCTGTCATGTGCAGAGCCTTGATGAGATTATAGACAAGTCACTTAGTAGGAAAGATGGTTCAAGTACTTGTGAAGATTTCGTTAGTCTTGTTCAAACATGGCTGAACAAAATACAGGTACTAGGATATAAACATTTAGATCATAATGTTGCCTTTATATTATAGTTCTTTTTGTATTGTTTATGCCAAGATATAAACATGGTAGGCTCTTTTCTTTATTAAATCAGTGCATATCAAATGTTTTTACATGAACTCTGTAATGTAAAAGTCAATGTTTGCACACAACAGATGTTCATGTTAACTACTGCATATGCTAGCATTATTCTAGAGAATTTAACCTATTCTGGTTTGTTATGGCATGAATTTTGGAAGCTAAAATATTGTTGTTTTTAATATAACTAAAGAATTCTTATTTAGAAGACCAAGAAAATTAAAAGAAAACATTCAACTGGTGATGGCATGAATGTATGCATAGCAATCTGTTATGGAAAGACTTATGCCTTTGTATATGTAAAGCAACATCTAGTACAGTGGCTAAAAGATGCTTTTAGTCTTTCAGATCATGCCTATGTCACGGGCAATATACTCTTCTGCTTTGGAAATGTTCCACAAATAATAATAATTCTTCTGCTAGAATATTTTATATTATGCACTCTTAAAAGATCAAAGGTGATATAATCATAGATTCATAGTTCACTAATTCGTGCTCCCAATGTGCAGTGGTCAAGTTCATTGCGTGGCATTTTTGGTGAGACCAATCAAAGCGAGTTGGCAGCATTCACATCATATGCACTGGCATTTCCAGATAGCTTTCTTGCCCTTGTGGATACATACGATGTAAGTATCTTCTTTGCAACAGTCTGTTTCTTAAACATTATATATATCATCTGAGCATCCTTTTATCCAGCAATGTCCAGTAAGTATGGAATTGGATTTATGGTATCTTGCTTACTCTTTCTTTGCCAATTCCACCTAATGGGACAAGGCTAAGGTGTTGTTTCTGTTTATCTTTCCTTTATTTCTTCCGTGAAACGAAAACAGAATGTTTATGTTTTAATTGGGATACTATGAATTGCATCTGTTTCCCAATCATGATTTATATTTTAGTCTGCAATGATTGAGAATAAAACTAAGAATTTGTTATAAGCTAAATGATGGGAATCAGTTCTTCTTGGGTCTCTATCGATTTGGCTGAGAGACAGGCGAATCACACAGCTTGCATGATTTTTGAGGGCAAATAACTGCAATATGAATGAATGAGACTAAGTTGACTTAATTTAGTTTTCGTCTTTCAGCTCTATTTCCCTTCCAAATGCTATCTTAGTGATGTGATACAATGGTACTTATTTCTGACATAAATGTTGTTAACACATCTGACCCTTCAACGTCTGCCTACTAATTCATACCAATTTTTTTTTATTGCAATGTTATCTTAAATTTGAAATTGGACAAGCTTTTTTTCTTTTTTCTTTTTATTATATTACTCATCAATGTTTATTATTTTTAATAATGTTTTAAAGCAACTCATAAATTTCTTATTTCTTTTGCTCATTCCTTTTGTTTCTTCTTAGACAAGCTATTTCTTGAGATAATTTCATTTCTTTTGACAGGTCATGAGAAGTGGAATCCCTAATTTTTGTGCAGTAGCATTAGCTCTCCAGGATTTAGGGTATGAGAGAGTTTCTCTTGTCTATTACCGCTATTATCTCCTTGTAAAAAGTTTTAAATCATTTTCTACATAGTTCTGGTTGGAGTACTTGGCCCTTCGCCTAAAACTATAGCTTTTCGGAAGGGTGTAACTATATTTCCTTATAGTTTTCTCGAAACCATATGTAGCTTAAGGTATTGCAGACATTATAGTTAGATTATGGCTTGTTATGATGTTTGTTATTTTCAATATGAAATATTATAGCTGTTAATTGACTGTAATATCCCTTCTTACATGCACTGGGTAGTAATTGATAATGTGTTGGTTCAAATAGTATCATAGTAACCTGCCTCTTCCTGTTTACAAAAGAAATAAGGGGAGTGGGAAAAAAATAAAAAGGAAAAGAAAAGAACAATGTGATTCCCCCTTGTCATTCAGTACTTAAGTTTTGGATGATTTCCTATGCAGATACAAAGCTGTAGGCATTAGATTGGACTCTGGTGACCTTGCATATTTGTCTTGTGAGGCAAGGAAGTTCTTTTGCTCCATTGAGAAGGAATTTGCAGTGCCTGAATTTGGGAAGATGGCTATCACTGCTAGTAATGACCTCAATGAGGAAACTATAGATGCTTTAAACAAACAGGTAAGTAATCATTACTAACTTGAACCTGTATCTTTCTGCCCATTTATTCAGCAGCTTAATAGTTAAGCTGTGTTCATTTTTGTGTTTACAACAATGTAAATTCTATCCTAAAAAGTTAGAGATTAAATTGGGTGGGTAGTTATTCTAATGCTTTTTTCCTAAATAAAAATATATAGATGAAAAGTTGATTGACAGTAGTTATTTTCAATATTATAAATTCTAGTAAATTGATAATATAACATGTATGTGGAGATAATTAGTGTGCATAAAATGCAGTAATATAGTAAAAGAGTAAAAGTATGCTTATGTTAGTGTTGCATATTTGTGTACCACGGTTATCTGTCAGTTTCTGGGTTTATGTTTTACAACATTGAGGCACAATCTTATGATGGTTATCTTACTCCCTCAATATGTTCATTCCATTTCATTATTCATAATTCATCATTCATCTTCATTCTCCTTAAAACTTCCAAATGGACCTTTAAGTCCTAGAAATATTTTGTCTATTAACCAAAAGATCAATAAATTAAGGTGTGATTAAAAACCACGTTATTTAAGTGTAGAACTTAGGATTTTTTATCAAATGGGAAGCTGTATCCTAGATTCCTAGCTCCAGATGATGTTAATAATATAGAATTGAATTTGGACATTTGGTTACTATAATAAGTGCTCAGGAATTATGTATACTATCTGATTTGCCTCCTTCAATTTACTTTTTGACTTATCCAGTCCTTAATCTGCAACTAAACAAAACTAGTTAAAGGTGAATAGACCGTAACCCCCAGCCAGATAGCCCAAATCGAAAAATCTAGTCTCTTTGGTGAGTCTACTGGCAAAATAAGTGATAGTTCTCAATCCAAATGTGTAATGCTGACTTATTAAAGAGAATATGGAGGACATTACTTTCTTCAGAAGATATCCTCTCTCTGATTGGTTTTATTTGTGTTTGTGTGAGAGTGGATGATGTAATGGAAGGAAAATGATATCTTCACGTTCGAAGAGGTGTTTCTCATTTGCACACCAACTTTATCACCATTAGATTAATTATAGACCCCACTTGATTCTCACTTAGCCACTCTCTCTACCTTTAGATCTTAGGTGTGTAAAGTTTACCCCAAATTGGTTGTGCAAGTATCATTACGCGTAATGAAAACAATTTTATCTAGTGATTTGGAAAAAAGTGGCGGGGGGATTAACAACAGGTCTGGCCTCAATAATGGGACTTAGTTGGTTATTGTGTCTTGAAAAATTAACAAAGGTAAATGATTGATCATCCTACCCTTCCCATTTGATTTTGATTTACTCTACAGGGTCATGAGGTTGATGCCTTTGGAATTGGTACATACCTGGTCACATGTTATGCTCAAGCTGCTTTAGGTGTAGTTTTCAAGTTGGTTGAAATAAATAATCAGCCTCGTATCAAACTTTCTGAAGATGTGTCAAAGGTTTGAATAGACTGAATTGTAAATGTTATTGTAATCACATGTTGATTGTCAATTATAATCCTTTTCTCTGTTCCTTCTGCAATCTAGGTCTCTATTCCATGTAAGAAGCGAAGCTATAGGTTGTATGGTAAAGAAGGTTATCCCCTGGTAGACATCATGACTGGGGAAAACGAACCATCTCCTAAGGTATTTTTTTTACACTATGGGTCATGCTATATTCTTTCTTTTCCCTGGGTAGAATAACCCGGTTCTAGTACAAGAACGAGAAAATTGTAATGTTTAGGTTGAAGCCTGTACTTATTTATCTATTGAGTTACTCTCCTCTCTCTGCCACACTGATAAGGTCCCTTCTGGTCCAGCCTTACCTTAGGGGGAGCTGGACAAAGAATACCCCTTTTCTGTGCAGTTATTGATAGTGAACTTTCATTCATGTAAATCCATATCCAGTGGCTATTCTACACTCTGTTGAATAATATAAATCATCAAGACTAAATTATCTATTTAGTTCCGGAAAGATACATGCGACTTCAGTATAGTCCCTGAAGGATTTTTGACATTAAGTTGGTCCGTAAAAGAATACATCACATCAATTCAGTTCTTCAAAGATTTGTTACATCAATTTAGTCCCTGAAAAAAGTAAATTCCATGTCAATTTAGTCCTTAAAAGAACGAATATGATATCTACTTGGTGTCTTTTTCATAGACTACATTGATGTAAAAAATCTTTTTAAGAATTAAATTGATATGACATGAATTCTTTAGGGAGTAAATTGATGTTACAATATTTTGAGTACTCAATTGATATCATATCACATGTATCTTTGAGGGACTATCAGCAAGTTTAGTCTAAAATCAATTAATGATCAGGAAGCTTGCATTATTGAATTGTCTCGTACCCTTGCAACACTATGGTTTAATCCTATTGGCTAGCCATGTGTAGTTAAAAAATGGCGGCACAAACATTATTTAGTTATTCTTATAATTCACAGGTGGGAGAAAGGATCCTGTGCCGCCATCCCTTCCAAGAATCCAAGAGAGCATATGTGGTGCCGCAGCAAGTTGAGGAGCTTCTAAGGTGCTACTGGCCTGGTAATTCAGGTGAGAACAAATTACCAAAAGTCTGGTATGAATTTGATGGTCATTGATAACTATAATTCTCTGCATGCTCAGCTATGTTTGAGTTTTGATTTTGGAGGGAAATAGAGGTTGAAATGTGAAGCTTTGTCCATTTTCCTCCCCTCATTTTCTTTCCACTTCAATGATTTCTTATTAATTATTGTAATTTGTTTGCATGCTACATTTGCTACACGCTGTTACACCATAAGCTAAGACAATAAAGAATTTTATGAAAGATATTCTCTCATATGGCAATGATACAGTTGTCAAATGTATCATTTCACACCTGAAATGAAATGATCATGTGTTATCGGGTTTTCAGAAGTATTTGAAATGGCTTATGAGCATTCATTCATCTGCATTTCAGATATGCAATTAAGTAACTTAATGATTTAATTTTGAAGATAAAAGACGGGAAACATTGCCAACTCTAAGGGACATTAGGGAGCGATGCATCCAGCAACTTGAACAAATGCGACCTGATCACATGAGGAGGCTTAATCCAACTCCATACAAGGTCACAGAAACTATTCTATGCTTCTCTTTTATTTTATTTTATTTTATTTTATTTTTTTCTTCTTGAATGATTTTGAATCTGAATTCCTTTTTCCTCGTTTATGAGCAGGTTAGTGTAAGCGCAAAGTTATATGACTTCATTCATTTCTTGTGGCTCAATGAGGCACCGGTTGGGGAGTTGCAGTAATAATAAAAAAAATAAAGTAGCATATTATGATAACCTAATAATTTGGGCAAAGAGGATTTCTGTAAAAAAAAAAATCCTGTCATCCAGTATAGCATAGATTCAGTGTGTTTTTAACTGTATTTTAAATTGTAAAGGAGTAATAATTTTTTTTCCAGCCCTAATAATCTATCTTTACCCTTGACCGCAATGTTAATTCATTACTTAAACTCTAAAAGTTACATTGTTGGCATTTTTCCGTTGAAATATAAAAAGTACAGTGCGGAGAGCGTGTTATTTATGGGTGTGATTTATCCTTTCTTTTAATCTCAAACTTGTATACTATTTCTATAAAATATCTAACCCTAAAGAGAAAAAAAACATATGTAACTGAAATAGATAGAGTTCCCGTTTATTTCTATGATTCTACTATTATGCTTTTGAAAGAATAACAAAATGCCCTTTAGGATAAAAAAAAAAAAGGTGATATGTAACTAACTAAATTGTTAAACCCTTTACAAGAATATTAATGTTAGAAGTGTTAATGGACCATTAACTTTACACCTTTATATAAAGGAAAAAGAAACAAATAATTGTATATAATTTTTATACTATTTATTTTATCTTTATTTTTACGAGGAGTTCTATACTTCAAATATTTTCTTTTTTATAAATAATAAGACTAAAGGCCCAGAAGAAATTCGCATGGTATACAAAGGGATACAAGCTGGTAATGCAATTCTCATTGGGAGAGATTTTCCTCTCGTCTGGAAAGTCAACCTAGAACGCAGGTCCTGACCAAATAGCATTGACCATTCCTTAAACACATATATCACCAACTCCAAACAAGCAAATTAAGCACAATCCCAACACAAACATAACCAAATCTTGAACCATTCTACCATTCTATCACTTAGACCATATATTATACCAGGATAGAGGAAGAATAGCAATAACCCTTTACTTAAAGCCCTTCACCGAGAGTTTTTCACCCATAGATTTTCCACCCATCATCACCCTCACTAAGTAACATTCGTCGCCAGCATTGCTTCTTGTTAGACCACCAAAACACAGCAGCAATAACCACATAACACTATCGTGTCACCATCATAGCAGCCAAGCATTGTTCCAAGGAGCAGATCACTACAAATCAGAGCAAACTGTTAACCAAGTCAAATGGACAACTTTGGAATACATCCAATTGAAGGGAAGACGATCTGTCTGAATCTCAACAGAAATGCAGGATATGTTCCAGACCATCTCAACTTATTGGAGAAAGTGTTATCAGACAAGGAAGTAAAATTTAAGATATGCAAAAATACCTTACTCAGTCTCTGGGACAATCTGACTGGAGTGGCTATCACAGAAGTAGGGAGAAATAAAATACTCATTAGCTTTAAAAACATTAACTATAGATTAAAGATTCTCCACAACGGCTCGTGGAATATCAGGGATAGTCTAATAAACCTGCAGTATTAGTCTCAAGATGTTTCAATCTATGAGGTAAGTCATGAATACATGGAATTTTGGATTCAAGTACATGGAGTTCCAGTTGATTATATGAGAGTGAAAACAACTAGAGCGATAGGCAATATGATGAGAATATTGGCAGAAGTCGAGAACCCAATAGTGGATGGTGTACTAATGAGAGAGTTTCTCAAGTTCGAAGTAGCAAGAGATGTCACCAAACCACTACAAACAGGCTTCTGGATCAAGAGCGGAGAGCGTCCCAAGGCGTGGATTAGCTTCAAATATGAAAGGCTACTAGATGCATATTGCCTTAACGATAAGAGAAGCTGTCAGAACCCAACCGCGATGGCGATGTCAGGATAGCAAAAATTTGACCCCGCGTCATCGCCACTCTCACTCGCAAACACAAAACACACATTCCTCTTTCTTCATCATTCACTCTCTCTCTTCTTCAAAATGTCCCATCATGCCAGCTTGCCTCCACTCCCATTCACACTCCCTTTCTCCCTCCTCCTTCCTCACTCTCACCACTCAAACTCGTCTTCAGTAGCATAAACATTAACTCAGTTAGTTAACTTAACTACTGTTAGTTAAGTTAACTGAAGCCCAATGCCCGACCACCCCACACCGCCAACAATGAACGACCAGCTCTCCAAGCAAACATCAATCTTCGGTCTCCGCCTCTGGGTGGTCGGCGGTGTCTGCGTCGGCGCCGCCATTGTCCTCATCCTCGTCCTCATCTCCCTCTGGCTCGCCTCCAAGCTCTCCACCACCAATAAGAGAAACCGCCACACCATTCCCGACGTCTCCAAAGAAATCCAAGAAATCAAGATAGAGCCCACCCATTCGTCTTCTTCTCCCAAGCCCGTTGGGCTTCCCTGCCAGCCCGACCCCACTCCTGAGCCGGACCCTCACCCGCCGCCACCAGAAGCAGAAGAAAGCAACAACAGCAACAGCAACGCGGCTTTGGGGTTTAAGAGAATTCAGTTTGAGATTGGGAAGAACCATAGAATATCGTACCCGGAACGGGCTTTCGTGAGGTCATCTTCGCAATCGAATCACGAAAGCGGGGAGGCATTGGAGCATAATCAGCAGGCTCCTACGGTGATCCCTGAGGTGTCGCATTTGGGTTGGGGACACTGGTACACCCTTAGGGAGCTTGAAGTTTCCACCAATAGCTTTGCCAACGACAACGTTATCGGCGAAGGAGGCTACGGGATTGTTTACCACGGCATCTTCAACGACAAAACTCATGTTGCCATCAAGAATTTGCTCAATAATAAGTAAGCTTTTTTTTTTTTTTTTATATATATATATATCTTTTCTGGTGTGTTGAATGTGTACTACAACTTCAATTTGAATCGGAACCTTAGAGGTCAAGCTGAGAAAGAGTTCAAGGTTGAGGTGGAAGCTATAGGGCGAGTTCGGCATAAGAATCTGGTGAGGTTGCTCGGGTATTGTGCTGAAGGTGCTCATAGGTATTTATTTACTCTCTTCTCTTCTCTTCTCTTCTTATATTTGTGCCCTAATATTCTTTTGTTATAAATTGATTATAATGAAGTGAGTTTTCGCCTCTAACAGAATGCTTGTATATGAGTACGTTGATAACGGAAACTTGGAGCAATGGCTGCATGGCGATGTTGCAGTTGGACCTTGTAGTCCTCTCACTTGGGAAATTAGAATGAACATAATTCTTGGAACTGCAAAAGGGTAAGTAAAAAAACCTTCAAATTAACTTGCATTATTTAACTTCATGTTCCTTTATTATGTGTAATTAATTGGCTTTGGTGGGCTTTTTTATTTTATTTTATTTTTTAAGGATAATTTAATTCCAATTTATGGATATAATTCCTTTTAATTCATTGGCATAATTGCTTTTAGTTGGTCATGACTTAGAACTGCTATGTTTCATTATAGGTTAGCTTATCTTCATGAGGGGTTGGAACCCAAAGTTGTTCATCGCGACATTAAATCGAGCAATATTTTGATTGACAAGCAATGGAATTCAAAGGTGTCTGACTTTGGACTTGCTAAACTCCTTGACTCTGATAGCAACTACATTACAACTCGTGTAATGGGTACATTCGGGTTTGTACACTCTCCCTTGTTCACATTTCTCTTTCTTTGGTAAACTCTTCCATATGTTCCCTTACATATAATCTTTTTGACAGATACGTAGCTCCTGAATATGCAAGTACCGGCATGTTGAATGAACGAAGTGATGTGTATAGTTTCGGAATCCTTATAATGGAAGTAATTACAGGCAGGAATCCTGTTGATTATAGACGGCCATCGGAGCAGGTTTGTTCTGTCTGCTGTTGCAAAACTGCATTTGAGATGTTAGTCTTTAGACTCTTTAGATATTGTATTTTTCACTTGTAACTGAAAAGCTGAAATTTTCAGGTGAATTTAGTTGACTGGCTAAAGAAGATGGTTGGTAATAGAAATGCAGAGGGAGTGTTGGATCCCAAACTCCCTGAGAAACCGAATTCAAGGGCCCTAAAGAGAGTACTTATTGTAGCATTGCGCTGCACAGACTCAAATGCACAAAAGCGGCCTAAAATGGGACATATTGTACACATGCTTGAAGCTGAAGAATCCCCTTACAAAGAGGTTAGAGCTTTTCTGCTATGACCTCAGTATCATAATTGTTGAATAATTAAGAAATGCTACCTGCGGTTTGGGTTTTCTTTAATTCGGAAGTTAAATAAAGACCTTACTTTGCATCCCTGACATTTAATGTTCACAACAGGAAGTTGTTTTGTTTACTCATTAATAAAGTTTCTTTATCTTGTTTCAGGATCGTAGAGCTAGAAGGGAATCGGGATACACGCCCAAGAATAAAGTAAACGACAATCCAAAAGAGGAGGCAACTGTTTCCAGCGATGATTGTAGAACTGAAAGTGGGATGCAGGACAATGAGACAAGATGAAGCTACCAAGAAGCGAAGCTGAGTATAGAATTTACCAAAAAGATTACGGTAACCATCCCTCCCTAGTCCCTTTACAATCTGTTGTACAAAGATGCTGAAATCAATTTATATCCATGAGACTTTTACGTATATTGCTCTACTTTGTTTGTGGCTTCTTCCACTCATCCTATACCCACAATAACCTTAACACAAGATTTGCTTTGCTTACTTTGTCCCATGTGTTTTTGCAGATGTGCTTTTAATTTAATGTCAATCATGTAAATGTACTTCATTCATTGAATAAAAAATGTTGTAATGCTTCTCATGCTTGATCTGATTATGTGATTGAAAGTTTGTACTTTGTAACATATTGTAGCACCCAGCAGGTCATGTTGAGATAGAAATACTCAATTGAGATGTGTAATTAAGTGTAAGATTTATGAGAGAAATTATAAATGTACATATTAGGGTGAGTCCACACCCCTTAGCTGATTGAACGATGTAAAGTACTTTCAGTTTTGTTTTCCTTTAAAATTGAATAAGCAGTTTTAATGGTGAATAATTGATATATTGCCTTGAGTGAAAAGATGTAAAAGTGATACCCTCATGTAACAACCAATGGTACATAAAGGAAAAACATTTGTGAATGAAATGCAACTTGCATTAGATGATAAATTTCTGTCTTTCCAATGCTATTGTACTTTACCTTCCATGTTGCAATAAGTAGGGAACTTTTGTTGTGATTTGGGGAGACCTTAACAGCTGGGTGAAGAGTGAAGACTCCAAAAAGTCTCCAATTTTGGAATCATTGGATCCTCTCTCTTTGAAGATGAGTGAACCAAGATAATTCTTGAGACAAAATTTCTGGTTAATGGGGCTGAATTTTTGTGCTCTTTATAAGAGCAAGGCCCACAATTGATACTTTTATGGTATGGAAAATCTTTCATAAAAAAGGAGAAAGATAAGTTTCACTGGATCTCAGACCTTGGTGACCATGAAAAGGAAAATTTTGGCATGAACCTTTAAGATGGCAAGGTCTCATCTTATGATAAAGGTCCTTCTGATATTGGTTTGCCAGGTTTGGCATTGCTTTACTTCAAAGATTGTAGATAGGAATGGCAATGGTCTCCATGGGGGCCCCGCCCCGTTTATTAAAGTGTCCCCGCCCCGTCATGGATCCCCCTTTATTTCTTTCTGCGGGATCCCTGTTTATTTCTCTCTGCGGGGGAGTTGGATATCGGGGGTATTCATGGATAATTGGATATTAAGTTTTAATTTTTAAGTTTTTTTTAAAACTAATTAACACAGTCATAATAAAATTTTATATAATTCAACCAAATATATCAAATTAAATATAATTCAAACGCAAATTTAACATAACAACATAGACATCAAATTTTTAACATATAAATTAAAATAAGTTAGAATTACTTACATAACATATATATAAAGACATTTAAGTAAATTTTATTTCATGGGAATTTCACAGGTTCTCATAAGGTGGGTATCTCAATTTCCACCCTGTCCTTATTTATTCGTGGGGCGGATTTCTATCTATGTGAAGATTTTGCAAGTCTCCATTAACCTCCTTTTTGCGTGTAACCCCCGGGTATTTGCATGTGCAGTTTTTTTTTTTTTTGCCATTCTTAATTGTAGTTGTGGTAAATCAAAATTAAAATAGCTATAATGATAGATTAATACAAATGTACGTTAGTATTTATTTTTGGGTTAAATTATATAACATATGCACACACCTCCCCTTTCTATGGATTTTATATAATTATTTTTTAGTCACAGTTAGTTAAGCAATAGTTTTCGTCTACTATTATTAGGATTTGGTACTTGTGGACTGATAAGAACTCACAATTTTTTAAGTGAACATTGTAACATTTATATTGTATTTTTTATATATTTATAATATATATTTTTATTTTTTTTCTTGTTTCCAAACTCTTTATTATGCCCCCAACTCCCTGATGTATAGATATTTGGATTATTAACATTTTAAAACCAAAATATTAACCATTTCAAGGAATCTCTTTTATTATTTGTATAAATAGATGTATCTTATAAATATAGATAAAATCATGGACACGAATATAAATGATCAATTTACAAACTGTGTTTTTAGAAATCTAAGGACTAAGGGTGCTTTATCTACACGTGTAAAAGTTCAAGGATAATCTATCCACTCTTCAATTTCAAGTCCTATATATTCTACTCATTTTTCTCCGAAATCTTAACTCAGAAACACCCTAAAAGAAGGAAGTGCTATAAAATACAATTGAAGTCCTATGGCCAAGACAAAAAAGTTGCCATCCCCAAAATTACACCAAACAAATTTAGCAGCTGGGCCGGCATGGTGTTCATAAAAGCGATGTTTTTTGACGGCTGGTTTCCTCCAGCCATAGGGGGGGTAGCGAGAGCTGCAGGTGGTGGCGGAGAAATCGGAGGCACTTGGCATGTTCCATATGTAGCATTTACCTGTATACACACATATCCATACATATAAAGTTATTGATATTCAAAAGAGTAAAGCATAAATCTTATAGATACTAGAGTTTAAAGAGAAATATGGCTAAAAGAAGTGAGAAACCTTGCAATAGGCAATGTTGTCACATCCACAAGTTAAGTGACCATTTGCTTCATCAACGGCTTCTGAGGCTCCTCCGCCATCGCTCCTCTGTATAACAAATATATGATAGTAACGGATTATGATATAACTTTGGCAGATTCTGTTTCTTTGTACAAAGATAGATAGATTAAATAAATAAATAAAAGGTTTTGCAGTTTTGCTAATGACAACTCGTTGATCTGAGGAGCCAAAAATTAAAGGCCTAAGAGGAGTTGTTACTTGTTACCATATATCAAACTCTTTTTTTTTTAATTTTAGTTTTTTTTTAAGGGAATTCATTAGAATTGTGAAGGCCCCATATGTTTTAACCCTATTATTTTTGTTTTTTTTATTTTATCCATAATGATTTTATATCTAACATTTTTTATTGCAACTTATTTTTCCTACTAATATTTCCATTGTTTACTAAACGAGAAGTATCGTTTTTTTTTTTTACCAAAGATAAAGAGACTTGAACCCACAACTTTTTAGATGAGTATAGGAAGACTGTGTTATTTGAGTTATAACTCATTGAAAACGAAAAATATCGTTTGCACAACTATTAGTATATATTTGTATTTTTTATACTTCAATGATGATGTTTCACATAAAAATCACACGGTGAACTCTTTTAGATTGTTTAGTTAAATATATTCAGCAAACCTCTTAATCCATCTGACAATTCACAATGTAATTTTTATATGAAAAGTTGAAAACATTATTATTGAAATATTCACCATTTTTTTATGCTATAAAAAAACAACGTTTTTATTTTTGTTCCTTTTTTATTAATCACTTTTAATAATAAAAGTAGAAAATGCATATAAAGACCTATGTTTTGCCCTTTTGTTGTGGTGATCTCTTGATATTGCAAAAGAGAAATGTTAGTGATTTAAAACACTTTTTTTTATATATTATTGGAGTTTAGAATTTAATGTTTAAAATTTAAAATTTAGTTTTTATTATATAGAGTTGACTAAGTATTGATTAAAAATAATAAATTTTATTAATCACAAAAAGCATTGCTCATCCCAAAAAGTACACGTTTTATTTAAATAATAGAGAAGATTCAAATTGATGTGGTATTAATAGTGATAAGAAGAATGCATACCTGGTAAAAATCAACAGCAATGAAATTTGGCCAGCGATTTCCAGCAGCATCATGGCAAGTCTTCATCATGCTAATTAATGGTGCTGAATTGTCAGCACATGCTTCACTTGCATTCGGATCGGTGCGAAAATAGTTCTGAAGAACAAGGGACTTTGACTTCGTGTTCATAGCTGAAGATTCCGCACGATTTGGACAAGAACCACCTTTCATTCCGCCATCTCCATCTATATATATAATCATGCAATTGGAGTAGATATAGTCATATTCGTATATATATTTAGTATTTACACATTCAAATATTTGCAAGGTAATAGTAGTAATAAACCAGATGAAAATGGTACAAAAATTTAAGAGAAAATTTCACTTTCATCTTTTAAGAGATACTAAAATAATATTTTTTTTTTCTATTTATAAAATATACACTTCTCTTTCTTATAATTTTTAAAAAATTTTATCTTTAATCTATTTAAAATTTTTTGTATTAATTAACATTAACTTTATCTACTTTTTAAAAAAAATAAATTATTTCTTATAAAAATATCTTTTAGCAAAAATTTTATTTTTGTGATTAAATTTTATTTATCAAAATATCCTTTAACAAATTTTTTTATTGATTAAATTATATTTTTTAAAAATACTTTTTTTAAAAATTTTAAAAAAAATTTTAATAATTAAATTATTTTTTCTTAAGATATCCTTCAATAATTTTTAATTATTAAAGAACTTGCTTTGTAAAAATATGAAGGAATGAGATATTAATTTTTTAAATTTGGAATTTATCTATCTCAACTTATTTTTAAATTTTGATAAAGTTGTTAATAATATTTAATAGTTCTATGAAACAAATTATTTATTAATATTAATTGTTATACATGTTAACAATGATAAGATTTTTTTAATATAATGTTACATTAATATTGAAAAATTAATAGTAAAGTACAAAAATAATTGTTAACGAAAATTTTGATAAAATTATAATTTAATAATTAAAAAATTATTGAAAAGTATCTTAGAAAAAGAATAATTTAATTAATAGAAAAATAATTTGTTAAAGGGTATTTTGATAAACAAAATTTAATAAAAAATAAATAAATTTTTTGCTAAAGAATATTTTTATAAAAAATAATTTATTTTTTCTTAAAAAATAAGTAAAATTAATGTTAGTTAATACAAAAAATTTAAAATGAATTAAAGAATATTTTTTTTTAAATTATAAGAAATGAGAGTGTCCATTTTATAAATAAAAAAAAATTATCATTTTAATATCTCTCAAAAGAAGAGAGTAAAATTTTCTCAAAATTTAAATATAATAAAATGGATGACAACACGAAATACAAAAATTTTAGGAAAGAATTCTAGAATCAATAATATTTGACATTGATCATAGCTAGTATACAATTAAATAATATTATCTATAAAAAAATACTGTTTACATATTAAAATTAATTATCAAAATCAATTCTTATATATATATATATATATATATATATATATATATATATATATATATATAATTTAATTTATTTTTAATATATATTTTATTCTAATAATTAATTTTAATAACTAATTTTAATATATACCTAACATAATTAATTTTTTATATATGGTTAATTTTCAAACAATTAACATCAGGCATTATTGGTACACGCTCTAAAATCCAACCAATGGTTGAAAAATTCACTCCATTCAAAACTTGACAATGTAAGTCAGGTTTGGTCAGGTCAGATCAAATCGACTCCCACAAGGACTATCTCTTTCACTATCAAAGATGCTCGTCAATAGTAGTAATTAAGCTCAATAATAATAATAATAATAATAATAATAATAATAATAATAATAATAATAATAATAATATCCACATAGAAATTCCAATAATTAGATGTTATGTGACTGCAGCAGGGGACTCAACTCACATTGGTTTTCTACGACATAGTTCCATTGGTAGGCAATGCCCTCGGAAGCTTCTTTGGATAATTTGGATGTGAAAACGATCAGCCGTTGATTCTTTCGGACCATGTCATCAACGGTTGGCCAATCCTCACCATTCTTGGGCATTCTAGAAACTGGGAACCAATACTTGTTCAACTCAGAAGCGTTGAACACTTTGCTTAATCCTTGGGATGATTTCACATAGTCTTCAATGAACATTGTTACAATTTCTGACGGGTTTGCTTCTAGAAATGATTTGATTTCTCTAAGCACGTTTATGGCTGGTTGCTACCATGCATAGGATGACAGAAAAATCATATTATGATTTATAAAAATATTATTCGCACACTAAAATCAGTCATTAAAATTAGTTATTATGTGTTTGTATATCAATATATGAATAATTTAATTTATTTTTAATATATTTTTTATATTTTAATGTGTTACACTGATAATTAATTTTAGTGTAATAGTTGTATGATTTATATCTCAGTACACAAAGTCTCTCATTAAAATTTAAAATGATAAATTCATTTAATTTGCCACTCTTCAAAAGTATAATAATGCTTCCTTATAACATGTATGAGAGAAAACTAGCTAATAATATTATAATATGTCTTTTTCTTTTAATAGTGATTTTATTTTATTTGATATTCTTTTCATAATTTTATTAATTTATCTCAACTTTTTTAAAAATGACTTTTTTTTTAAAGATCTATAAGTTGACCATAATTTTTTTCTAATTCTACTTGTCCTATTACTCAGTTTACTATTTACATGATTAGAAAATTCAAGTGAAACTAAAAATATAGTAAAGGACGAAACTGACCTACCCAATTAATAAATTGACAAATTAGAGAAAGCAGGTTGATGGAACTTACAAATGAAGTAGCGTTGAAACATTGACCTCCAAAGGAATGACATAACCAGATATCGTTTTCAAAGTCATACATATCTAACATAAGGCCTCGAACACCATTCTGCATTATTATAAAAAGGCAATGTAAAATGGATTACCAAAAAGATAAATGATGCATTAGATTCTTTTCAATAGAAATTTCTCTCTAGATGATGCGCGTGCATAGCACATAAGATGAAAGAAGCAGAGTTTTTACATTGAGTTGATGGGTAACGTTGTAATCCTGGTTGGTGCCTGATATAATAGAAGATCCCGTCTCCGACTTTGTGCCGGACACAGCATATGAATTATGTGTCGTCAGCCACGAGTATTTGTTGAACGCCAAACCTTTCACCTACCAATTCAAAAAGAGACAAAAGGACTACTAAAGTGTTTGGAGTACAATCTCAAGAATTTTAACACTACAATTAAAATTTTACATTTTGAGAATTATTCACAAATCCAATTTCAGGGATTATTTTAAAAGTTTAATCTTATTCCTAAAATCATTACTTTTGAAGTTGGCATGGTTGGTTGAGTGCGAGTGCATCTTGGCCTTGTGTTCCCATTTGCAGGGCATGTTTCGCATTGAAGCCCTGCGTCGCATTGGGCTCCCGATGACCCACATGTTTCTCCTTGCTGTATGTGTTCATCACACGCAAATTAAAACATTCATAATTATATCATGAGTTTAATTTCTGCAAAACTGAAATGCCACTCACCTTGAGGCTTGACGACCTGTTTATAAGACAAAGCGCTACAACAATCATCACCACTTCACTCTGATGAATATAACATACGTAAGAATAAGAAATATATATTACTGAATTTAAATTAATGAACATCGCAATACAGTAAGCTAAGCTATATAATATGTTCATGACTTCATGCCTTCATTTTCATATCGGATTTTTTACTTGGTGTTCCCTTCAAAGACAGAGGCGAGGCAAGGAAAGAGAGAGAATTAGTAATGTATTTCATTTTCCCCACATAACAAATTAACAATCTTTATATATGCTTTAATTTATTAATTATTGTATACGGAGACTGAACAAAAAGAAATAGATGGCTTTGATGTGGGAGGAAATTTCTAATATTTTGAAAAATTCAACTACCAATTTAGACCCGGTTTCTCTAATAATCTTGAAAACAAATTTAAATCTAACGATGCACAATATATATATTATTCATTTGTTTGTCGTTGAAAGCTACGTAACTATAGGGCCCTGCACTCTAGATAAACAATCATTAAAAATGGAGTTTTCTAGAAGATCATATTTAGAAAGCATTCCTTTCTCTTAAATTGACTGTGAAACAAAACTAATAGTACACAATTGTACTCGTAAACAAAACTAATACTTTATTATTAAAAAAAATTGTGAATATAAATCTAATTTCAATTATTTGTGAATAAATTTGTTATTTTAATTTTTAATTGGACAAGGTGTTTATTTAATAATCTTAGAGGCAAATTCGAATCTCATATTATATATAAAATATTCCATCTCTATATAAAAATGTGGCAATTGTTTAATCTATGGTCTCAATTTTAAAACGTGATCATAGTTTATTTTATGGTTATGGTAGTTTAAAAATGTGACTATAAAAAAGTTATATGATCTCTATTTTAAATTAATGTGACTATTGTAAATTTATTATTAAAATTTAATCTTACTTTATTTGCAAGTTGAGAATAATTCAATTGTAATCTTACTTGTAGTTAATCCGCATGTTTTCACAAATAAGCAATATTATTATATAACTTAATGAGGATGCAAATTAAAAATTCAATACAAATAACATAATCGTTCCATAAACAACATAACCATCAAATGTTCAATTCTATATAAACGTCTTTGCTTAAATTAATAACACAAACAGTTATTAATTTTATATAGTTAATCTCTAATAATTTTATACCAGAAGATAATCAAATGTATGTTTACTCACATAATGGTCCTGAGACCGCTGATCAGTAAATGTCTCTTTGTTCTCCTTCAGCGTGTGGGTGTACTTGAATGTCTCTGCCAATATCACCTCGCGATCCAACTATTTTGACTATACATGTTGCATTGAAACAATATGTTTAGGATGCCTAGTAATGATATGTAAAAGAATATAACTAATAAGTTATTAAGAAAATTAAAGACACTACAGACCAGCCTGGCCTTAGTCTTCATGAAGGTCTCTGAGCTGCTGGTATACTTGGACGATCTACCCGATGCCCTGTTAGCTCTGTTAGTGAGATGCCGATGCCTGAATCTCGCATCAGTCTCCCAATAAGCTAAGAGAGCCTTCTTTATTTTCGGTCGAAGCCAGGTCGTCAGGTGGTCCTGCCCCTCACGAACATCCTCCATCATCTGCTGCAACCGCCGATCCATTCGATGATCGTATATCTTCCTGATGGTAAGATCGTGCTCAGCATCCCATATAAAATGCAACTGCACAAAAAAAATTTAAATTAGTCAATTAAAATAGAAGATATAAACTACCTAAAAAGGTTTGAAGCTAAAAAAAACCTAATTACCACCCATTTCTGAAACCATCGCTCTCTAGTCTCAGAGGGGATCTTCTTGTAGTTGGGACACGGATGATCGTACATCAGCTTGATGATGTTGGTCATCTCTTAAGTACATGCGTTGTTGTTCAGCACAAACCTATCAACAATCCACAAACAAAACAATATGGCAATATAAATTAAAACTTCATCAGAAGCAAATAACCATGACATATAGAGATTTTTATATAAATTTCAGTAGAGTTTCATCTGTAACTGGAATGTGCCACAAACCTAAATCAGACACTTTCAGCCATTCAAACCTAAATCCACTAAACTGAAAATCAATAATCAGATACTTTCATATTCACTAAACTAGAAATCAATAATCAAATACTTTCAGCAATTCGATAATCAGGAAACAATAATAAGATACCTTTAGCCATTCAAACCTAAATCCACTAAACTGAAAATTAATAATCAGACACTTTCAGCAATTCAATAATCAGAAAATAATAATCAAACACTTTCAGCCATTCAAACCTAAATCCACTAAATTAGAAATCAATAATCAGACACTTTAGCAATTCGATAATCAGAAAACAATAATCAGACACTTTCAGCCATTCAAACCTAAATCCACTAAACTAAAAATCAATTCGATAATCAAGAAACAATAATTAGACACTTTCAGCCATTCAAACCTAAATCAACTAATCTGAAAATCAATAATCAGACACTTTTAGCCATTCAAAGCTAAATCCACTAAACTGGAAATCAATAATCAGACACTTCAAGCAATTTAAAAATCATAAAATATAAAAGACTCAAAGTGATACTTACCTCATGCCGCCATCAGGCTAAATGGTCAGCTATACGATGGGAGGTGGTAGAGGGGCATCAGCTACCTCACTTCCATGAGAGGACTCCGGGGTCACGACTTCCGTCGCTGGAGGCGGCATCGCCGTGACAGCGGGCTACTGAGAGGTAGGAGGCGGCGTTGCCATGGCAGCGAGCTGCTGAGCGGTTGGAGGGGCATCGTGTAACACCCTAACTATCAAAGTGTTACGCTTCCGGCTGCGCCGCTCTGATAGCTCGGGTATTACGATGACCCTAGCTATCAGAGCGGCGCAGCCGGAAGCATGACACTTTGATAGTTAGGGTGTTACACGTCGTCGCCATAGACGGAAGCACGTACTTGGGGTTAGGGACCATGATGAACGGCTGGTCCGCTAAACCTACAACCTATGACGTCACTGGCGTAGTCGGAGTAGAATGAGAGGATCCAGAATTTTTGGAGGTACCAGAAGAAACCCTCCCTCTACCATAACCATGACCACGACTACGACCACGACCAGCAGCCTGGTCCGCAATACCTCTACCTGCTGTCATATCTGTAAATAGCATACCAATTAATAGAAATTCAGAAACATAAATCAACAATAAGTTATAATAATACTAACACAGAAATTCCTTGTAAGAAAATTCTAATTTTACTCTAAATCAACCTAACAGCAAAAAGTAGTTTAACTAAATTAAATTACTAACAAAGAATTAAAATCTAATTAAACCCTCAGTTAATGAATTTAAACAAATTTAAATTACAAACGTAAGAATCACAATAGCATGCTTAATTACCTATGAACTAAGAGAAATTCTAATAAAAAAAATTCTAATTTTACTCTAAATCAACTTAACAGCAACAAGTAGTTTAACTAAATCAAATTACTAACGAGGAATTAAAATCTAATTAAATCCTAATGAATTTAAAATAAGAAGATTAATAAAAAATTTGACAAAACCTGAAACGAAACATAGAGCAAGATATTAGGGGAGAGATGGAGGTTGCAGCAATGACACCGCAGCTGGTGACGGTGAAGTGAGGTCACCGGAGTGCGTCTCGTCAAAGAGAGCGGAGGAGGAGGTCACGAAAAAGAGGTGGCTTGCGATGGAGGTGAGGATGATAGTAACGGCAATGATGGTGGTGATGAGCGCGGCCGACGGTAGAGAAGGGAAGGGAGCAGCGAGGCGATGAGGTAGAAAAGGGAGGGGAGGCAATGATGAGAGAGAGAGAGAGAGAGAGAGAGAGAGAGAGAGAGAGAGAGAGAGAGAGAGAGAGAGAGAGAGAGAGAGAGAGAGAGAACTTCGAAACAAGGAAGAAGACGGTTCGCGTGTTTAATATAGGACACGATTACCGTGGATTTACCGGCGAATAAATTCGCCAGTAAAATTTGTGTGTGACAAAAACACAACGTTTCACTAATCAATGTTACCGTTGAATTTAGTCGCCTATAAATCTGATGGAAATTATCGCGCCAAATTTTTTATTTTTTTCTCCAAATATTATCGGTAAATTTATCGTCCGAATACCATATCTGACAGTAATTTTTTAGGGTGATGAATTTATTACCAAATACGATAGTTAATTCGCTGGTAAACTTATCGCTAATGTCCGACAATAAATTCGACGATACTCAACGTTTTTTTTTTTTTTTGTAATGATGCTGTATTTTAAAATTAACCTTAATTTTTTTCCTTCAATCAAATCCTAAATATGTCCTATAAATTCATTACCCACTAATATTTTTGGGTTGTAGCCTATTCTCATAAAGGCCCACGCCAAAAATAGTCTATTTTATTTATTTTTGCAATTTTAACTCTACGGTTAAAGGAAAAGATTTACCACTACTTACTTTGATAATCATAGTCTACTATTTAAGTTGATTATTTCTTATACATTCTATTATGCTATATGTGTTAATTCTTTATTTGCTGGTCAAACTATGGCCAGCTGTAGTCATCTTGGCTTAGCTAGCCATGAGAGACGTCACCAAATAAGTCTAATATTTAGAATAAAGACTAATTTAATAATTTTGTCTCTAAATATATGAAATGTTATATTCTTTATCTTAAATATCTTATTTTGTTTTATTTTAATTTTTTAGTTAAAATTAATTTTTTTTAAAAATAATTTTTTATTATGACTTTTTTTAAATAGTGACAAAAATAATAATTATAATGATCATAATGGTATTTAGTGATTTGAGAATAAATTAAAAATAGAAGAATAAGAGAAAAAATAATAATAAAATTGTATTCTTAAAAATTAATTTTAATTTTAATCAGAAGAGACAAATAGAATAAAATAAAACGTTTAAAACAAAAATAAGCTATTTTAAACATTAGAAAACATTAAAACTTAAGCAAAATATTATTTAATGACTAAAAAAAATATTTTATTTAAAAAAATATTTAGATCAACTAAGCAATACCATAATGGTATTTAACTATCACTATATATAGTACGGGTTTGTGAGATAGAAATTTACCTAAAAACTAAGTAATGGTGGAAATTTTATTTGGCTATTTTAAAATGTTCAGAATTAAATTGAGTTTTTCATTACTAAAATAGGCATTGCATTGCATAAAAGAAATAAAAGGAAAGAGCCAAAACATTCAATTCAAAACAAAATTACAACAACTTACAACGATATTACATTATTACCTTTTCGGACAGAACATGTAATAACCCATAATAATCACTTAATAAATCGACCAGAAAAAGGCCTATGTCAAAGTTTAGATAGTAGTAAAACACCGAAAAATAAATAATAACTATAAAAGGAGAAAGGAAAGAAGAGCAAGAGCCTATACAAAACGACAAAATGCATGTAAATTGAATTTGGTCAAGCCCATAGCCCATACACGAGTCATTATTTTATGTATGGCGTTATTTGTACCACTCCCCATGGGTATGATACTTTTATATTTTGGGAGCTACTCAAATGAAGATGCAAAAAATATCTTTTTATGAAGATGCTTTGTATAAAAGTGTGATTTATTGATAAAGAGAGTTAATTTCATTTTAAGTTTAAATTTTTTAATAAGACCGTCTTTAGTGACACTAAAATAAAAAAGATTTTAAGGTCAGTATTTTTTATTAATTTTAGTCATTATAAAGATCAAATATATATTGATAAATATAGATATAAATTATATTAATTTATATATATACATTTTCATAAATATAAATTACTTATTTTATGTATAAAATTTTTACAAATTTAAATATAAATTATTGATCAAGTATGAATTTAAAATAATAATATTTATTGTCTGACTCTATAGTGCATTAATACTGTTAATAAAAAAATTAATTTTAATATATTATCAATATAAAATTTTATACGTAAATTTTATTATATAATATTATATTAATAAAAATAATTAAATTTTAATTGATTGCGTAAAAAAATGAATGTAATTAAAGTATATAAAACGTTGTTGACTGTCCAACAAAATTAAACTCCATTTTCGTTAAATTTGTTTTTTTTTTTTTAAATTTAAATTGAAAGAATCACCGCTGGCCCAACAAGTACGCTATGCAGATTCTGCATTCACCCCTCTAAGCAAACATAACATAACATGACAATTCACACACCACACGAGCCTTCGTCCTCACTCTTCCCTCCTCACTCTCACTCTGACACTCCTCATTTTTTTCAGATTCAGATCAATACACTACCAAATCACCCATCTTGGAACTACCAACACCAACAATGTCATCAATGCTCGCAAAGACCGACTCCGAGGTCAGCAGCCTGAGCCAGTCCTCACCTGCCAGGTCCCCTCGACGTGCTGTGTATTACGTCCAGAGCCCCTCGAGGGACTCCTCCCATGACGGTGAAAAAACAACGAACTCGTTTCAGTCAAGCCCGCTGCAGAGCCCGCTGGGCTCCCCTCCCCACTCTCACTCCAACTCCTCTTTGGGCCCGCACTCCCGCGAGTCGGCCTCCACGCGCTTCTCGGGCTCCCGCAAGAGCAACGCCACTAACCGCAACAAGGGCCCCTGGAGGCCCTGGAAGGACCACAACAACAACAACTTCAACGCCATTGAAGAAGAAGGCCTTCTTGATCTGCACGATGCAGATCACCATGGCCTCCCTCGTCGATGCTACTTCCCAGCCTTCGTCGTTGGCTTCGCCTTGCTGTTCTCCGTGTTCTCTCTCATTCTCTGGGGCGCCAGCCGCCCCCAGAAACCCGCCATTACTGTCAAGGTAGGACTTCATTCATCCTTAATATGTATTCATCTTTCTCACATTA
This sequence comes from Arachis hypogaea, assembly GCF_003086295.3. Classification (NCBI taxonomy): domain Eukaryota; kingdom Viridiplantae; phylum Streptophyta; class Magnoliopsida; order Fabales; family Fabaceae; genus Arachis; species Arachis hypogaea. Next base: position 19,186,636 of record NC_092046.1, on the reverse strand, counting down.
ACTCTTTCATATTTTCACTTGTTTAAAAGATTGATGACAAGTGAAGTTATGTGATTGTATTTTTCCAATATTTAGTATTTTTCTCTAATTATTAAATTTAATTCTCAAAAAAGAAAATGACGGCTGTCTCAACCATTAACTGCTATAAATTTATGAATCTCAAACTATCTGGACATTTATTAGTAATGAGCTTTTGTAATTATTTATTTCAAAAACTCTGTCACCAAACCAGTCATATGTGTATAAATATATTTTGTATTTAAACGTATTTTATAGAATTGGCTTATTTATATTGTACATTTAGTGTGAAGGGCAATTTGTTGATGTATTAATCTTAATTAATTTTAAGTGTGACTTTGAATAATTTTTTATGGCAGAGTATAACATTTGATGAATTTGTGATTCAAGCGGGTGCGGATATGTCAGGAGTTGCAACTAGCTTAGTTACCATGAATTCTTCGGTGAAATTGACCTTTCGCAACACCGCAACATTCTTTGGAGTCCATGTGACTCCAACACCCTTAGATCTCAGTTATTCCCAGCTCACTCTAGCCACTGGAAATGTGAGTATCTAATTAATTAAGTTCATCTAAACATTGTTTCCTACATCAATTAATACTACTAGATGTAGAGATAGATATATAAATTTTTAATCAAAACTAATTTGTTGTAGATGCCAAAGTTTTACCAATCGAGGAAAAGCCAGAGATCAGTGAGAATAGTGGTGAAGGGGAGTCATATCCCACTGTACGGAGGGGGAGCTGACCTGAGCAGCATCAACGGCGCACCTGTGGAACCGGTGCCGTTGAAGCTGACCTTGATGGTGAGGTCAAAGGCTTATGTTTTGGGCAAGTTGGTGAAGCCCAAGTTCTACAAGAAGATAGAGTGCACCGTGGTCATGGATCCCAAGAAGATGGGCGTGCCCATCTCCCTCAAGAACAAGTGCACTTACCAGTAATGAATTAATTAATTAATCAACTAAAACAATAAAAAAGTAATTAATTAAGGATAATGTGAGTTATTAGTAATTTGATTATGAGCGTTGGAGAAAAGGTACATGAAAGAATTAAAGCAAGCATGAACGTATCGAGGTTTTGCCAAGTTTTGCCTCATTCTCACGAAACCTGCATGAGATGGGCTAAAGGGTAATTTTGGAGCTCGTCGGTGGCTTAATTTCAATAATATATTGTATCTTGTCTTGTGCTATATTACAGGCAGAAGTTAAGTGAATTTTTATATCTTAATTTGATTTGTTTTCTCTCTATCTCTATCTCAATCTCCTTTATTTATTTTTCCAACTTTTCTTGTCTCTTGCGGATACGATATGTTCTTTTTCTTTTTCTTTTTCTTTTTCGGAGGATTCAATATATATGTTTAATCACGTTGACAAGTTGTATGAGTAAATACTAGAACCGAATTAAACACAGAGAAAGTCTAAGTAATTAGTATTTTTATTAAAATTTTATCAATATTTTATTAATAAAAAAGAAGGAATAATTTTATATTATTAGATATAATTTTATAATATTAAAAAATATTAATAATAATTAATTAATAGTTACAAATTATAAAATTTATTAGTCTTCACTCTATTTATATTGTACGAACGCTGACATAGACACGGGACACGATACGATAAGTAATACGCCGACACGCAAATTTTAAAATCTTATATGATACGGGACACGCATATATATAAAATATAAAGTATTTTTTAAATAAATCGTAATGATATCTTGATATTTTTTTTATATTCAAATATAAATTAAAATTTTTAATTATTTTTAATGTCTTATTTTAATTATATCAAATTTTTAAAATATTTTTTTGTTTTAATAAATAATAATATACACTATATCTAAATTTATTTTAAAAATATATGTTAAGAATAAGATTGGACACGTTGACACGTAATGATATTTAGGTGTATTCAAACTATCTGAAAAATAATTTTTTATTTTTTAGTAAGACACAATTGAATACAACAGACACGCGTGTCGAACGAATATCGATAATTATCGTATCCAAAATATATTAATACACGAACACGACAATTCAATGAAAGTGACTGAATCCCTTAGCAGGATTATACCATAAGTTACTGAATCCCTATCTAGGCTTCAACCGATTATACCATTCCATTAGCAGGAAATAAATTTAATTTTATATACTTAATAATATTACAATGCATTTAGAAGAAACTTTTACTCTTAACACATGCAATGAAACCGCAAAAAGTCAAGTCAAATTCAATAGATGAAATAATTTCGTTTGGCGCCATTAAACAGGCCAGCCCAATTTGTTTAAACACGCGTGCGTGTTATACTACCTAGTTCATTTATTTTTTTGTTTGTTTGTGGACCGAAAATAAACTGTTTATGATCATTTTGACGGATTATAGAGATTAATTCATTTATCTTTTATTTTAAAAAAATATTTAAAAAAATCAATTTTTTGGCTAAAAAATTAGACAGAAAAATATCACTTTTATATGAAAAAAATCTTAAACAAACATATTTTTTATATTAAAAAGAATGATGATTTTTTGAAAAAAGACCTGTTTTATTGTGAACTGTTGTAAAATAATTAAATAAATAAGGAAGATATAAATATAAAATAAAATATGTAAATAGAAGACTCTAGCATTAATATAATTAGTCCAATAATAATTTGTATATATACATTAATATTATATGTTGTAATATATATATATATGTAAAGATAGAAAGAAGTATTAAAAGTAAAGAGAGAGAATTGCATTTGTTTTATTATTGTAAAGAGAGAGAGAGAAATGGAAATAGACTTTATAATATATGAAAGAAGAGAAAGGTAGGAATATTTGTTATTGCTGTGTTCAGATGGATGCAATGCATCCCCTATTTATACACATAAAATATCACCCTTTTTCAACCTTTATTAAATACATTCTCTCTTGAGAATGTGAGCTTCACATGGAGAAATGGGCATCCACGTCCCATGCTTATCACAACACTCCTCCTTGGATGACCATTTTAGGATTATTACCTCGTTAAAACCTTACTAAAGAAAAACCCAGTGGAAAAAAAACTTTAGTAAAGGAAAAAGAGTACAATATCCTTTAATGATGGGGCTGCCTCATTAAAAACCTTGTCAAGAAAAACCCAATGGGAAAAAAAACTTGATCAAGGGAAAAAGAGTACAGTTTCCCCCTCTTGCCGACATCATTTAATGTCTCGAAATCGGAGCATCTCAATCTCATGTACCAATCTTTCAAAGGAGGATTTTGGGAGTGACTTTGTAAATAAATCTGCCAGATTGTCACTTGAGCAGATCTGTTGCACATCAATTGTCCCTTGATTTTGAAGATCATGAATGAAGAAGAATTTGGGAGAAATATGCTTTGTTCTATCGCCTTTGATGTATCCGCCTTTAAGTTGAGCAATACATGCTGCATTATCTTCAACAGGATAGTTGGAGCTATCTTATGATCAATAAGTCCACATGATGACAGAATATATTGGATCAGACTCCTCAGCCAAAAACACTCGCGACTAGTTTCATGAATCGCCAGTATTTCGGCATGATTAGAGGATGTTGCAGCAATCGTCTGTTTCATGGACCTCCATGATATAGCTGTTCCACCATATGTAAACAGGTATCCTGTTTGAGATCTCCCTTTATGTGGATCAGACAAGTATCCGGCATCTGCATAGCCAACTAGTTGTGACTTGGATCCATAGAGATAAAACAATCCCATATCAACCGTCCCATGAAGATATCAAAAGATTTGTTTGATTCCACTCCAATGTCTTCTGGTTGGAGAGGAACTATATCTTGCTAGTAAATTCACAGCAAATGATATGTCAGGTCGCGTATTATTAGCAAGATACATTAAGTACCCCAATGACACTAAGATATGGTAGTTTTTAGAGTAAAGTATCGTTTTTGTCCCCAACGTTTGGGATAAGTCTCAAAGTTGTCCCTAACGTTTCAATCATCCTATTTAAGTCCCTAACGTTTCAAAATTGACTCAATGTTGTCCTGCCGTTAAGGATCCGTTAACAGAATTGACGGCGGGACAAAATTGAGACGATTTTAAAACGTTAGGGACTTAAATAGGACGAAAACGTTAGGGATAAAAACGATACATAAAAATAAATTTTAATTTAATTTTATCTTTCAATAATATTAATTTTTTTACTGTACATAGTATTCAATTATTTTTTTAATTACATCTAAATAAATTACACTTAATCACATTACTTTCATTTTAAATAAATTTATTTTTTTTTATAATTTCAAAGAATTTTGATACATTAGAGACAAAAGGTATAATTTATATTTTATTGTATATATATTATTTTTTTCTGCAAGTTTATATACTAGTCATTCTACAAACATTTCATGATAACTAAACATCTTTAAGAGTAAAATTATAAAAAAAATTAATTTATTTAAAATGAAAGTAATATGATTAAGTGTAATTTACTTATATGTGATTAAAAAATAATTGAATACTATGTCGTATAGTAAGAAATTGATATTTTTGAAGGATACAATTAAAATTTATTTTTATGTATCATTTTTGTCCCCAATGTTTTCGTCCTATTTAAGTCCCTGGCGTTTCAAAATTGTCTCAATTTTGTCCTGCCATCAATTCTGTTAACGGATCTCTAACGGCAGGACAACATTGAGTCAGTTTTGAAACGTTAGGGACATAAATAGGACGATTGAAACGTTAGGAACAACTTTGGGACTTACCCCAAACGTTGGGGACAAAAACGATACTTTACTCTAGTTTTTATAATTGTTGGAATCTCTTCAAGAGTCCCAATGATATTTAAATCATCAACGTACACAGCAATTATAATGAATCCAGAAGCAGTTTTCTTTATGAAAACACAGGGGCAGATATCATCATCCATTTTTGGCCAGATACTCAGTAAGACGATTATACCACATTCGTCCAGATTGCTTTAGACCGTATAGAGATCTTTGCAATTTAACTGAGTATAATCCCTGTGAATATTCATTGGATGGTTTAGATATCTTTAGTCCTTCAGGGACTTTCATATAGATATCCCGATCTAATGAGCCGTATAAATAGGCTGTTCCCACATCCATTAAATGCATATGCAGTTTATGATATGCAGATAAACTGACCAAATAACGCAATGTTATCGCATCCACTACAGGGGAATACGTTTCTTCAAAATCTATACCGGGCCTTTGTGAAAAACCTTGTGCCACAAGTCGGGTTTTATAGCGCACAACTTCATTTTTCTCATTTCGTTTTCTCACAAATACCCACCGGTATCCTACAGGTTTTACATATTCTGGTGTACGGACTACAGGACCAAAGACTTCACGTTTTGCAAGTGAGTCTAATTCAGCCTTCATGGCTTCTTTCCATTTTGGCCAATCATTCCTTTGTCGACATTCTTCGACTGATCTTGGCTCAAGATCCTTACTTTCATGCATGATATTCAATGCCACATTATATGCAAATATTTCATTGACAATTGTCTTATTTCGGTCCCATTTCTCTCCTGTAAAGACATAATTTATCGAGATCTCGTCATTTTCACAATTTTCAGGTACCTGAACGTCTTCTGGCGTTATATCAGAATTTTGGACAACTGCAGGTGTCTTTACTATGTCTTTTTCCACATGAATATTTACCTCTTTTCTCTTTCGAGGATTTTTATCTTTGGAACCGACAGGCCTGCCGCGCTTCTGGCGTGTATTTGCTTCAGTGGCAATTTGTCCAACTGGGACATCAATTCGAATTGGGGCATTTTTCGCCCTGCCACGCTTCTGGCGTGAATTTGCTTCAGTGACTACTTGTCCTACTGGAACATCAATTCGAATTGGAGCATTTTCCGCTGGTATATACGACTTGGTAATGCTCTTTGTATCGGAAAATGCATCAGGCAATTCATTTGCTATTCTTTGCAAATGTATAATCTTTTGAACTTCTAGTTCACATTGCCCTGATCGAGGATCTAAATGCATCAATGATGATGCATTCCAATTAAGTTCCTTTTCAGGAAGCTTATTCTCTCCCCCTAATGTTGGAAATTTTGATTCATCAAAATGACAATCCGCAAACCGGGCTTTAAACACATCACCAGTTTGTATCTTAAGATACCTCACTATAGAGGGAGAATCATATCCAACATATATCCCCAATTTTCTTTGGGGTCCCATTTTGGTGCGATTAAGTGGTGCAATGGGAACATATATTGCACACCCAAATATTCTTAAATGGGAAACATTTGGCTGCTGGCCAAAAGTTAATTGCATAGGAGAGAATTGATGATAACTCGTTGGCCTCAAATGAATAAGTGTTGCGGCATGTAAAACTGCATGCCCCCAAAACGAGGTTGGGAGATTTGTTCTCATAAGCAAGGGTCTAGCAATTAATTGGAGGCGCTTAATAAGTGATTCTGCTAACCCATTTTGTGTGTGAACATAAGCTACTGGATGTTCAACACTTATTCCATTAGCCATACAATAAGCATCAAAAGCTTGGAAAGTAAATTCACCAGCATTATCAAGACGAATTGCTTTGATTGGATTTCTGGAAATTGTGCTTTTAATCGAATAATTTGAGCCAGTAATCTCGCAAACGCCAGGTTGCGAGAAGATAATAAGCACACATGTGACCATCTCGAAGATGCGTCTATTAGGACCATAAAATATCTAAAAGATCCACATGGTGGATGAATAGGTCCACATATATCACCTTGAATCCTTTCTAGGAATTCAGGGGACTCAAATCCAATCTTTACTGGTGATGGCCTTAAAATTAACTTTCCCTGAGAACACGCAGCACAACAAAATTCACTAGTTTTAAGAATCTTCTGGTTCTTTAGTGAATGTCCATGAGAGTTTTCAATAATTTTCCTCATCATGGTTGTTCGCGGATGACCCAATCGGTCGTGCCAAGTTATGAACTCATTTGGGCTAGTAAACTTCTGGTTTACAATGGCATGTGATTCAATTGCACTAATCTTGGTATAATACAACCCAGATGAAAGTGAGGGTAACTTTTCTAATATAACTTTTTATTTAAATCATGAGTTGTAATACATAAATACTCATGATTTTCCTCATTCATTGTTTCAATATGATATCCATTTCGGCGAATATCTTTGAAACTCAACAAGTTTCTCAGAGACTTGGTAGATAATAGTGCATTATTTATTATAAATTTTGTTCCTCCAGGAAACAAAATTATAGCTCTTCCGGAGCCTTCTATCACATTGCCTGAGCCAATAATAGGATTAACATATTCCTCTTTTGGTACAAGATGGGTAAAATATATATCACTTTTGAGAATAGTGTGCGAACTTGCACTATCCGTAAGGCAAATATCTTCAGAATATGTCCTTGCCATTTTTCTTCAAAAACAAATGATAATAATAAAATGAGTAGAAGTACATGCACAGTAAAATTATTCACCTGAATACTTAACAAACACATACATATATCAAACTATTCCATCATTGATCAAATGACCAATATTTCCTTCAGGATCCTCAAAGAAATCAGATACATCATAATGAGTGGTGGAGTTCTCAGCATCATTTGAGACAAAATTTTTTTCTTTCCTTTGTCGTCCTTTTTCAAAGATGCCTGGTAAAGATCGACTAGGTGCCTTGGGGTACGACAGGTACGTGACCAATGGCCCTTTCCACCACAACAGAAACACTTATCCTCTGTTGATTTATTCTGCCCGATATTCCTTTCTCTATCCCACTTCTGGTGAGATCCTCTCTTTTGAACATAATTCTTTTTCCTTCCATAATTTTTCTTATTATTAAAACCTTGCCATTTACTTCTTCTGGGGTAATTTGCCACATTTACTTCAGGAAATGGGGCAGCGCCAGCTGGGCGCGCTTCATGATTTTTCAATAACAACTCATTGTTGTGTTCAGCAACAAGAAGGCAAGAAATTAACTCAGAATATTTTTTAAACCCTTTCTCTCGATACTGCTGCTGCAGGAGCACATTCGAGGCATGGAAGGTTGAGAAAATTTTCTCTAACATATCGGGCTTGAGGAAGTATCACATGATTGTACCTTTCTTCAAGGTCTTTTTACAGATCTGCAGGATCTTTTAATGTGAGATATTCATTTTTCAATCATATCTTGACGACGAAGGAAAATCATGGCCTTGACTTTTATCCTTCTGGGATGTATTATTTTCAGCCTCAATGGTATCTTCAAGATCCATTGAATCAAGATGGATTTCAACATCTATATCCATGATAAATAATTATTTCCAAATATATCAAGAGCATTATATTTAAGATGAAAGAGTTTCGACATAATAAAAATTTGTTACCTGGAGTCTTCCTAAAAATTTGATCAGAGTCTCGTGCTGATAACGTGTTGTAAAACAATTAAATAAATAAGGAAGATGTAAATATAAAATAAAATATGTAAATAGAAGACTCTAGCATTAATATAATTAGCTCAATAATAATTTGTATATATACATTAATATTATATGTTGTAATATGTATATATATGTAAAGATAGAAAGAAGTATTAAAAGTAAAGAGAGAGAATTGCATTTGTTTTATTACTGTAAGGAGAGAAAGAGAAATGAAAATAGATTTTATAATATATGAAAGAAGAAAAAGGTAGGAATATTTGTTATTGCTGTGTTCAGATGGATGCAATGCATCCCCTATTTATACACATAAAATATCACCCTTTTTCAACCTTTATTAAATACATTCTCTCTTGAGAATGTGAGTTTCACATAGAGAAATGGACATCCACGTCCCATGCTTATCACAACATGAACTAACTCACTTAACCTAATATATTTTTAGGTTAATTGGTTTCAACCTATTTAATTCAAAATTTAATGGAGTCTAATTTTAGATATAGAAATTTTGTTGTTTAAACTAAGGAATCGTCTCTGCTGGAAAACTTAAAATTGGTTCTTAATGGACCAGGTGAGCATATTTAATTTAGTATTTTTTATTGGTATTGTATATAAAATTGTAAATTTACAAAGTTTGACTTTAATTCTTTAAGTTTGTGCTAATTATAAAATGGTCTATTGAATTATGTAAAGAATTGATAATTTAAGCAAGGAAAAGTCTAGGGGCCAGTAATTTTTGTATTTTGTGGCTAGCATTTAATCATCAAAAGAAAAGTGAATAATTTTTTACCATTGGATGTAATCTCACACCATTAAAAAGATTATTGATGGCCAATTAATGGTTACAAAACACAAAAATTACTACCCCTAGTACTCCTCTTTAAGCAATATTAGTTAAAGACCACGTACATAATTAATTTTTTTTGGAAGGATTAAAGATTTTTCTTAATATTACCAAAAAATAATATTTTCGGTATTAGTATTAAAAAACAAAAATACTATTTTATTTTTAAAATTATTTAATTATATTACAAATTAAAATTTGATGTTTATTTTAAAATATTAAAATTTTAGAAAGAGTTTATTTAAAAAAAAAATTGTAATTGTTTAATATAGTTTGACAAATATAGGTGGACAAATTTTTGTTAATATAAAAAAATTAATAAATTAATTAAAGTAATTATTTGTTTAGATTTTTTTGAAATATTTACATTTTTTCTTTTATTAATACACATATATTTTTAAAATTTAAAATATTTTAAGAATTACATATCAATAAATTATTTATTTCTTTATTTATTTATTTATTACAATAATTTGAATTGGAATGGATGAAAAAATAGATTTAAATTGATGTAATATAAATTTTATTATTTTGAATAAAATTAATTGGTCTAATAGAAAAGAAAGAAAAGACATATAAAAAAAATAAAAATACTTAACTGAATTTGGTTAAAAAATAATTTGATCATATAATATTTTTTATTTTTTATTATTTATTTCATTAGCAATGAAAATTATATCAATAAATAAATTATTTATTTAAAAAAGTCTAAAATAAAAAAGCTTAAATCCAGTAAAAATAGAAAATGAAAAGAACATGTGACAAATTTATAATATTCTACATAAAAAAAATTATATTAATATATTTATAATTTCATCCTAAATTTATTTTAAATTTTTCTAAACATCATGATTCTTTAAAGATCATTAAAATCCAATTTGCATAAACAGTTTAATTAAGTTCCTTTTAAAAAAATAGTTTAAATAATAAATGACTATATTAAAAGTAACTTATAAATAAGTTATTTTATATTTAAATTTTTTGTTCTAAAAGTGCTTATTTTATAGAAATATAATAAAAAGTAGTAGTATTATGAGAGGAGTTATTTTTTTTTTAATTTCTCTATAAATTCTTAAATAGCTTCTTAAAAAGTTACAATTTAGTTTAAAAAATTACACCAAACATTAATACTACGTATTACTTTGCATAAATCAAAAACTAAAAAAAATTACTTTTAAAACTTCCCAAACAAATCCTAAATATTTTTACCATACTAAACTCTTCCACTTAAACTGATAAATGGACAGTAAAAGTCGTAATGTTAGACGAATCATTGTTGCAGAGCATATAAATTATTTGAATAATATTCCATTCCATAAAAATAAAACACTGTCTATAGTGGGAAAAGTTAGAGTTGGAGCTTAAATTAAAGGACCATGTTTGGAGATACCAAATTAGTGAAAGAGAATGCATCCTTTTTTTAATTCAAAATATTCCCCAACTAATATGAAGAATCGCAAGTGGCCCGTGATTACCATTTTCTTCTCCTTCTATCTCCATACTCTTATTTCCTTATTTCATTGATATACTCAGCTGCCCTCTACTCTCTTCCTTGGCAACTGTCTTCCAAGTTCCAACATCACTCCATGGCCAGTTGGCCACCACTTCTCCTTCCATTGATCCATTAGTTTTTCGACCAATCTCAAAACTTTGTCTTTTTCAACTTATATCACCACGTCCAATACTTCATCACCTCACATCAAATTCTAAAGAACACAGTTCTAGGGGTGATCTGTTTCATGAAGGTCAGCTTTTAAAACCACACAAGAAATACTTCCAAAAAAAATAGCAACACGTAAGTATTATACCCACAATTTATTAGTTTCAAAATCATTCATTTACATAAATAATATTATTATATTTTTTATCTCTCAAACTCACTAACATTCATATATTCATATGATAGAATGAAAAACACTTCTCATAATCATGCTCATGTTTATTTCATGAAACACACACAATGTTAACATATTACATGGTCTTTTATAGACAATCTATCACAACTTGCACTAAAGCTTGTAGACACTAATTTTCAATTTGAATTGGTATTTGACTTTTTAAACTTTTCAACTTGTCATATGATGTTTTCATGATCCTTCCTCCCACTTGTAAACTTGCATAACTCTTCTAGTACAATGGTGATGTGTTAGAAGTTGATTTAATTATTAACTTAAATTAAGTTTGTAGAATTAATCATTTTAAGTATTTTTTTTAACTTATAAAATAATTCAATCTTTAACAGTTTTGTAAAGATATTTATAATTTGTTCTTCAGTTAGATAATATTCGATCACAATTTCTTTCTCATTCACCAACTCTCTGATTTTATGAAATCGAATATCAATGTGCTTTAATCTCCTATGAAATATTGAATTTTTGCAAAATACAATAGTTAACTTGTTATCACAAAATATCATTGTTGGAGTACTTTATTTCTGGTTCAATTCCTCAATAATTCTTCTTAGTCAAACTGCTTACGTTACACAACTTGCTGCTATTATATATTCCGTTTATGCTGTAGAAAGTACTACTACTGATTTTTTTTAGAAGACCATGAAATTACATCAGAACCAAGATGAAATGCAAATCTTGAAGTACTTTTTCTTGTTTCAATATCTCCAACCCAATCACTATCAGTGTAACCGACAAGATTTACTTCATTAGTTTCATAAAAAATACCATCATTTAAAGTACCTTTGATATTTCGAAGCATTATTTTTGCCGCTTGCAAATGGTTGGTACAAGGCTCTTCCATAATTCTGCTAAGCAATCTAACTCCAAACACAATATCTGGTCTAGTCGTAGTTAGGTACCTCAGACTTCCAATCAAACTTTTGTAATAAGTGAGATTTACTGCTCTTTTTTTATTTTTTTCTCAGCAACTTGAATTTCTCTTCTACGGGAGTAAGAACTGGTTTTGAACGCTCCATCTGAAATTTCTTAGCAATATCATTTGCATTTTTTTTTTTGAAAAATGAAAACTTCATCATCTTTTTGAACTACTTCAATGCCAAAAAAAATAAGACATCAAGTCCATGTCTGTCACTTCAAATGGTTTTATCATAGCTTTCTATAATTCTGCAATTATCTTCAAATTGATGCCAGCAAAGATTAAATCGTCAACATAAAAATACACGATCAAGATATCTTCAGATTATTCAATAAACTTGATGTAAAGGGTACGCTCAAACGGACATCTTCTAAAACCATTCTTAGTGAAATAAGAATTAATCTTGTTGTACTATGTTCTTGGTGCTTGTTTCAACCCGTACAAGACTTTTTCAACATGTACACTTTATTTTCTTTGCCAGAAATTTCATATCCTATAGGTTGCTCAACATACACTTCTTCTAAAATACTATTTAAAAATGCTTACTTAACATTTATCTGATGTATCTTTCATTTATTTTGAGCCGAGAATGAAATAGTCATACGAATAGTGTCTAATCTAGCAACAAGAGCAAATACTTCAAAATAGTTAATACTTGACTTTTGTTTGTATTCTTTAGCAACTAATTTTATATTAAAACGATCAATTTCACCACTAAGTAAATAATATAAGACACAATTTTATTTAACTTTATCTCATTTGCAAACGAGATAAATTCATAATGTAAACGAGATATGTGTATTATTATAAAAAAATTTATAATTAAAATAATATAATATAATTTATATTTTTAAATTAATTCAATTTTTAAAAATTAAAAATTTTTGTAAACTGTCCCTCTAATATAATTTAATTTTATACAGTGATATTAATTTTAATTTTTTTAATCTAAAACTAGTAATTTAAAATTGTCTATTTAAAATTAATATACTATTTTTTTAAATCAATTCATTTAAATTAAAACTAAAAAAAATACACAAAAAATAAAATGAATTGGATTGATTTAAATTTAAAAGATATATATTTAACTGTCGAAAAATTTGAAAAAATTATAATTAAATGTTACAACAATCATTCGTCCTCGCCACGTTCTTCGCCAGGAAACGTGTGCGTTCTTCGCCACCACCATTCACCTCAATGCATATAATAGTGCAAACACATACACATAACCAAATTTAAATATAATATAATAATAATTATTGTTATCAATATCGAATTATATACTAATTACTAATTGGTAACTTTGATATTTGATTTTCGATTTATTTGACTGTATCATTAATTCATTATTAGTAGTGAAAAGAAGGGAGAAAAAAAAAGTCAAATAAATAAAAAGCAAGAGAAAAAAGCTCTCCAATTTCGCAGTTCTCACTACACCACTCATCTCTGTTTCTTCTGTTTCATACGGTTTAGTTTGAAACTGTGCTCTATATTGGCACTACTAATCATTCACCAGCTATTCTCTCTATCTATATAAATATATGTATTTTGTTTGTAGCGTAAATGACACTATAAACAAGATATGTATTTTTTTTAAATTTTATATATTTTATTTATAAACGAGATAAAATCAAATAAAATTATATCTTATTTCTCAATATAAATAAAATATTTATATAATTATTTTATTTACATAGTAAATGAAATAAGTTAAACAGTGCAAATTAATAAATAGATTATAAATTATTTATATTTATAAATAAAATATTTAATTTATTTATTTAAAAAGTCCAAATAAAAAAGAGTGACGAACCTAAAAAAATATAATATTAAAAATAATATATATATATATATTAAGTCTATTTTAATTTTTAAAATTAAAATCGCTTTTAGTATTTTTTTTAAATTGTCTCTAATTTTATAATAAATTTTAAAATGGTCTTTTTATTAAAAAAATTTATATTTTGGACAAATTTATTCCCTTTCCACTTCTGTCTCCCTCCCACAACTCTCATCGCCAATAGGCTTCATATCTGACCCCTACCACCACTATCACCTATTTTTGGTTGATCTTTGTTTCTCTTTGCCTCTTGATGATCTATATAAGAATGTGATGTGACTGTGCGGGGGGGGAGTGAGTGGTGCGGATTTTTCTAACAACAACTTATGACAAGTGTAATAAATTTAGGTGAGAGAGTGTCAATTTTACGAAAATTAATAAATTAAGTAAATAATAGTTAATTAATTATTCTACTCAAACAATCAAAATTTAGAATTTTAATAGTAAATAACATAAAAATAGAAAAATAAATAAAAACAAAGTAAAATTAGATAAAAAAATAATATGATAAAGTTGTAAATCCCGTTAAATTAGTAAATAATTAGTCAATAAATTAAATTTTAATAAGAAAAATTAAAAACGTGAATTTTATATTAAATTAGGATAGAGCTCATTAAAATAAGAATTTTGACACTAATTTCAAAAAATTTGTCCTAAGATTGAGCCGAACGGACCGAACCGATTGAACCGGGTCCAAAATGGGCCTAAGCCCCAGCTCAGCCCAATACCCTTAATGAACCCAGCCTCCCCCTTCCTTCTTCCTCTTCATTCACGCTGCATAACCAGAGGAGAAGGGGGAAAGCTTTCAAACCCTAACATCACATATAAATCACCATATCTCTTCCATCCGAGCTCTGATCGCTGCACTGTTTGCGGCCACGATGACTACTGCGTCGAGCTCTATGATTCTACTGGAACAATTTCATAGGTAAGCCACAATCTCACCTCAATTTCTCTACTCCCTTTGATTTTCGAAAAATTGTGAGCCTCTATGTTGAGATTTTCTCGATTTTGGTATTCTAGGTTTGATTTAGCTTGCGGAGCTTATCGGGTTTGGGTTGTTTTGTCCGTGAGTACGGTAAGGATCACTAACCCTAGTCAATTTCTTGATTTGGTATGCTAGATATTGAATTTGGGTGTGTGTATATATATATATACGAATTAGGTTGTGTATATGTAATTGGAGCTTGAATTGTGGACATTAAGATCTTGGTGGAGTTTGGGAGACCTTGCTTTGGAGACTTTGGACTTTGAGGGTTGTGTTTGAAACCTTGGTGGTGTCTCGGTAAATACGCGAAAATCAGTCAAGGTATGGTTTAGGTTTCGCGTATTTAATATATAATGTTCTATGAAAACTTAGGCTAGGTGACCTAGGATAAGTTGGAACGTATGAGTATATTTAATGTTTAGTGACTTTGATAAGAATTGTGATATGATTTTGGTGCTTGTTGGATATGTGTTAACTGATATATTGTGAGCTTAATGCTGGTTGAATAAGAGTTTAGTGATGAGTTGATAAATGATATGTGTTTGTATATATATAAGGAATAGGGATATGTTCACCTTGTTTATTATTTGAGATGTTGATGCATTATATGGATGAATTGAGGAATGGTATGGATGAGGAGATTGTTGTGGTATTGATATAGATGTGTTGTGTTGATGGATATAAAGGTAGTAAGTTGAGTTTTAATAAAAATGGAGGTTTTTGAGGTTTTGTAAAAATTGGTTTTTAGTCGAACTTCGGCGAGGCATAACTCGACTTTCGGACTCCCAAATCGTTTCAAATTTATTTTATATGAAAATTGGGTCCGTGAAGTTTACGCCATTCGAAAAACGGAAGAAAAATAATTTAAAACAAAAAGTTATGCACGTCGGAAGTTGGAATAAAAAAGTTGAAATTCTGCAGTTTTTTTCGAACTTATGTAAATTTTTGGAGAAACGTATGCACACGCGTACGCGTGGCATGGAAATTTTGCGCATGCATACACCCCATTCACAGACTGTTGCCACTGCCTCCTCCCCATGCGTACGCGAAAAAGCATACGCGTACGCGTAATGGGCCAGGATGCATGTCCACGCGAACGCGTGACAATGGTGCTTGCGTACGCGAAACTCCCATGAGTATGCGTATATAGGGATGCGTACGCATAATGGTCCGTTTGCACACCCACGCGTACGCGTGGCCCACGCGTACGCGTGACTCTCCTGTTTTCAGCAAAGGTATTTTGTGTTTTAAAACTCAATTTTGAACCTCCAAACCTCTATTTTCATCCTTTTTAGTCATAGAACATGATGATAGGCCTAGTAATAACTTGGAGCTAGGTAATAGAGATAACTTGGGAATGAAGTAAAGGTTAAAAGTGATGAGTATATGAGGAGAATGTGTATGCATGAAGGATATATGATGCCATGGCTATGATGAACGATTATGTAATGAATATGAATGATTATGAATACTTATGTGACTTATGCATTTAATGTTATCTGAGATACGAGTTTCCCTAGGTAGATACCGTGGCTTGCCACCACGTGTACCAGGTTGAGACTTGATACTCTGTTGACCCTACGTCGTAAGGGTGATCGGGCACGTATAAATTCCCAGGAATGGTTATCCCCATTGAGTAAAATTATATATGGATGCATGATTTATGAATGAGATGAGAAAAAAAAGCTATATATGCATAGACTCATGGGAATGTGTGACGGGGGACAGTCCAAGGATTTCGGAACTGTCGGCTTGGCTTGATAACTGACAGATGAGCCTCATCAGCCATAGGACATGCATACATCATGTGCATTTTGTTTGTTTGTTTGCTATGACTTTATTTGGGAATGTCTAACGGAATATATTATGCTAATTGTAATAATTGCTACTTGCACTACTTGTCTCCTACCTATGCTTGCAATTGTTTGTTTGTCTGTCTTGTTAATTCACTGGAGATGGAGGAACGTAGGAAAGGTGGACCGGTTGAGTGTTAAGATTAAGTTTAAGTTGAGTTTAGAATTCTCTAGATACCTACCCTCTTTTCATGGTTTCTGTTTAAGACTTTAAGCTTTTCAATATGAAAATAGGCATTCTAGGATTGCCTCTGGCATTCCCAGGACCTTGTATATTATGTGCATGGCATCTTTACCATGGTTAGAACCTCTGGTTCTCACTCCATACTGTGTTATTATTTTCAGAAGCAGGTCGAGAGGCACCTCGCTAGGCGTCTGGACTTCTGAAGTGGAGTGGTTTCTAGGTTTCTTTTGTTGTATAATTTATGTATATATGTACTTAACTTTCTCTCTGAATATCTTGTTTATTTTGTTCCTCTGAGAGGTTTAAGGAGAGTTAGGGTTTTATCTATGTATTTTGGGCATTTTGGGATATGTATATATGTGTGTAAATATTCTTCGACCAGCCTTGACTTCGCAGGCTGAGTTAGGAGTTAGATATTTTGTATCCTTGACTCTCTAATCTCACTTTTTGTTTACCTATACCTATGATCTTTAGATTTCTTCGCACGTACGTAATCTCGTTTCCTGAGCGTTGCGCTTTTTATTTTGTGATTTCGAATTATCCGTTTTTCAAGGCTCCTAGTTATTATATTCTTTCTACTACTATATGTATATATTTTATATTAGAGGCCGTAATACCATACCACCTCTATTTTACAGCTTAAGCATAAAGTTCTGTGTGATAGGGTGTTACATTATAATTAAGGTGTGAAAGATATTTAAATTTTTCGATTAACAATTATTGCTATCTACTTTGATCATGCAAAGATTGAGTTTATGATAAACCCTAGGTGATTGAATTCCTATTCTTAGGAAATTCAATCACCTCTAACCCAACCAATTGTCAATTTCTTGATCAATCAATTGTATTATAGGGTTAAGTTCAAATTCTGATTTATAAGCCACACAAACCCTAAGAACCTAAAAATGATGCAATTATATGTCATGTATCATATTAAATCCAGACAATTAAGGAGTTGTGAGAAAGGATTTTAAGCTTTAATTCTAATGATATAACTTTTTCAAGATTCAAAAGAATTCAATTTAGATCAGAGTTGTTTTCCAATACATAGTAATTCATAGGATGAAGAACGAAACTAATTCTTAAACATAAATTAATGCATTAATCAAAAGTAGATGAACAAATAATTATTAGTCCATCAAAGTAAATAGAGCTTCTAACTTTAACAATAAAGATTTAGTTATTCATAGTGCAGAAAATTAAAATCATAATCTAATGTATAAAACCTAAAACTAACGAATGAAAGACGGAAGAGGGAGAGTGTCTCACGAGAGAGAGCCCTTTTTTATTTTATATCAGCATGATTTTTGAGCTTTAGGCCTTACTGGCATTAACGCCACTTCTGTAGCAATTCTAACGCTCCTTTCTGCAGGTCTGGCGCTAAACGCCGGAAGAGTGGTGTTTAGCGCCAAGTCTCCCGAGAAGAATTGATGATGGAGGCGGTTTGGCACTAAACGCCAATGTCGCGGCGTTTAGCACCATGATGCCAGAGAGCATGTATGGATTATTATATATCGTAGGAAAGCTCTATAAGTTGGCTTTCTAATGCCGCTGAAACCGCATCATTTGGACCTATATATCTCAAGTTATGGTTGTTGGAGTGTGAGGAGGTCAGGGTTGACAGCATCCACGAATTCTCTTTACAATTGTTTTTAATTTTTTGTTCCTCCTTATTCTTTTGCTTCTCTTTTTTAATATTTTTCTACAAGAATCATGAAATCAAGAAAATGAAAGTACTAATAGAATAATCTTAAAAATTATATATCAAACAAAAGTCGTAACTTTTCTATAAGAAATCCCAATGAAAAGTGCTTAAGATGCTCATGCATCGGTGAGTAACAGATAAAAGATTTATGTCACAAGAATAATTTAGTCCCAAGGATCATTTTAAAATTAATTTTAACGATATGGACAATTTAAAAAAAAAAACATTTAAGACGATTTTGATTTTTACCAATAATATGCAAGATCAAAATAGTATTTAACTATGTATATAACATGTTTGACCCACTCAAGAATCACACTCTAATTAGGATCAAAATCACCCATGTCTTGCTCAGTGGGTTCTAGGGTTCTAGATCGTTTTGTAGCTTAAAATTGGAGAGGTATAGCCGAAGCTTTTATATTTGTTGTGATCAATGTATTCTAATTGTTTGTGTATATGCTTCTGAGAAGAAAAATCCGGGGTGTCAAGTTTACGGACAAACAATGACCAGTGATCGTCACAACGACTTGATTCGAATGGGTATTAACCCCTCCCTGAATGCTGGTAATGTTAGGTGAGAAATCTAAGAGTTGATTCCATCATTTTGTTTTTGGTAATTAAAGGTCAAAGGGGTATAGCACTCGGCTATGATCAACGTGAATGTTATTGGTAACTTTGTGAAAAGTGAAATTTTGGCAATAAGAAAATTTGCCCATGTAGTAGTTGTATTCTTATGCACTCATGTAAATGATAATGGATCATGTAATGAGGTGGGTTGCAAATGCGATCTGTCTTTTTTATTTTTTATCCACTTACTTATCTTAAGATACTGGTTTCTTGATCTACGTTACTGTGAAGTAAACTTGCAAATTGTTTGAATTGCTTCATTTGTTCAATTACATTACTTATATTTTTGTGTTCAAATCAATTACTTTATATGGTCAGGTTTATGTGGAGCTTCAAGATTTATTGATTTATGCTAATGAGATATACTTTTTTCTTTAGAATTCTCCATTTGTGCCAATTGGGAGAGTTGATATCCTTCTAAGAGTTGAAAACATGGTACTAGAATCTACAGAGCTTTATATATCCTTTATGGGATACAAATTATCCCAATTAAAGATTTTTCTTTTAAATTTATCTAATCATTGCTGACATGCTTTTATCTCAATGTAACCTTGACCAATTTACACAAAGCAGATAGAAGTGCACACAACTATTATACATTATGAGATCAGAATGCCATCACATTTTTACCCATTTTTTGTATTTGGTTTCCCAACATTTTTAGTGATTTTTGATTTTTCTATATTTTGTTGAAAGCATTCTCTCACACTGATTATACATTTGCAGGCAAGAAATGATGTTGAAACTCAATTAACCCAGAATCTATGATCATTACTTTGTTGTTAGTTGAGAGTATATGCTATTAAATGCATTAATAATACATGTTTATGTATGCGTTTGCAGGCTAGGTAAGATATTAAACAATATAAGTACTCTGCTTTGCTCATTTTCTTGATACCATCTCACAGATTCTTTAATTTTGGAGACAACGGAAGAGAAGAAACTAGAAAGATCGCAAGAGTAAATTCAAATATATATAAAAATGTTTATGATTGTCTAAAGCAACAGAGAAAATTTATGGATATGTCTAAACAATTTCTTCATTTTTAATGCTATGCATAGCGTATAGGATGCTGAGTAGTTGTTGAATTATCTTTAAGAGTTAGTTGTTTTGCCATTTTCGTATTGCAACAAGCTTGTGCTCATTCTTGTCAAAGAAAAAAAAAAAATAAAAAGTTGTACTCATTTTTGGAACTATTATCTAAATAAAATTATTTGTTCTTTTTTATCAATGCAATATAGATAATAAATTAAACAGAAGGTAATTTAATAGCTAGAAGAAAAGCTTGAAAATATACACCAAAAGAAAAAAAGATTTGAAAAGTTCATTGAATTGAATTTAGCAACTGAACTTTACACTTGAGTTACAATGACATTATAGATTTATGATATCATTTTTATACATGTAATTAAATTTAGTAGCGAATAGGAAAACAAAATATCAATTGTCTAATAAGATGGGATTCGTAAATTCTAAGTTGGCTATGAGTATTTCTTACTTGAAAACTAATTTTTTTTTTCAGCTAACATTTAGCCAGTGCTATTTATTTTGGTTTAATTACTTTGTGGTCTCTATAGTTTTACAAAATTTTCAATTAGATTCTTATACTTTTTTCCTTTTAATTGAGTTCCTACACCGAATTTTTTTTTCAATTAGGCCCTTGTTAGCAGTAATTGGATTAATTTTATAGAAATCCAACTAACAAAAAAATTTGGTGCAGAGACCTAATTAAAAAAAAATTGGTACAAAGACTCAATTAAAAGGAAAAAAAAATATAGGGACTTAATTAAAAATTTTGCGAAACTATAGAGACCAACAGAATAATTAAACCATTTATTTTTATCGGCTAAAAACTGTTATTCATTTTTATCGACTAAAAATTTAGTTTTGTATCTTTCGAAGCTGAAAATTTATTATTGGAATAATACTGGAAAGTTTTTTTTAGCTAATATTAACCAATTTTTTAAAAATTATTTTATTTATCTTAATTTTAGACTATAAATCATAAATTCTAAAACCTTAATTTTAGACTCTAATTTTTCTTTTTTGTTTTTTATAACACAACACACCCAGACAACACTCTCACACACTACACTATATCGTTCTTTTTTCCACGAGTAAAATTTGAACCGGATGTGGTTGTTTGAGAAGCATATAATATGCCACTTAAACCAAGCTTCCAACCAAACTCTAAATTATAAATCTTAAAACAAAATTGACTAATATTGAATAAATAAATAAAAGTACACATAAAAGACTTTAAAGTAGACAAAAATACACATCAAAATTTATAAATATAAAAATATACCATAAGCCTCACAAATCTGCTGACGACATAGACATTTTTGCCGATAAAAAAAAAAAAAAAAAAAAAAAAAAAAAAAAAAAAACCATTTCAAGTGTAACTCAATATATATGAATCTTGTGTACTTTTTTCTATCCTAAACTCTTTCATATATACTTGTCCATTTACTTGCTAATATTGGTTAATTAAAAATTCATTTCCTATAATTTCTCTTATAAATATTATTTTAAGTAGCATTTGTAGTCCAACTACAAGAACCAAATAAATTCTATCCTTCTCTTCTATGGACTTGTAATACAATCCAGCATCTTTGAAGCACCTTTTTCCGCACAAAAATGAAACACAAACTATCTGCCAAGGAATCGTTTGGAGGCTGGTATGGGTGCAGCACATGTTGATAGCAAGAGTTCGGATGTCTTCATCAAGCCTCTACCAGATAGGCGGATGAATGAATTGGCAGAAACCATGTTCTAATTTCCGAAAATAAATGCTCTAACAAAATCCGACGATAAACTCGAGACATCTAAGGGTCATATTCTACCAAGCGGGGATTCGTCAGCATGATCATCCACCAACCAGAGGCCATAGTCGCGAAATCGCTTTATCTTCTTCTCAAAACCTACTATATAGTTATTGTGAATGATCACATGCTTTCCTTTAGTTTCCTTAACCCATGTCTTGTTCTTGAAATATAACCCACCTGTAGGAAAAGCTGCCTGCGGCAACAAGTATAAGTCCACCTGTAGGTAGTCATGGAAATGAATCATGAAAAAGAACATATTCAGCCTCTTACATGTTACAAAGAATAAACTGGTTATATAACAAACTTGAGATCAAGCAATTAGTACAAATATCAGAACAATTGACATTTTCCTGTTTTCTGAATTGAAGATCTCTCCCTTGTAATTGACCATAAATCATGTAATACACTACCATGATGACATAAATAAGCTTCGGTCATATATTGGTCTATTTAAGGTATAGAAGTTATCCACACTGGAAGAGAATAAAAAGAGAAATAAAAAAGGGACAAACCTCTTTAGCTGTCTTCATCAAAGCCCAGTTAAAAGCAGGTTGATCATTTGATTTCTGGGTTCTAGACCATGGTTGATTCTGAAGTTCCTCGATCCACTTTCTCAAGACTAGCTTTGCTCCGTCTGTAGGGCGAAGGAAAATCATGCAACTGCATATGTAAGGGTGGCCCTTTTTTCCTGGTGGCGGTAAAGCATGAGAATGGTTTAATGGTTTGATCTGATCTCACAAGGTAACAAAAAGAAAATAAAAAAGTCTGTAATACCAAGAATGAAACAGAAAAGCACTAGACCGCAGCATATACACATATCATCATACTTACCGGAATCATATCATCTGTAAAGTACACATCATGATTCCCTTCTAACTGAAGCAATGGATCCCCCAACCAGACCATATCAACATCATTGTACATTACACTATATCCGAGCTCCAAAATCTTCAGAAGATGGCTAGGCCTTCTGGCCGTGAAGTTGAAAAATCCCTAGACAGTGAAAATAAACAAGAACAGATTCTAAAATTCAGAAACACATTCAGAAAAAAAAATAGATCAAGATAATTAATAACACTTCAGACATAACATAAGCAGGAAGAGTAACACAGGACAGGATATATGTGTGATAATTTCCGAGATGAATCCAATACAATAACAAGAATTAAAGTAACCGAACATTGAGAAACATGTTTATAAGAGAAAAGATAATATAGATAGAAGGTAAAGAATATGAAAATTTACTGGGACAAGGTAAGCAATACAATTGAGGTCGTCCACCCCTGTATAAGGGTATGAAATATAACTAAGGGCTTGTTTGGATGAACTTCTAAGAAAAGATCTTTTTTCGAGTTCTCTTTTTTTAAAAAACCTTATAGAAAAGTAAAAGTAATTTTATGTTTGAATATCTCATGCAAAAAGATCTTTTTATCTATCAATTATATTTGGGTATAACAATATAAAAGTACTTTTTTGTTTATTTATTATATGAAAAACATCTTTTTTTAAGGAAAATGATCTTTTGAAAAAAATGTAACTTGTAGCTTCTCAAAAAAGTTTTTTTTTTTTTCTAGTGCTTTTACTACTAGAAATTTACCAAACACGCTAAAAAATAAAAAAAATAAAATCTTTTTTCTATCAATTTAATGGCACCCAAACAAGCACAAAGCATGTTTGAGCCATGCACATAACTAACAGAGTATACGATTAATAAGATCAATTTCTAATAACTGGTAAAGCAAACTATAATAAATCATGATCCATATATTACTAAATGAAAGCCCAATTCAATTCAGGCCTAAACTCCAAAACACATGAAAACAACTAAATTTCAGTTCCTAATAAAGTAAGAGCATACATACAAACCTTAGATCCAAACTTATGAGCAGATTCAGCATCAAGCACAGGTGGAATAAGAACAGCATGACCAGGCCAACGCTCATTAACCTTATAGAGTGAAGCATAGTCCTCAGCAATGACAAGAACCATATCCTGGCGGTTCTGCCTTGTGATACTGATCAACCAGTTGTTGAGAAACGGCAAGTAAGGCTGACTCACAATGCAAACTATGACAGTTCCATTTTTTGCCACAAAGGAGAGAGCTTGGTCCAATGTGTATGAGTTCCACTTTGAAACAGCAGGCTTGGAAACTGAGAAGATTCCATGGGGGATATTGACCCAGGGGCTGAAGACACCCACCACCATGATGAGGCAAAGGAGGACCAAGAGTGTCATTGGGGTGAGGATGGAGATGGGTCTCTTGGAATTGGCTGAGGAAGGTGGTGGAGCGGCAAATGGGTTCGAAAAGGCATTGTGCAAGCTTCTTTGATGCAGA
Organism: Arachis hypogaea; assembly: GCF_003086295.3. Taxonomy (NCBI): domain Eukaryota; kingdom Viridiplantae; phylum Streptophyta; class Magnoliopsida; order Fabales; family Fabaceae; genus Arachis; species Arachis hypogaea. The sequence continues at coordinate 19,162,220 of NC_092046.1, read as the reverse complement.
AACATTGACATCGTAGCTCGTAAAGAAGAAATGGAGAAGTGGGGTTGTTGTGGAAAAGGGAAAAGATTGAGACTTTGATGAAATTATTGGAGGTTTGAGATTTGAGATGGGAAGATTTAGATTAAGCAAGAAACAGAGGTAGTGACAGCGGTAGTGGTGCTGTGGCAACACTTGAATGGATCCAATAAAATTCGACCCTTACAAAAGATTAAAGTAAATATCAGTAGAATAATCAATTGAAAATGTAAGTATATGGAATTCAAGGTTCTGAAAACCGACCGGTCATCGAACAGTTCTAATTACTGGTTTACTGCTTCAACCAGTTCAACCGGAAAAACCATTTTATAATAAAATAATAAATAAAATAAAAATAAAAATATGCATATAAAATGAAAATACGAAACATATATTAATAAGTAACATACACAATATTATTACCACATTTTTCTGTGTCACTTGTTTGATCACTTCCTTTCTTTCTTTCTTTTCAACACTTGATACTCTAATTAGAATAAGACTACATTATCAACATGCCCCGATAATATACTAGTCCACTGTACAACTAGAAAATGGTTATTTATATCCTAACTAGAGCCTAGTCAAGCACCACAAAGAGCAATGCAGGAATATAAAGCAGCTCCAAATGCCAACAAAGCTGAGATTTCCAATATGCACAATTCATAGTAGCCAGCATCATTCCCATCTCCTGTCAAAATGTCAGGACCCTACTCAATTAAATCAAGCAAAAAACATTGATTTAAGATACCAGTGCCCCCTCCCTACTAAGCATACATCCCAATTATCATTTCTACAAGAGAAAAATACATTCATAGCCCTCAGATCTCATACTGTGTCACTTGTTAACTTACATATGATTATCTATGAGAGTTTTTGTGGCAATACTTTTGGTACTTTAAACATGAATGTTCTATAACTCAGATTACATCATTATATTTTGCAGTTATCATTCAAATCTCTCTCATCATGTTAGATATATTTTCATGATATTATTCAGTCATTCATGGAACTAGAACTATTGGAAGATTAATTTTGCAAGATATGAAGTTACATAAAGTAGAACTAAATAGCAAACACACAAAAATTAACAAGCTTTCCATTTAACAAATTCAAAATTAGCAAATGCACCCAAAATCAGCAGTCAGCAGCATAACTAAATTAGTAATTAGCAAGCTTCCCATTCAACAAATTTAAGTATCCCGTTTAACAAAATGGCAAATTCAAGTCTCATCATAAATTCAGAACCAAGCAATTAGTCAACTACATTACATACATAGCATCATAAGAGATCAGAGCTCACAAACACACACAAAATTAACTAATTGTTGTTAACTAAATCATGCTGAACACTTAAAAAACTAAATTAACCAAATCACATTTTCTTTTTATAAACAACAGATTAAAAACAAAAAGAGAAAGCAAGAAAAATTGACTAACCTTCGGTGGTCTTCGAACGAGCAGAGTATGAAGGAGAAGGAGCAAGAACGTGACGCGCAGAAGCTGGAGGCAGTTTTATGTTTACAATGCGGAGAAGTGGCAGAATATGAGGGAGAGGGATTTTGGAGCAGCGGAGGGTGGAGCGCACGGAATGGAGAAGAGGAGGGTGAAGCGCGGCGGATCCGGAGAAGAGGAGGGGTGGAGCGCGGTGGAACAGTGCCGGCGCGGCGGAACAGCGGCTGGGCGACGGAGGAACCACGCAACGAGTTGCAGTGGGGACCACGCCTTCGAGCAGTGGCGTAGACGAGCCCAGTGGGGACGGCGGCGGCTTCGAGCAGATGCGACGGCAGCGCTGAGTCTCACTCCTTGCGGCGGTGGGGGAGATTACTGTAAGCTTAGGTTGTGTTTTGGGATAGAGGAAGACGCGCGGAGCCGCGGACGACCGGACGGAGACACAGTGGTGTCTGAGCGCAATGGACGGCGGCGCTGAGTAAGACTCTTGCGGCGGTGGAGGAGTAACCTAGGCTTTGTGTTTTGGGGGGTGGGGGGCTGCATCTGAAATTCTGAATGAGGAGAAGGGGAAGTGGGGAACCTGCGTTGCGCAGCTCGAGGGGAAAGGAGAAGGCTTTCTTTTCTTCAAGGAAAGAACAACATGACGCCGTTTCAAGTGAACCGGCCGGTTTAAACATTGATTCGAACCGCAGAATGATCCGGTTCACCATTGGACCGATCTGTCCAATCTGATTTTCAAAACTATGTATGGATTGAATCGGATTAAATTAACATTAAAATACTAGGATGGCAAACGGATTAAATTAACATTAAAAACGGATTTTCAGAACCATGTATGGATTGAATGGATTGTTTCATTAGTAGTAGGAATTATAAACGGGCCAAAATTCGTCGAACTCGCTCGAATTTGATACTACTATAATAAAAAAGTTTGTCTAACTTACAACTTAATTTGCAGATTTTGACGGATTTTATAGAACATGACAAATTTGTTTGGTGGGTTTTTGGTTTTAAGATGATAATTAAATTTAGAATGTTACTTTTATATGTATTTAAAATGTTTGTTTATTTTAAGTTATATTTTGGACTATGTTTAATTGATTAGAGACTTGGACAATGGTTAATTATATATTTTGGACAATGTTTATTGTTTCATTATTTAGTTTCAAAAAGCTTAGTTGATAATTATGTTTATTAAATATTTAGAATTATAAAGACTTTAGTGTTTGTGACTTTAAAAATTATAATTTTTTTATGTCTTCGAAAATTATAAATTTATCAAAATGTTTATGAAATTATATTTTTTAATATTTAATGGTTTAATAATTAAAAAAAAAAAGCTGCCAACTCGCCGTTAGGTAGGAAGGGGTAGAAATTTGGGACCACCTCAATAAGCGGGCGGGATGAACTATTTTGCCGAAGGACGGACTTTTGGTAGAGTAGACTAGGGAGGGACGGACCAGCCCACTTGTCACCCCTAATTAGTGGGAATATATGTTTTTGACTAAAATTATAACAACAATCAAATCTCAATTTCTAAAAATAATTAATAAAAAAATTCCAATTAGTATTAAATTTATGTTAAAATAATCAAGTAAAAAAAATAAAATTTAATTATTTTGTTAGTCCCTATAATTTTGTTAGTTCTTATATTGACAATACGCCTCCTTGTATTGTATGTCAAATATAAGGGGCATATTGTCATGCTTCCATAATTTTAAAATATACCATAAAACTCAATGATTGAGTATTACACCAACATTTTTTAATATACAAAAAAATAAAGCGCTGAAAAATTATATTAGCTTATACTTTTTCTTTAGAAATATATTTTTGGATAGTCAACCAAAATTTTATAATTGTTTTTATATAAATTTTTTTTTTTTTTACTTTTGAACAATGCATTTAGGGTTAGATTTTAATGGTGGATGGATGAATGATGTTGATGATAGTGACAGTGATAGTAATAGTGATGGGAGATTAGATTGGAGTTGGAGGATGAAATTAAATTAAGATTGAAATCAAAGTAAAAAAATTTAACTAATTTTTTATTATAAAAAATTTAACAATAGGAGTAAAATTAAAACCATTATAAACGTTAAGCATATAATATAATTGAATCAAATTAAATGTTAGGGATAATTTTAAAAATTTTAAAAAATATTAAAGACAAAAAATATATTTTATTTAATTTTTAATATATATACTCATCAAATTATATAATAATATTATATTTTTTTGCTAACGTGTGGATAGAGTCAAATACTTACGGATTAAGGATAAGTAGAATTAGAGTTGACATATTTTAATCTTGCAAGTAGGATAAAATTAGGATTAAGTTCAAACCTTATTCTATCTATTACTACCCCTAAATATGTTATAAAATATTATCTATATTTGAGTAGATGTTTTTAACATCTTCATTTAAACAAAATATATTCTCAAATTTTTCATCATCCTCAAATATCTTTTCGGATTACCATCTTCTTTCAAAATAAAGTTGGATTTTCTATACCGTGAATTGATTTTTTTTTAATGATTTTTTTGGAGAAATAATCTACTTATTTTAGTGGCTTGCTTTTCGTGATGACGGAAAATATAATGCGGATGATTTTGCAAATTTTACAAGTGAGAGTTCCTAAATCGCTTTAAACAAAAAGCACATTTTTGTTATAAAGCTGCTCCAAGATACTATGAGAGGTCTAGCTTAAATGCATGACAATAACATATTGTATCAAAATCTAGGACCATTTTCTATGATGCTCAAATAAACAAATAAACAATGGCAACACTTTACTATTATTCATAGTTTTTATTTAGGCTCAAGAATTTTGTTATGGAGTAAAGGGTGGTGTTTTAGTTAGAAATGGGTGCAAGGAGTGTATTTAAACTTTGGTGGACGTGTCAGATGAGAGGTCTAACACACAGAGGACGTGTTACATACATCACACAAGGGACGTGGAGGACACGTGGCGAGGACTGGTTGGTTGAAGCTGGCAGCACGTGGGGGGCGTGCTGAGAAAGCACACAGGGGGCGTGCTGACATGGCGAGGCCTGGTTGGTTGAACTAGGCAGCACGTGGGGGCGTGCTGAGTCAGCACGCAAGAGCATGCTGATACGTAGCGACGCCTAGTTGGTTGAAGCTAGCAGCACGTGGGGGGCGTGTTGAATGCTCACCTCTATATAAGGCAAAACTCGGTACCATTTTCATTCTGAAGAAGAGTGTACTTTGAGTGGTCTTTGAGTGTTGGTAGTGTAATGGAGGGTACTGTAAATTTGGTAGTGTATCGCAACAGTGAGATAATACGGAATACTCATGAGGGAGTGAGGTTTGTGTGCCAGAATCCGTTTTCGTTTGTGGTTCCATGCACCATGACGTTAATGGAGCTTCAGAACGGTCTTTGTCAAAATATGGAGAACGGTATGTTAACGAGAGTGAGCAGAATTCTGTACCAAAATTCTGTTGTAGTTTTTGGTGGTCTAATACAGTTTGATATCATGTCGATCACTGATGAAACGAGTATGCAGAATATGTTCCAAATTCACCGGCAAAATCAGATGCGACAGCCACAAATTGAACTGTATGTTGAGTTTGAAAACATAAAGGCAGAAGAGATTCAAAATGATTTAGATATAGAGGATGATAGAGCTGCAGTGTGCGAAGGAATGAATAGTGACAGCGAAGAGGACTTCGAAGCCACTTATGAAGCCGGCGACGACCCACCCGGAGCTGCCGACCCACCTGAGTCATACAGGTAACCTCGAACTGAGTCATCCACACCCGGAGTTGTCAACCCACCTGCCTCTGCCGGAGCAAATGCACCGGGGTTGTACTCGTCAACAACCACGAACGCCCGCTGCGGCTGGATGATCCAAATTTTAAAAAATTTAAATACATAAAAAATAAAATGTGTCAACTTACATAAATTGGATGATCCAAATAATTGATAGTATGTTCTTCGGGTGCCGTATAATTACGTACCATTTTTTAATCACTACAAACTAATAATTTTATTTTCAAAATTTTTTTTCTTCTAAACCACCACTTACACTATACACTACTATCACTACTGCTACCAATACTCTCTTCACTACTGCGCCGTATAATTTTTTTCTTCTTTCAAGCTACACGCTCCTCCTCATACACTATTTTTTTTTCTCTCTCGATTCCTTGCTTCAGCACTCTCCTTGTGTGCTTCAATGGAAGGAAAGAAGATTGAATTTATAAAGGGTTGAAGGCTGCTCACTAGTTACCGGAGTGAGGGGCTGTTTCCTGCATGCAGACAGGATTGCAACACGCCCCCTCCCATGCTGCTGCTGTAACATTGGAACTCAGCAAAAATCTGCACCGCTTTACGGGTTCCACAGCACCACGCCCCTGGCGTGTTGGTAGTGGACTGCCATCCGTCCCTGCTCGCCACATCACCACGCCCCCTGCGTATTGACGGGGTGCTGACACATCACTGACGAACTCAGACATCACGTCCCCGGCGTGTTGAATCTAACACCACACTTCGACAAAATACCTCCTTCACCAATATTCAGCCAATACACAAAAAAGAGTTCCATAAGAAAAATAATTTCTGTTTTATTTCGCCATATATTTTTTTCTTTACTCTACCTCTAATGAATTTGCAACATGGTATTTGATTCCAAGACTTTGAGATCTGGCATTTTCTGTTAATGTCAGGTAAGGTAATTATTTTCTTATCCCTTTCCTTGTGGATTAACATATCGATGACGCATTGATAAATTATTAATACTTCATTTACATATGCCAAACAATTATATGTATTTTTCTTTTTTTTTAATCATAATTCTGAAAATAAGATCGAATCAGTCGATTTATTGGATTAACCGAAAATTGGTTCTCTGACTAATTCAGTTGAGGTCAGAAATTATCTGACAAAAAATCGATAAACAAACTGGCCGAACTGGTTATTAACTGATGAATTGTTAGAACAGGTTCAATTTTAGAGAGTTTTTGTTTCAGACCCAGACGCTTCAGAATGACGTCTTTTTTAATTTTTTATTTAAAAAAAAAAGATTCAGAGATCAAAAACCCTTACCACCCATTTCTCTCTTTGAAAATTGAAAAAAATGTAACCCTAAACCCTTCGATACCCAGCATCCCAGCCACCATCCCACTCCACTAACTCATGAGCTCAAACTCATCGTCAAATCATTCTCCTCAAGTGGAGGGTGCTGTCGCCGCCAAGTGGATGTGTTTGTGATGGATACTTTGCTATTTCATGGATCGGGTTATGTGGATGGGGTTTTAGTTTTTAGTTTAGGTATCTTGGATAGTTTGATGCTGATATGGTCGGTTTGGTTAGATGGTGATTGAAAAGTTGTGATAGTTTGTATCCGGGGTGTGTGGATATTTTGGATGATGAGATTCACTAACTGATCATTTAAAAAATAATTCTAGTAAATTAACTAGTGTTGATTTTCTTATATATATGTTGGGCACCTTCATCCATCGTTCTTCTTGAGTTTGGGTTTGTATTCTCCTTTAATTCTTCCGCTTTCCACCCTATTTGCTCAACTTTTAATTCCTTGCTCCGTTTGATTTTAGGATGTTGTTGATTAGTTGAAGCCTCTAGATAATTACTGCAATTTTTGTATTCATGGCCAATGTATCTGCAGAATGTGCAGTAAGTTCCTAGACGTTCATATCTAAGTTGAATCACAAAGGTTGGGTTGTTGGGCCTGAAACTTTGATTGATTGTTTAAGGGATTTGGTTATGTCGAGTTCAATTATGGCTTCATGATTCGTCCATCTTTTCCTCTCATATTGAAAGTTGTCACCTCCAAAACTTCACCAACCCTTTTTACTATCTTGGTTGTAGCCTCAGTAGTTTTGCAATTCTCAAGCATTCCCAAAAGTTGCGCTCATGTAGAAATTCTTGTGAAATCCTCTTCTTCTATCCTTGTTCCTTCCTTCCACCTCCTTAGATGAATCACATATTGCTTAGAAAGTCATGGAGATCCCCTTTTTATTCGGATCACGTTAGCCTCTCGATTAAAAAAAATTGGTATATATTATCTCTATGCATTTTGATTCGCATTTCTTCTGGTTGATTCTAGATCGCATTGAAGGCTACCTCCATGGTTCCACTGCCAAATTCTCTATCCGCCATCAATCTCTGTATCAAGCTTCTATTACAATTTTTTATATCTTTTCTTATATCTTCCTTCTATAAAAAAATTTCTTCTTCGTCTTCTCCACTAGGTGGATCAGGGTCATAGTTTAGTAAGGTTCTCCTCATCACTATGCCTGCAGTTGCTCAATAGAACAATAAAATTTTTAAATCACACTCGTATTTAGAAACAGGATTCCGTAAGATTTTGACCAAACCCTAATAGAGCACAAAAGTTCTAATATTGACAAAAGATTATTATTTAGTAATATGTAAATAGCATTCTAAATTTCTTTTTCTTTTATATTTTAAATTTCTAAGCATACAAATTGTTTCACACTTAGAACACGTGAACGACCAAAGTTTGGCACACGGAATAATAAGTACATACATTTTTTATTTCTTTTTTTCATAGAAAAATTAGCAAGTATAGTGCATGCATACAAAGGTATAGGTCTCATTATTTTTGCTTATCCATTGAATATTATAATTCTTAAGAATTATTCTCCACGTACAAGCGTTTTTCCATACAAGTCATACAAGTCATTTATATTCACGCGCTTTCACGTTTTTCTCTGGGCCTCTTCTTCTTCTTCGTAATTTTTCTTTCTCGTTATCATCGTCATCAACACCACCTCTTCCTCCTTCTTTTTTCATTGAAATTTCTTCACCTCTTTTCTTTTTCTCTTTCCCCTTCATCATCAGTTATCTCGTTGTTGAAGATAATAAATAATTTACGTTCAAATTGTCAATTGAACTAGAACGAAATTGATTATTGTTTTGAATCTAATCAAGTGGCTAAAGTGTGGTTCAATTTAGGAAAAAAAATACAGTGTTAGAGGAAATATTTTTCTGCAGCAAATTTGGGTGTAGCACGAAGATATTTGGGTGTAATACGAAAATATTTGGGTGTATTTTAAGAATTTTTGAGTGTATTTTTATTCTGATAAGTTCTGCATAACTCAAAACTCTTCCTCTTCCTCCTTCTCATCTTCTACTATTTCTTATTTTTTTTATCATCATCACGATCTTCTTCTTTTTTTTCTTATTCATCTTTTCCTTTTTATTTTATCTTCTCAAGTTTCTTCTTGTTTTACTCTTTTAACAAGAATAAAAATAAAAAAATCAAACAAAGAAGAAGAAGAAATACATAATGCTGCAAAATTACTTGGAAGAGGATGAACTTACATTCATTTAACTAAAAGAAAGAAAGAAATAAGGAAAAAAAGAAGAAAAAAATGCAGCATTAGAGAAAATATTTTTCTGTATTTGCAGCAAATTTGGGTGTAGTACGAAGATATTTGGGTGTAACACGAAGATATTTGGGTGTATTTTAAGAATTTTTTGGTGTATTTTTATTCTGATAAGTTTTGCATAATTAAAAACTCTTTCTCTTCCTCCTCTTCATCTTCTACTGCTTCTTCTTCTTCATCTTCTTATTTCGTTTTCTTATAATTCTTCTTGGGAGAAAAAATCAAACAAAGAAAAAAATTCATAATATTGCAAAATCAATAGAAAGAGGAGGAGGAAAAAAATACAGTAACAACAACAATAATAAAAAACAACGATGAAGATGAAACACACGAAGAAAAAGGAAGAGAAACACAAAGAAGGAGAAAAAGAAGAAGGAAGAGGAGGAGGAGAAGGAGGAACGTGAAGAAGAAGAAGTGTCTTCCATAATGGTGAGTGAAAGCGCGCTTTGGAAACAGTTGAGTGACGTGCATGTTATCACGCTCCAATGGGTGAATGTAGTTTTTGTTAGATTTGGTCCAACTTGTAAGACTTATAAACTAAAAAAATTTGTATGTGTAGTATAACTCAATTCTTAATTACCTAACAAATCTTTCTATCTTTTTTGCGACTATTGTCTTATATGAAAAGGCCTAAAAGGTAAATAATTAATTAATGTAGAAATGGGCATACATTGTATATAGTTCTTCTTTTTAAGATAGGCCAAAAAGATTTGATGCTTCAAAGTACTAATAGAATTTATCATATAAATTACTTATAACATACTGAATTTTTTTGTGTTTTAGCACATTATAATTTAAATAATATATATATGCTCATATACATTCAGATGTTAACATTTATTTATCTTGACATTTAGTTTGTTTAAAAGAAAAATACATGCATATACACAAATTGATGTTTTCTATTTCTTATAGTACTATTAGTGTTAAATAAAATAGACTAAATTACTATTTAATCTTAAAAATTTTAATTAATTAAAAAATAGTATTTTTTCAAAGACTATCCGATATTGATATTTTTTATTGATTTTTTAAATAATTATTTAAATATTTATATAAAAAATTAGATAAATTACATTAACAGTTTGTTACGAAAAAATAAGATGTATTTTGTCTAATTAAAATTAGTTTTAAAAGATTGAAATACTATTATTTTTTAATATTTTATAAAAATATAAATCTTTTATTAGAACGATCCAAAATGATAATTTACTAAATACAATACCTAAAATACCTATATCTTTTACAATAAAAAAATAATTAATGGTACCGTTCCGTCTAAATTAAAAATCAACTTCACTGATATTTTTTTATATATATATTTTACATGAATATACATAAAAATGATATCAAAGAGTGAGAGAGTAAGTGTGAACTGAAAGTCTCAAAAAATTATGGTATGACATATTAATTGAAGTGGATAACAAATGTGAACTAAGAGCTCAGAAAAGTTATGGTATAACATTTTTATTGAAGCTGGTAAGAAGAGGCTTTATTTGCAAGAAATAAGTGTAATTTGTAAACTAACGAGATTCATCCGTTTGTCACCTATTTGAATCTAATTATACTCTATTTCATGTAATAGCCAACAACAAAAGCAGCAAAATTCATGTTGGGAGGCACAATTTATTAGTATTGCAAAGTATTTGATTGTCAAATTATTGGTGTTTTTCAATGGAAGAAAATATCAATATCAAATTGACCTTTTATAAAATTAATTTTATAAATTTTATTTTGATTAAAAATGAATTAAATGTGATTTATATTTAGTAATTTTTATGTTAAAATGGATTATAATAAATTAAATATTAGTTTGATTATATTATTTAAAAATATTTTTGGTAACAATTATTAAAAAGAATATAATTTTAAATAATTATTTTATATTATTTTATTTTAAATATTTAAATAAATTTTAATATTTTTTAATACTCTCAGTATTCTTTGATATTTTTTAACTATAAATTTTTATTATTTATCATTTGAATATTATTTTTATGTTAGTTTTTTATTTAATTTGATCTTTCTAATAAGATTAATAAAATTACAAGACAAAATGAAAAAAAAGTAAAAAAAAAAACTCATGGACAAGAAATAATAAAAATCCCATAAAAAAATAATAACATACATGAGGGAGTATTATAGAAAAAATATTATAAAAAATAATAAAATTCATCATATGAATAATGAACTGAACGAAGGATAAAATTAATAGATAAAAAATAATATTTTTTAATTAATCGCCTAATGGACAAAAATAAATACAAAAATTAAAACTTGTAGTTTTAGTGCAAACGCGATAGAATCACGTTTGCATTTAGAAAGAAAAAACAGCCCAATAAAAAATAAGTTCCAAAATTAGGACTAAACTTTAAATTAATCTAAAATATTCTAAAATACTAATAACTCTAAATTAGAATTACACAAACAAACTCATGGATGAATATGAAAAACTAAATCATAGCATTTTGTTTTTAATATCTTTTGTATTTTTTCTCAAGAATTTTTTTTTATGTTTTTCTCTTGTTACAATTATTATTTTTATGAGCCTAGTTATCAGAATCAAATCGGTGATTGAATCAATTAAACTATTGGTTCATTGCTTTGTTGATTCAACCGATGAGTCATAGGTTAAATCAGTAAAATTAGCTTTACGTAAATAAAAAATATAAAACAATTAAAAATCTAATTTTATTATTAAATAAGTATATAAAATAATAAAAAAATAAGTATATAAAATTTTAATATTTTTTTATAATAAAAATTTTTTAATTTTATTTTTATATTAAAATAATTATTTTTTTATTTTAATAATTAATTAATTAATTTATATTTATTATATTGTTATATTTTTTTTACTTTTTAAGATATTTAAAATATTTAATACGTTGACACGCTGATATTTTTTTATATATATTTCACATGAATGCACATGCAAATGATATCAGAAAGAGAGGAAGTGGGTGTGAGCTGGGAGTTCCGATAATGCACGTGCAAATGATATCAGAAAGAGAGGAAGTAGGCGTGAGCTGAGAGTCCTGATAAACTATGGTATCAAATGTTGATGTGCAAATGATATCAGAAAGAGAGGAAGTGGGTGTGAGCTGAGAGTTCCGATAATGCACATGCAAATGATATCAGAAAGAGAGGAAGTAGGCGTGAGCTGAGAGTCCCCATAAACTATGGTATCAAATGTTGATTGAAATCCATAGTGGATGTGAATTGAGAATCCCCATAATTATGGAATGACACGTTAAAGTATTTTAAAATATTGATATTAACTCTAAATTAGAATTACATAAACAAACTCGTGGATGAATATGAAACAAAACGTAGCTTTTTGTTTTTAACATCTTTTTTATTTTTTTTCAAGAATATTTTTTTTATGTTTTTTTCTCATTACAATTGTTATCTTTGTGAAGCTAATTGTCAGAATTGAATTGGTGATCAAACTAATTAGACTATTGGTTCATTGATTTATATATTAAATCGATGAGTCACGGGTTGAATCGGTAAAATTAACCTTATATAAATAAAAAATATAAAATAATTAAAAATCAAATTTTATTATTAAAAATAAGTATATAAAATTTTAATATTTTTTTATAATAAATTTTTTTAGTTTTATTTTTATATTAAAATAATTATTTTTTATTTTAATAACTAACTAATTAATTTATATTTATTATATTATTATATTTTTATTTTTTAAGATATTTAACACACTGACACACGTTGATAATTTTTTTATATACATTTCACATGAATGCACGTACAAATAATATTAGAAAAGGGAGAAAGTGGATGTGAGCTGAAAGTTTCGACAAATTATAGTATGACATATTGATTAGAATCGATAGTGACTGTGAACTGAGAATCCCAAAAAAATATGGAATGACATGTTAATTGGAATCGCTAGTGAGGCTTTATTTGCAAAAAATAATTTGTAGTGTTCGATCTTATTATATAAATATTTAAACTAGTGTAATTTGTAAGTCAATAACTTTCATCAAACATCACTCATTTGTGCATGTTGAGTCAGATTATACTCTATTTTATACAATAACTAATAATAAGAGTAGCAAAATTTATTAACCTCAATGGCACAATTTATTAGTATTGTTGATATGGACAGTAAAGGTCGGTTATGAGTTATAGTTCGGCAACGCACGATTTTCAAATTGTAACTGCATATTTCAGATAATCAGCATCTATGTTCTTCCTGTAATGTCGGATACACAGTTAATGCTCGGACGTTACATGAAAAACGGTCAGCTTCATCCAGCTAAATATAAGGAGAAGAACAGAGGCCAAAAGAAGTATTCAATCTTTTCCAAAAAGCATAAGCTCATATATCCTCTTACTAACTTGAGCGTCGGAGGACCTTTGCAGGTACCCACCACCTCGGTTCCCATCGCTGACGTGTTCGTGTTCTATCTCGAGAGTTTGCCGACCTTTACTGGAGAACGAGTTATATCTCGGCATCAACAGGTCAGAACATTTGGCGCTAGAAGGAGGGCCGATTTGAGATATCATTTGTTGTAAGCCCAAAATTCCTTATGGCTGACGCTCCTCCCCCTACCCCATCCGAGCTCCTAAGAATGGTGACCGAGCTCCAACAAGCAAACCAACGGATGGCAGAAGACAATCAACGAATGCAAAATCAAATCGCGCAACTGGTGAATGCTCGGCTGGAGCATAACAATAATGACCACGAACAACACGAAAATGATGAACGACAATCACTACCAACTCATGTCTCTGATACACCACAAAATAGGAATGACGAGGAGCAACAGAACGAAGAGGCCCAACCTGATGATGAAGGAGAAAAGCCCGACAACTCTGCAGGGCCATTCACAGCTGACATAATGAACTTCCAGCTCCCCAGATAGTTCACTCTACCAGCGTCGTTGACCCCATATGATGGATTGGGAGACCCAAAACAACATGTTAAAAAATTCCGATCAATTATGATTGTTAACGGTGCATCTGATACTATTTTATGCCGATGTTTTCCTTCTTTTTTAGATGGTCCTGCACTTGACTGGTTTTGCTCTTTGCCTGCAGATTCTATATCACGTTTTCAGGAGTTAGCCAAACAGTTTGAGGACCATTTTGCAGCCTCGGCGATATACCTCCATGATTCTGACTACTTAACGACCATTAAGCAGGGACCACAGGAAAGTCTAAAGGAGTATATAACTCGGTTCACCAAGGTCGCCATGAGTATTCCGGATTTGCACCCTGAGGTTCACCTTCATGCCATTAAAAGTGGTCTTCGTCCAGGGAAGTTCCAGGAGACCATTGCTGTTGCTAAGCCAAAAACTTTGGCCGAATTCTGTGAGAAAGCTAAAGGACAGATAGATATAGAAGAGCTTCGCCAAGCACGAAAGTCAGATAAGTCGGTCACTAAAGAGGACGAAAGAACTTGCGATAACAAGAAGGTCTTCAAGCCAGTCCCCCCGTTATGAATCATACACCCAGTTCAATACCAAAAGGGATGATATCATTAAGGAAATTTTGAATTCAAAGTTAATTAAACCCCCCCCCCGCAAGGCAGGCAGTTATCCCGAACCCAAAAACGTAGACAAATCAAAATACTGCACCTTTCACCAGAAGCACGGCCACACAACTGATAAGTGCGTAATTGCTAAAGATCTCCTGGAACGATTGGCACGACAAGGCCATCTCGATAAATTCTTTGCAGGTCATATGCAGAAGAGAACAGCATCCAGCTCCGAGCAACCCACAGCAGGTCAATCGTCAAAGGAGAAGGATAAAGTTCCGGCTCAACCTCGGGGAGTAATCAATTGTATTTCAGGAGGTTATGCCGGGGGAGGAAATACAAGCTCGGCCAGGAAGCGAACTTACCGAGCTATGTTAGCAGTCGGAGATACTGCCCATAATTCTGCACCAATTCCAGATGTCCCCGAGCTGACTTTTCGCCCTACCGACTTCAATTGCAGCCACACAAACTACGACGATCCCGTGGTTGTCTCTATCCAACTGGGAGACCTTATTGTTCGGAAAGCACTGCTTGATCCAGGAAGTAGTGCTGATGTACTTTTCTTTGCAACATTTCGAAAAATGAAATTGAGCACTAACATTTTGCAGCCATATTCAGGAGACTTGGTCGGATTCTCAGGAGATCGAGTCCCTGTCTTGGGGTCCGCATGGTTGCAAACTACACTAGGCGAACAACCATTATCCAGAACACAGGATATTCAATATCTCATCGTAGACTGTTTTAGTCCTTATAATGTTATCTTAGGGAGACCTTTTTTAAACAGATTTGCTGCTATCGTTTCTACATATCACCTCTGTGTCAAGTTCCCTGTGCAGGATAATGTCGTCGCAACCATACATGGTGATTTGCAAGAAGCTCGGCAGTGCTACAACATAAGTTTGAAGCCCGTCAGAAGGAACACTGAAGCTAGGGTCAACTCAATACAATCCGAACAACCAATCTTGGCAGAATTAGACCCAAGAGCCGACTTTCAGGAATGCCCTATGCCTAATGAAGATCTGGAAAAGGTCGCCTTAACCGAAGACCCAAAAAAATTCACATTTATCAGAACATCAATTGACGACGAGGTCAAGAACAAGCTGATTAATTTCTTGCGTATGAACGCCGACCTCTTTGCTTGGACCTCCGGGGATATGCCAGGGATTAGTTCGTCAGTAATCACACACAAATTAGCCGTCAGTCCGGCAGCCCGACCAGTTTCCCAGAGGAAGAGAAACCTCGGCGCCGAGAAGTGATCAGCCTCCATAACAGAAGTCAACAAACTTCTCGAAGCACAGTTCATCCGAGAAATCAGATTCACCACGTGGTTGGCTAACGTTGTTATGGTAAAAAAGAATAACGGTAAATGGCGCATGTGCGTCGACTTTACTGATTTAAATAAAGCCTGTCCAAAGGATGCTTATCCTCTACCTTGCATAGACACTTTAGTAGACAATTCTTGTGGTTACGGCACTTTGAGTTTTATGGATGCATATTCTGGTTATAATCAAATCCTTATGCATCCATCAGACCAAGAAAAAACAGCTTTTATAACTGAATATGGTAATTATTGCTATAATGTTATACCTTTTGGTTTAAAGAATGCAGGGGCGACATATCAAAGGCTAATGAACAAGATTTTCGAGTAGCAAATAGGCAGAAATATCGAGGTATACGTCGACGACATGGTCGTCAAGACAAAGATTGGCCAATCCCATATACAAGACCTTGAGGAAATATTTGCACAAATCAGAAAATATAGTATGCGGCTAAACCCCGAGAAGTGTGCCTTTGGTGTGAAAGGCGGAAAATTCCTCGGATTTATTCTAACAAGTCGGGGTATTGAGGCAAATCCAGAGAAGTGCCAAGCAATACTCGATATACACAGTCCGAAGACGACGAAAGAAGTTCAAAGGTTAACAGGCAGATTAGCGGCATTGTCAAGATTCTTGCCGTGCTTGGCGTTCAAATCTTTTAACTTTTTTCAATGTTTAAAGAAAAGTGCGAAGAGCTTTTCTTGGGATGACAAATGTGAAGAAGCATTTTTGGGTTTGAAACAGTTCCTTTCCAAACCACCTGTTTTGCAGAAACCAATGCTCGACGACCCATTATATCTATATTTGTCTGTTACTGATATGACCATTAGTTCTGTTCTTATTACAGAAAACAACAAAGACCAGCAGCCAGTCTACTTCGTCAGCAAGTCATTACAAAATGCAGAACTTAGATATCCAAAACTTGAAAAGCTCGTCCTGGCACTAATTTTCTCTGCGAGACGACTCCGACCTTATTTTCAGAGTCATACAGTCATTGTCAGAACAGCACACCCACTTCGGCAGATACTTTCTAAACCTGAATTAGCAGGACGACTAATTAAATGGTCTATTGAACTCTCCGAGTTCGACATACAATTCCAACCTAGGAGATCTGTTAAATCGCAATGTTTAGCCGACTTTGTGGCCGAATTTACCAGCACTTCATCCGAGGAAAGAAGTCCGCTCTGGACCTTGTTTGTTGATGGCGCTTCAAACCCTCAAGGAGCTGGAGCAGGAGTACTGCTAGAAAGCTCGGATGGTATAGTTCTCGAATATTCTCTCAGATTTTCATTCAAAGCCAGCAATAACCAAGCAGAATACGAAGCCCTCATAGCTAGGCTCAGGTTAGCTACTGATTTACATATTGGTAATTTAAAAGTTTACTGCGATTCCTTATTAGTCGTCCAACAAGTAAATCAAAGTTTCCAAACAAAAGATCTAACTCTTTTGAAGTATTTAAATATTGTTTAGAGGCTGTTAAATGAATTTTCTAAAGTGGAAATTGTCCATATACCTAGAGAACAAAACCACAGAGTCGATGTTTTATCAAAACTAGCAACAACGCAAGCACACACTGCTACACTTTTACAATCAACTTTAGACAAACTGAGCATTGAATCAGCCACCATTTTGACCACTTTGAGTAAAGAAAGTTGGCAGGAACCTTACATTCAATACCTCCGCCATGGTTCCATTCCGAAGGAAATTGGAGACAAGAGTAAATTCAGAAGACAAGCTTCTTTTTTTACCTTGTTAAATAACACTCTGTATAGGCGAGGTTATTCTCGACCATTGTTAAAATGCTTGGATAGGTCAGAAGCAGATCTTCTCTTAGCCAAGGCCCACGAAGGGATCTGTGGCATACACTGTGGAGCTCGGAGCCTAGCACAGAAGGTTCTCCGAGCAGGTTTTTATTGGCCGACAATATGGGAGGACAGTAGGCGCAAAGTCAGAACCTGCGACAACTGTCAAAAACACTCGCCGATCATTAATATGCCTGCTGAGCATCTTCATCATTCAGTGGTAAGCTGGCCGTTCAATCGATGGGGGATAGATATCCTCGGTCCTTTCCCCACTGCTCCAAGACAGGTGAAATTTTTAGTAGTTGCAATAGATTACTTTTCTAAATGGATTGAGGTGCAGCCGCTGGCAAAAATCACATCATCACAAATGATAAGTTTTGTTTGGAAACATATAATTTGTAGATTTAGTATACCAAGCCACATCGTAACTGATAATGGTCGGCAATTTGCTAATAATACTTTCAAGGAATTTTTGCAGAATTTAAAGATAAAACAACACTTCTCTTCTGTGGAGAATCCGCAGTCCAACGGCCTGGCAGAGGCCGCTAATAAGGTCATCTTGCAAGTATTAAAGAAGAAGCTCGACAATGCAAAAGGGTTATGGGCCGAACTTATTCCTGAAGTGCTATGGGCATATAACACTACAGTCCATTCAACGACCAAGGAAACCCCGTTCCGGCTGGTCTACGGATCTGAAGCAATGATCCCCATTGAGGTGTCCCAAAACTCTATTCAGACGTTAGCCGAACATCATGAGCAAGCTCGGCAAGCGGAGCTTGACCTAGTTGAAGAAATTAGAGAAATAGCAGCCGTTAGGCATAGAGCCTTACAACAGCAAGTGGGCCGATGATATTCTCGGAAGGTAGTTCCAAGATCATTCAGCAACGGAGACTTAGTACTTCGGAAGACTGAACAAGCTCGCCGACCTCCTTCTCACGGGAAGCTCGCCGCAGCCTGGGACGGTCCGTACCGAGTATCTGAGGTGCTAGGTAGAGGAGCATATAAATTGGAGCAGCTAGATGGCACACAAATTCCCAACACATGGAACATTAACTCTTTGAAGCAATATTACAGTTAACAATAAGCAGCATACCAGTACTCTTTTTCCTACCTTGAGAATTTTTTCCCCCGTCAACGCTTGAAAACACCTGATAAAAGCCCACCCGTTCGGGTGTATTTGGGATGGAGCACAATTCAGCTGTTTCATCACATCACATTCAAAGCTGGAAAAAGGAAGTTTAACTTTCAGTTCCTCGATCATGCAACTATAAATATAAAAATTTTCAAAATCCATTTTTCTATGGAAAACATGGTCAGTTTGACTGCATGGCAACAGTTCTATATGAAAACCAGCCCTCACTATCCTACCCATGTTTACCCGCTTCACACTCTCAATATCAGAAAACAATGAAGCCCGTATATGGACATCACTGTCAACCCAGTCATAACTCTCATCATCTTTAACTTGGGGAAGCAATTTTTTCTTCTTCTCACTCATTCTTAACGAATCTAGCAGAAAAAGTAATGGGAACAGAGGGGGGTGAAGAAAGCTTACTAACCTCTTCTACTCATGGTCCCTTAAGAGCTTCTGCCTCCAGCTTAAACCCAATGAGTGAGAAAACTTGAAACCTAACCACTAATTTAATTAACTTTTCAGTTCCATAATTAAATCTTAGCCGTGCAAGCCAAACTCACTTTAACGGTTGAAGCGTGACATTGGAAGTTGAACCAAACAAATAATAAATAACACAAGGGCCAATAAAAGTAAATGACTCAAATTTATTTCAAACAACGCTTTCATATGCCAAGGTTGGATTCTGATGAGCCACGTTGACCTGGGGGCTGGGCATACCGAACTATAACTCGTCAAGACAATAAAAAAGCTCAACCTGTCTCTTTCAAATCAGGCCAAGCTTGGAGGCTGTGATATGGACAGTAAAGGTCGGTTACGAGTTATAGCTCGGCAACGCACG
The DNA here is from genome assembly GCF_003086295.3 of Arachis hypogaea. Taxonomy (NCBI): domain Eukaryota; kingdom Viridiplantae; phylum Streptophyta; class Magnoliopsida; order Fabales; family Fabaceae; genus Arachis; species Arachis hypogaea. Next base: position 19,142,757 of record NC_092046.1, on the reverse strand, counting down.
ATTTTCAAATTGTAACTGCATATTCCAGATAATCAGCATCTATGTTCTTCCTGTAACGTCGGATACACAGTTAATGCTCGGACGTTACATGAAAAACGGTCAGCTTCATCCAGCTAGATATAAGGAAAAGAACAGAGGCCAAAAGAGGTATTCAATCTTTTCCAAAAAGCATAAGCTCATATATCCTCTTACTAACTTGAGCGTCGGAGGACCTTTGCAGGTATCCACCACCTCGGTTCCCATCGCTGACGTGTTCGTGTTCTATCTCGAGAGTTTGCCGACCTTTGCTGGAGAACGAGTTATATCTCGACATCAACAGGTCAGAACAATTGTAAAGTATTGATGTTGTGAAGTTAAATTATTAGTGCTTTTCCAATAAAAAAAAATATTAATACCAAATTGACCTTTCATAAAATTAATTTTATAAATTTTATTTTGATTAAAAGTGAATTAAATGTAGTTTATGTGTAATAATTTTTAATATTAAAATAAATTATAATAAGTTAAATATTATTTTAATTATATTATTTAAAATTATTTTTGACAAAAATTATTTAAAAAAATTTTAATCTTTTTTAGTATTCTCAATACTTTTTAATATTTTTTATTTATAAATTTTTATTACTTATGATTCTAATATTATTTTTATGTTAGTTTTTTATTTAATTTGGTCTTTATAACGAGATTAATAAAATCACAAGATAAAACAAAAAAGATTTCATAAAAAAAGTTAAAAAAACTCATTAACAAGAAATAATAAAGTCTCATAAAAAAATAATAACATACATGAAAAAGAATTAGAGAAAAAATATTATAAAAATAAAATAAAATCCATCACATGAACAATAAAGCCAAAAATTTAATTATAAATTTATTTTTGGTATTATTCTCGAAGATGAAAACATGGAGTGTTAAACCGAAAAGTAATGGGATCATTCTTCTCACGTTGTTAACGAGAAGGATTTTACAAATTTTTTTTAATTTTAAAAATAATTTTGTGGACTAAGAATGTTTATTATTTTTTTAAATGGATGATTAGGCATTTTTGATCCATCGTATACTGCCAGAGTTTTCTTTATCAGATTAAATTGACTAACTCAGTTTCTCATTTTATCTAAAAAAATTAATAATTAAATATTATTTCAAATAAAATTTTACTGTTTTGCGAAAAAAATAAAAAAAATTAGTTTTTATTTTAGTATAAATAAGTTAACCTCACAGAAGTAAATCATACATTCATTCACTTTTTTTTCTACTTTCATATTCTTTTAATTTCTCTTCAAGTTTTAGAACATTCATTTTTTTCATACCTTTATGTACTTACTTGTGATTTCTATTTGTGTTCTTATTTGTAATTTTTCTTGAAGTTTTAGAATGTAAGAATATTAGAGATATGAAATTTTTTTAGAAACAATAAAAATTAATGTGTATTTGTTACTATTTTTAATGGTAAGATTATACCATATACAAATGAGGATGTAAAATTTATCTATACGATTCCATCATCTTTTATTATTCATTGCATGATGTCATTTGTAGAATTATAAAGTATATTATGCCAACACATATATGATAATTTTTCAAAGAGAATCAGTACTATTTTATACAGACATCCCATATTAGTTTTTCGTAGTATAATACAGTTTCAAGTAATGAATGTGACCAATGAAGCCACCATGCTAGAGATGTTAATGATTTATCAATAGAATCAAACTCATGTGTCGATGATCGAGTTATATGTTGCATTCAAAGAATTGGCTATTAGTCATGAAGTGAACGAATCCTTCGTAAATGAAGGGAACAACACATACTGTAAAAAAGAAAATAACAGTGACAGTGATGAGGAGTTCTTAACCAATAATGACATGTTGGGAGAAAACGATGAAAAAAACGAGAGCACGAACACGGAAGTTCAGACTGTAATAAACATGGTAACAAACCAACATCCTTTTGGTTTGTCATCTTTTATACGAAGCTATGAACGTACCAAAATTTTCTGAGCTGGCAAATTCAGCTGTCATTATTTTATTTTTCGTTATAATAATTTTACTTTTTAATCTTTAAATTACGATTATACGTTTTAAATTTAGATATTGAATTATTTAAAATATATTTGTTGAAAGTACATATTTTATGAATTTAGTTAAGGTACCAGTTAAATACAAGTATACAACTAAATATACTTTTATACAACTTAAAAATTGATATTCTTCATATACAAGTATTCCTTCTGTGCAAGATAGTGAGTTTGCTATTGGAATAGAATTCAATTCCAAGAGAGCTGTAGTCATGGCAATTAGGAATTACACAATTTCTAAGGGAGTCGACTACAAGGTCTTTGAGTCTGAGCCTTTGACATTTTATACAAAATGCCTGCAATATGGCAAAGGTTGCGATTGGCTAATTCGGGCTAGTTAATTCAGAGAAAATATTGTTGGGAAATTAGACGATATAATTGAAGTCACACATGTACTATGGGTATAATTTCTCAAGACCATTTGAAACTGGATTTTGATACAATTGCAGATGCTATAAGGCCTCTAGTTGAAGCCGACCCATCTATCAAGATCTAAGTCATGGTTGCAGATATTCAGTCAAAATTCAACTATATAATAAGCTATCGTAAAACATGGTTGGCAAAGCAAAATTTGATTGCAAAAATCATTGGAGGTTAGGAAGCCTCCTATAGCGTTTGCCAGCATAGTGTATGGCAATGTGTGCACAGAACCTAGATTTTGTGGTTTAGGTTGATGCTATACCCGCATATCGTGGATCTGAGGTAGAGGAAGGTATCAAGATAATGCGCCGAGAGTCTTTGAACTTCCATCCATGCATCAAAGGGTTCTGACATTGTAAACCACTCGTGCAAGTTGATGGCACACATCTGTATAGATGATACAAGAGAGCTCTTTTGGTTGTTGTGTCTCAAGATGAGAACCATAATATTATGCCACTTGCTTTTGCCATTGTTGAAGGAGAGACCGATGACGCATGGCACTTTTTCCTCGATAATCTACATAGGAATTCCGTGAGGAGAAATGGTGTGGGTATTATTTCCGATCGACACAACTCTATTAGCGCAGCAATGGCTAGAAGTAATTGTGCATGGAATTCTCCTAGGGCATTTCATCTGTTTTGTGTTAGGCATATTGCGTAAAATTTTCTACGACGATTCAAGGCACCTTACTTACAGAAACTGATCATAAATATGGGTAACACATGTTCTTCATATACAGATAAAATTTGTTGGTTATAAATTTTTTATAAAGTAATGATTGGTGTCATGTTATAACGAATTTTTCTGTAGGGTATTCTAAGATAGAGTAACAATACAATGAGCAGTACCAGTGGTTGCGGGAGTAAGGAGAGGTATATACTCAATAGTGTGACAATATTGATCGTCGGCAATGGGTGATGGCTTTTGATGAAGGACATCGTTGAGGTCACATGACAACTAACCTGGTCGAGTGCATAAACTCTGTGTTAAAAGGTGTGTAACCTCCCTGTCACAGCATTGGTCAAAGCAACCTTTGACCGTTTGAATGAGCTTTTTACTCGGAAGAGCGCCGAGACTCCAGAGCAAATCACTACTGCATATGCCTTCTCAGAATTTGCCACTGCAAAACTGCAAGCAAATTTACAAGCATCGGGAAATGTATAAGTGTTTGAGATTCGTGAGATGCCTAGTGGTGCTAAATATATCGTTGACCTTGGGCGTAGAGTATGCAGTTGTGATAAATTCCAGGTGACTCGACTTCTAAGTCGCCATGTTTTTCGTCTTGTGCCAACCAGCATCTCAATTGGTGAACTTATGTTCATGATGTCTCTATAAAATGGATGAAATTCGTAAAATTTACCAGCACGAGTTTGTACCGGTAGGACATCCAAGTAAATGGTCAGCTGACACTGAGCCACAATTGATCTCTAATTCTGCACTCAGACGAGGCGGTAAAGGTAGACCGAAATCAACCCGATATTTAAATGAAATGGATATTCGTCAAATGCGTGGTCCGCGACAATGCAACTTCTGTAGGGAAGAGAGCCATAGTCGCAGTCGATGCCCTCATTGTCTCGGGTCGAGTTCAGGTGGTACTGTACTTGCACGAAAATCAAATTGTTGAAGTGGTGCAGGTTTATATGATTAATTCATATGTTAAATTTGTCTTTGATGTAATGTTGTTGTTTTTGTTAGACTATTATTGTGAAGAGATAAAAAATGTAACTAAATTTATGAAAATAAATCGAATGGTTAATTATGAAAAATTATGAAATCGATCAATTAACTTTAAAAAATTACATCGCATAACACACAAGATAGTTGATAACAAAGGAATTCAACACCAAAAAAAAATATACGTCAAACACATACACATCAAAATTCTTACTTACTTAAAATATAAACAAAATTTGATTATTTTATATTTTTACATGTATCTATGTATAAGTAATTAGCTCACAGCTGATTTTTAGTATTTATGTTCATAAAAGCATTATTTATTAAGAATATGAAAAAATTATAAATAAAATAAATTTATATGTATTTATTATAATTGAAATTTCAAAATCCCATATTCACAGTAAAATACTAAAATGAAATGCCTTAAATTTGTTGTAAAATAAATAATTAAGGAAGATATAAAATAAGAAAGTGTAAATAAAAAATCTAGTATTAATATAATTAGCTCAATAAAAATGATTCATATATATAAAAAAATTTAGTATTAATATAATTAGCTCAATAAAAATGATTCATATATATATATATATATATATATATATATATATATATATATATATATATATATATATATAAGTGAGAGAGATATATATATTATAGTAAGAGAGAGATATTGTTCAGTCAAAAAAGAGAGAATTATTATTGCTTGCTTGTATATATTGCCTGAGGATATGTCCTCTATTTATACATGCAAAAATTTCTTGTTTTCAAACTCTCATTTAATTCATTCACTATTGAGAATGTTGGACCGCCCATCATAAATAGGCATTCACCTTGTCATCCTTATCACAACACTCCCTCTTGGATGACCATTTAGGATTATTGCCTCGTTAAAACCTTACTAAAGAAAAATCCAGTGGGAAAAAACTTTAGTGAAGGAAAAAGAGTACAATATCCTTTAGTGATGGGGACTGCCTCATTAAAAACATTGTTAAGAAAAACCCAATGAGAAAAAACCTGACCAAGAAAAAAAAAGAGTACAATCTCCCCCTCTTGCCGACATTATTTAGGCTGCGTTTGTTTTTAGAGACAGGACAGAACATGACACTGAAATGGAAACAATAGGACGGAGACACTAAAAATTATCTTTTGTGTATTGTGTTTGGATACGATGGATAAGACACTAATGTAATGTCTAGTATTATGTTTGGATACACATGGACAAGACTAAAATATTATATGAAATGACTAAAATAGTTTCGTGATTCCAAATTTTCTACATCAATACAAATTAATTTAATAAAAAATGAGAGTACATAGGAGTACAGACGGAACTTGAAAAAAATATATTAGTATTTATATTAAAATAAAATTTATAAATATAATTATTTTATTTTAAAATTTATTATTAATATGTAGGAATACATATGGTTAAGATTAACAAAAAAAAACTAAATTTGAGTTTGATTAATAAAACATTTTGTTTAAGTTAATAAGCCAAATTAATTTTAAATAAAAAATTAATTTAAAAAAATCCATTTTTACATGAAAAAATAATTAGTTTTTGCATATAAAAATCTATTTTTATTTAAAAAAAACTAATTTTTTTTTTTATCTAAAAACTGATTTTTCTTTATAAAAAATTGATTTTTCTTTAAATTATATAAAATCAATTACAATTTATAAATTATTTTTTAGCATTTTAAAAGATTAATTTTACTTTTGCTAATATTTATCTTTTAAAAGTTTTAAGATTAATTATTTTTGTTATTATTTTTATTACAAATCAAATAATATAATATAAGGTTAAAATGGTATTGAAGTAAAACGATAAAAAGAAAAAAATTATCTACCCTCAATAAAAAATTCTACAGAAAGGAGAGAGTACCTAGAAAAGAAAGAGATAGAGGAAGAATAGGAAGAAAAAAAAGTATCTCTAAACAACGTAATAGAAAAAATAAAAAGGGATAATAGTGGAAAAAAGGAAAACAAAATTTATAAAATTGTCCGTGTCCACTCTTCCAAATCCCGTGTCCATCATTGTCCTTCGTGAAAGAGTGGACACAAAAGTATAAAAAATTGTCTCGGAGACAATATGTCCACTGTCCATGTCTCTGCTTCCAAACACTTTTTAAACAAGTGTTGTCCATGTCTCCGTGTCCTGCCCCCGAAAAGAAACACTACCTTAATGTCTCGAAATCGGCGCATCCCAATCTCATGTACCAATCTTTCAAAGGAGAATTTTGGGAGTGACTTTGTAAATAAATCTGCCAGATTATCACTTGAGCGGATCTGTTGGATATCAATTGTCCCTTGATTTTGAAGATCATGAGTGAAGAAGAATTTGGGAGAAATATGCTTTGTTCTATCACCTTTAATGTATCCGCCTTTAAGTTGAGCAATGCATGCTATATTATCTTCAAACAAGACAGTTGGAGCTATCTTATGATCAATCAGTCTACATGATGACAGAATATATTGGATCAGACTTCTGAGCTAAAAACACTCGCGACTAGCTTCATGAATCGCTAGTATTTCGGCATGATTAGAGGATGTTGCAGCAATCGTCTATTTCGTGGACCTCCATGATATAGCTGTACCTCCATATGTGAACAGATATCCTGTTTGAGATCTCCCTTTATGTGGATCAGACAAGTATCCAGCATCTGCATAGCCAATTAATTGTGACTTTGATTCATAGGGATAAAACAATCCCATATCAACCGTCCCATGAAGGTATCGAAAGATTTGTTTGATTCCGTTCCAATGTCTTCTAGTTGGAGAGGAACTATACCTTACTAATAAATTCACAGCAAATGATATATCGGGTCGTGTATTATTAGCAAGATACATTAGCGCTCCAATGGCACTAAGATATGGTACTTCAGGACCAAGGATATCTTCATTCTCTTCTTTCGGACAAAATTGATTCTTTTCCACATCTAAAGATCTTACAATCATTGGAGTACTTAATGGATGTGACTTATCCATATAAAATCTCTTCAAGATCTTTTCTGTGTATGTTGTTTGATGAATAAAGATCCCATTTTTTGTATGCTCGATCTGCAGGCCGAGACAAAATTTAGTCTTTCCAAGATCTTTCATCTCAAACTCTTCTTTTAGAGTTTTTATAATTGTTGGAATCTCTTCAAGAGTTCCAATGATATTTAAATCATCAACGTACACAGCAATTATAATAAATCCAGATGCATATTTCTTTATGAAAACACACGGGCAGATATCATCATTCTTGAATCCATTTTTGGCCAGATACTCAGTAAGACGATTATACCACATTCGTCCAGATTGCTTTAGACCATATAAAGATATTTGTAATTTGACTGAGTATAACCCTTGCGAATATTCATTGGATGGTTTAGATATCTTTAGTCCTTCAGGGACTTTCATATAGATATCCCGATCTAATGAGCTATATAAATAGGCTGTTACCATATCCATTAAATGCATATGCAGTTTATGATATGCAGATAAACTGACCAAATAACGCAATGTTATCGCATCCACTACAGGGGAATACGTTTCTTCATAATCTATATCGGGCCTTTGTGAAAAACCTTGTGCCACAAGTCAGGCTTTGTAGCGCACAACTTCATTTTTCTCATTTCGTTTTCTCACAAATATCCATCTGTATCCAATAGGTTTTACATCTTCTGGTGTACGGACTACAGGTCCGAAGACTTCACGTTTTGCAAGTGAGTCTAATTCAGCCTTCATGGCTTCTTTCCATTTTGGCCAATAATTTCTTTGTCGATATTCTTCGACTGATCTTGGCTCAAGATCCTTATTTTCATGCATGATATTTAATGCCACATTATATGCAAATATTTCATTGACAATTGTCTTATTTCGGTCCCATTTCTCTCTTCTAAAGCATAATTTATCAAGATCCCGTCATTTTCACAATTTTCAAGTACCTGAACGTCTTCTGGTGTTAAAATTATATCAGAATTTTGGACAAATGCAGGTGTCTCTACTATATCTTTTCCAACAAAAATAGTATTTACCTCTTTTCGCTTTCGAGAATTTTTGTCTTTGGAACCGACAGGCCTGCCACGCTTCTGGCGTGTATTTGCTTCGGTGGCAATTTGTCCAACTGGGACATCAATTCGAATTGGGCATTTTTTGCTGGTATATAAGATTTGGTTATCCTCTTTGTATCGGAAAATGTATCAGACAATTCATTTGCTATTCTTTGTAAATGTATAATCTTTTGAACTTCTAGTTCACATTGCCTTGATCGAGGATCTAAATGCATCAAGGATGATGCATTCCAATTAAGTTCCTTTTCAAGAAGCTTATTCTCTCCCCCTAATGTTAGAAATTTTGATTCATCAAAATGACAATATGCAAACCGGGCTTTAAATACATCTCCAGTTTGTATCTCAAGATACCTCACTATAGAGGGAGAATCATATCCAACATATATCCCCAATTTTCTTTGGGGTCCCATTTTGGTACGATTAGGTGGTGCAATGGGAACATATATCGCACACCCAAATATTCTTAAATGGAAAATATTTGACTGCTGGCCAAATGCTAATTGCTTAGGAGATAACTGATGGTAACTCATTGGCCTCAAACGAATAAGTGCTGCGGCATGTAAAATAGCATGCCCTCAAACCGAGGTTGGGAGATTTGTTCTCATAAGTAAGGGTCTAGCAATTAATTGAAGGCGTTTAATAAGTGATTCTGCTAACCCATTTTGTGTGTGAATATAAGCTACTGGATGTTCAACACTTATTCCATTAGCCATACAATAAACATCAAAGGCTTAGGAAGTAAATTCACTAGCATTATCAAGACGAATTACTTTGATTGGATTTTCTGGAAATTGTTCTTTTAATCGAATAATTTGAGCTAGTAATCTCGCAAACGCCAGGTTGCGAGAAGACAATAAGCACACATGTGACCATCTCAAAGATGCGTCTATTAAGACTATAAAATATCTAAAAGATCCATATGGTGGATGAATAGGTCCACATATATCACCTTGAATCCTTTCTAAGAATTCATGGGATTCAAATCCAATCTTTACTGGTGATGGCCTTAAAATTAACTTCCCTTAAGAACATGCAGCACAACAAAATTCACTAGATTTAAGAATCTTTTGGTTCTTTAGTGAATGTCCATGGGAGTTTTCAATAATTCTTCGCATCATGGTTGTTCCCGGATGATCCAATCGGTCGTGCCAAGTTATGAATTCATTTGGGCTAGTAAACTTCTGGTTTACAATGGCATGTGATTCAATTGCACTAATCTTGGTATAATACAACCCAAATAAAAGTGATGGTAACTTTTCTAATATAATCTTTTTATTTAGATCATGAGTTGTGATACATAAATACTCATGATTTCCCTCATTCATTGTTTCAATATGATATCCATTTCGGCGAATATCTTTGAAACTCAACAAGTTCCTCAAAGACTTGATAGATAATAGTGCATTATTTATTATAAATTTTGTTCCTCCAAGAAACAAAATTATAGCTCTTCTGGAGCCTTCTATCACATTACCTGAGCCAATAATAGTATTAACACATTCTTCTTTTGGCACCAGATGGGTAAAATATATATCACTTTTGAGAATAGTGTGCGAACTTGTACTATCCGCAAGGCATACATCTTCATTATATATCTTTGCCATTTTCTTCAAAGACAAATAATAATAAAATGAGTAGTATGCACAATTAAATTAAATACTTGATCGAAATTATTTTTCTAAGAAACACTGTACATAAAAATAATGTAATATACTAAAATTTTATTTTAAAACTTGACATATTTAATGATTTCAAAATTCATGAACATTAATATTTCGTTATTTATATACATCATATTTGAAACTCAAATACATAGAAAATAATACTTAACAATAAGTTCTTTTCATTATTTATTTACATTGATACTTAACAATCTCACACATTAAACTATTCCATCATTGATCAATGACCAATATTTCCTTCAGGATCCTCAAAGAAATCAGATACGTCATAATGAGTGGTGGAATTTTCAGCATCATTTGAAACGAAATTTGTTTCCTTTCCTTTATCATCCTTTTTCAAAGATGCCTAGTAAAGATCGACTAGGTGCCTTGGGGTACAACAGGTACGTGACCAATGGCCCTTTCCACCACAACGGAAATACTTATCCTCTGTTGATTTATTTTGCCCAATATTTCTTTCTTTATCCCACTTCTAGTGAGATCCTCTCTTTTGAACATAATTCCTTTTCCTTCCATAATTTTTCTTGTTATTAAAACCTTGCCATTTACCTCTTCTGGGGTAATTTGCCGCATTTACTTCATGAAATGGGGCGGTGCCAGCTAGGTGCGCTTCATGATTTTTCAGAGCAACTCATTGTTGCGTTCAGCAACAAGAAGACAAGAAATTAACTCAGAATATTTTTTAAAGCCTTTTTCTCAATATTGCTGCTGCAGGAGCACATTCGAGGCATGGAAGGTCGAGAAAGTTTTCTCTAACATATCATTATCAGATATATTTTTCCCACATAATTTCATTCATGAGGTGATTCGAAATATTGCTAAATTATATTCATTTATGGATTTAAAATCTTGTAGACGCAAGTGCGTCCATTCATATCGGGCTTGAGGAAGTATCATCGTTTTTTTATGATTGTACCTTTCTTCAAGGTCTTTCCAAAGATTTGCAAGATCTTTTAATGTGAGATATTCATTTTTCAATCCTTCGTCAAGATGACGACGAGGGAAAATCATGGCCTTGGCTTTATCCTTTTGGGATGCATTATTTTCAGCCTTAATGGTATCTCCAAGATCCATTGAATCAAGATGGATTTCAGCATCTAGTATCAATGATAAATAATTGTTTCCAAATATATCAAGAGCATTAAATTCAAGATGAGAGAGCTTCGACATAATGAAAATTTGTTATCTGAGTCTTCCTAAAATTTGATCAGAGTCTCGTGCTGATAACGTGTTGTAAAATAAATAATTAAGGAAGATATAAAATGTAAAATCCCTAGAATACCCTTGTTCCTCTTTTTTTAAAACCAAACCCTAACCCTCTTCTAACACACTCACTCACCTCTCACTACCGCACACACTCTCACTCACCTCACACCCTCTTCCTCACAGCATACACACCCAGACTCGACGGAAAAAGAAAGAAAGAAAAGGGAAAGAGAGAAAAGGGAGACCGCGAGAAGAGGAGGGAGGAGGAAGTAGGGAGCTGTTCACGCCGAGCCACCATGCGAGGAGAGAGAGAGCCGCACCTCATCACCGCCGGCCTGGAGCACACTGTTTGTGTCCCGTCGCGTCGCTGCCAGCCGCGTCCAGCTCGCCGCAGTTGCGTCGCCATCAGAGGCCAGAGCCGAGAGAGGGGACGAGTGCGAGAGAGGAGTCGCGATGGAGGATCCGTTCACCATCTCACGTCTGTTGTTGCCATCAACGGAGCTCGTCGTCAAGGGAGTATCACCGACGTCACTGCTAATGAACCGTCTCAGTCCCTGTTTTGGTCTTGCTCAGCCCCACAGCCTTTCGTTTTTGTCTCTAAATCATCACCATTTTTCCCTATTCTGACTCCATTTGTGAAAACTGTAATGCTTCCACCTTTACTCTGCTGCATTTTGTTCTTTTCTTATATGCTCTTGTTTTAATTGCGATAATATGTCTTTGTTTTAGTACTATCGCTATACTTTTGTCATGTTTCTGCTGAAAATTATCTTGAGTACTGGTATTGGTGTTGTCATGGAACGGTTGGAGCTGTTGATGTTATGGTTACATCTGCAATGTAGCCGTGGAAGTTGCTACCACCGTCTTGGTCCAAATTCTATGCTCTTTCGTTCCATTCTATTCCAACCTTTCTCACCATTTAGTTTGGCACTCCGGACTCGGTTTCTTCGGTCCGTTAGGACCAAGTTGTGAGTAGACTTTACATTTATAATTATTTGGCTTTACATCTATAATTATTTTGATATATGCTGCTTGAATTCATGACTATATTTACAAGTTATCAATCAAGGATTTGAATTTGATTTTAATAATGGATTTATTAGAACTAAATATTTATTTTTGTGAAATTCAGATTTTTAACTTGCACATGAGACTGTGTACATGTTTGATGAAGTTTTGTATTATTTCAGAATATTCGATTTTATTTGAATATGTGTTTTTGTAACATTAAAGTATTATGGATACTTACTTATATGCTTTGAATTTGTAAAGTATATTTGACATTTCATATGATTGAATAAGATTCTTGATTAGAAATTATTATTGATTTGATACTATATATATTTGAAAGATCAAAGATTGATTGAATTTGAAATTATATGTTTTGAATTGGTTTGGGAGGCTCGTATTAGAAAACCGTAGTTAACGGCGGTTATGACGTTAACCTAGATGCATCTGGCTCAGACCTCAGCTAGCAGGGGCGTTGCTAGCCTAACGTGTAGGTCACACGTTGGATCTGTTATTCCGTACGGATACACTAGAGGAAAGGGCTACCCATAGAGGTAGAGCCGCCCATGTGTGGACTTTTGATTTGCTTTCTGTATGAGAACTCCCTTATTGATTCACTTATTATTATCAGCTACTATTTTCTAATTAAAATTACTTTGATAATAATATTTATATGGTCTCATGTGGATTATAAATGTATTGTCTAGTCACTGAGTTGCAAAACTCACTCCGTTTTTCAAAAAATATTTTTTAGGAATAACTCTTTGGTTATGAGAGCCTTTCTGTTCAATGATTTGCAATGGGTACACATTCTTTGTTGAGTTCTTAGACGTCATCTGCTCCATATGTCACAGGCAGGATCCATTCATATTTATTTATTCTATCTCTTATTAAAAATGTGTAATTATTCATTCTAGATACTTTAAAATTATTTAAAATATTTGTAACTTTCTTATTCAACTTATATTTGAGTCGGTTAGGCTTGCTTGGGGGTTATTTTCCTGAGCACCGGTTATGGCTCATTTTGGGCTGTGACATAAAATAAAAAAGTGGAAATAGAAAATCTAGTATTAATATAATTAGCTCAATAAAAATGATTTATATATGTGTTTACTTAATATTATATGAAGTAATATATATATATATATATATATATATATATATATATATATATATATATATATATATATTATAGTAAGAGAGAGATATTACTTAATAAAAAAAGAGAGAATTATTATTACTTGCTTGTATATATTACTTAAAAATATGTCCTACATTTATATATGCGAAAATTTCTTGTTTTTAAACTCTCATTTAATTCGTTCACTATTTAAAATGTTGGACCACTCATCATAAATGAACATCTACCTTATCACAACAAAATTTTGTATTATTAACATTTAACAAGCAAAACCCAATTTTCAAATCCTACGTTGTTTATTCACAGGACTACTTTGATTAATAATAATTGCCACTAAACACACGAGGTTTGCTTAAGTACCTAACCTATATATAGCATGTACTCTTTAGCTACCACTAGAATAATTAGTCTAAGTCTAATTATTCTGTTAGTTTTTATAATTTTATTAAATTTATAATTAAGTTTTTATATTTTATTTTTTTAGTTAGATTTTATATTATTATTTTTAATTTTATAATTAAATTTTTATTAATATAAAAATATTAAAATTAACAGAATATTATTTTATAAATAAAAGATAATTATATTCAAAAATTTAATTAAATTTTTATCATATATTTTTTAAAAATATTTTATTAATTTTAATATTTTTAATAAAAAAATTAATTATAAAATTAAAATTAATATAAAAACTTAATTATAAATTTAATGAAATTATAAAAACTAATTGGTTAGTCAAGTATTCTTTATACTACAATATATATATATATATATATATATATAGTGTATGAAACATTGACAAATATATTAATAAATAGATCAGCTAGTAGAAAATATATGCTGTAGGCCTGTAGCTACCAAATCCAAGTACCCGTAGCTTCTATGATGTCATGGAATCGTTTGAATTATTTAAATTCCTGCATTATTGGAGTACCAATATCCTTCAGCAGCCACTTAATTATGTGTCTCAGTGTATGGATGCTTATAAGTAAAAATTACCTATAAGTTTTTAGAGAATTGCAATATATAATCCCTTGAAAAATCACCAGACTATTTTCACCTTTTTCGCTAGTCTTCTATTCCGTTATTCCATCAAGGATTTATAAGCTGCAATTTTACAAGGACGGACTTTATATTTTTCTTTTAGAAACCTATAGGTTCATTCTTTTAGAAAATAAGAATTCATATATCCAAAAACAACATCAAAATTTAAAATAGAATTTGTGAATTTTCTCAACCTATTTCTCTTATCTTTTTTATTCGTGACTTTTTTTTATTCTTCACATATTCAACTTTGTAATATTTTTCATTGTAGAAAAAGATAGACATAAAATAATAAAACTACTCAAAGAAAATTACATAAAATGAGAGAATAAATGAGATTTTTTATGCAAGCACGAAAAAGAAAAGAAAAAAACTTCTAAGAAAAAGAATAATACTTAAAAAGATACTCTCTTTTCTCTCATGACTGTTTCTAAATTTTGCCAAATGATGAGCTAATGAACTTTGCTGCAATTTTCTGGAGCATCAAACTTTGCTATGCCTTCAGCATGGGCTTATTTTGGTTTGCCTTGGAATTTGGGCCTCCAATACTAAACACACATCAAACTACACTAACAATTATGACCCAAAAAACAAAAACTACACTAACAATTGGGTTATTAATTCATAATTCAATCTATGGTTATTTACCGTGTGTTGAGCTTTTGTTAATTTGTTGTTAGGATCTATTTTTAAGAAAACAATAATGTCACTGTTATTTTGATAATGTTAATTTTTTTTTTACAACAATTCGTATAACTATACAATGAATAATTAATGTGTATTATAAAAAAATAGAAGTGAAATTATTATTTTTCCTAATTGTAATATATATACATGAAATTCAAGTCTGTTAGATTAAGAATTATAAAAATAATGCAATGGAATTAGAAAAGATTTGTATTGATAAATAAAAAAAGATAAACGAAGGAAGAACGGTAAAAAAAAATATATTCCTATTCGAGTTAGGTGCTCACTCCACTTCACAACCAAATTCACTAAATTTTCTACTAGACTCTCATCATCTTCTTTCCAATATATTTCTTTTTAACTAACTTGCCAAGGTGTCACGGTTGATGTCATTTTCACGTCCTTCTCCTTTCATCAGTTGAGCACAAAATTCTTCATCCAAGTGGGCTTCTTTCTGGTTCTAGGAGCAATAGGTTCTACTTTTGTTGGCCCAATCTCCAATTCTTTTACTACTGCAGGAACATTTTCATATTCATTTGGGCTAGAACTATCAATATTTGGGCTAGAGCTATCAGGATTTCAATTTTTTTAAAACAAAAGCAGTTTTTGTATGACGTTGGTGCGAGATTATTAATCACTAAGCCTTTGATAATTTCTTTAAACTGCAATAAAGTAGTGCAATTAGTGTGACACTAGCATTATCTAGTTTTTGCCTTGCAATAGTTATGGACAAGCACAGGATGATGTATCTTATCATTCAATTCAAAGATTTGAGTCCCATTTACGGTGTGATTAACATGAAACATGCCAAAAAAAATCATTTGAGCGTTAGTTCAATTTATATATATGTATATATAATGTTACTTGCAATAGTTAATTGATTAGTTAGAAAGTCTTGTTAAGTTGGTTAGCTCATACATTTTCTATTACATTTTATTTTATCGTATAATAATTGTAAAAATTGAAAATTTTTAAGTTATTAATCAACTAATGTGACATTATACAAAATTTGGTTTAAACGGGTTTTTGTTCTCTATAAATAAATTAAAAAAATGAGCATACCGTATGAAATTGTAATTTTAATTTTTATTCAATATTAGTATAAAAGAATTTTATGGATAACTAATAATTGTGTGAATCAAAACCCTTAATAGTTATCGATTAAAATAGTTTAATAATCCATTTATATTCTAAATTAATGGGACTAAAGTACAAATAGAACGAAGTTAATGGGTTTCTTTTCAGAACCCCCCCCCCCTTTTTTTTTCTTTCTTTTTATTTTTATTCAATATTTTCCTAATTAAACATAGGACGATAAATAAATAATGCACGTTTTCGTAATGTTATTATATCATCAGCATTTCCCCGCGAGATGCATTAGATGCGGGTTTCGCGAGTGTCGGCTACAACTTCTACAAATCCAGGTTCTATTATTTTAATAATTACAGATTACAAATGCAAAACATGAAACAATCATTAATTAATTGGAGGATCTGATCACATTGGATTCATTGTGTTTTTTAAAGGATATTACAACCGCTCAACCCTAATGTGGCCTAATTCTTATTTAGATTGATATGCTCTCAACACCAATTAATGCAGCATGCACCTCACTGATTTGGGTACTATTAATTTAGATTAAGACGTTTTTTTATAAGCATCAAGTGAAAGAGAGAAAAGGAGGGGGGCCGCGAGAGGGGTTATATATTATATTTTATATTAGAATTGATTGATAAAAAATTATTAAAAAGACGTATTTTTTATAACATAAAAATATATGCAATATTAACATCGTTAAAATTTGTAACCAAACTTATCTATGCCATAGCCAATAAAAATATACTGCCTAGTCTTTACATCAAGTTTAGATCTCTCATTTTTGGAAATATGAACAAAAGTTTTATATTCAAAGACTCTTAAATGATCATAAGAAACATCTTTACCTAACCATACCTTTTCCGGCACTTCAAATTGTAAGGAAACACATGGTGTCCGGTTCAAGACATGAACAATAGTGGTCAAAGCTTCACTCCAAAAGAATTTTGCCAATTCAAATTGTGACAATAAGCACCTAACTCTTTCAACCAATATTCTGTTCAATCCTTTCAGCCAAGCCATTCAATTGAGGAGTCTTCGGAGGAGTCTTCTGATGTCTTATACCATGCTCTTTACAATAAACATCAAATGGACCGGAGTACTCACCACCAATATCAGTACGAATGCATTTCAACTTCTTCTCAATTTTTCTTTCAACAGAAGTTTGAAATTGTTTGAACACATTCAAAACTTGATCTTTGGTCTTCAAAGGTAAACTCATAATTTTCTAGAATGGTCATCAATAAAGGTTACAAAATAGATAGACCATCCAAGTGTTCTTGTCTTCGTTGGCCCACATACATCAGAATGTACCGAGTCAAGTATCTCCAGCTTCCGTGAATGTGGATGACTCTTGAAAGAAACCCTGTTTTGTTTTCCAGTAGCACTTTTGCAAAGCAACCTTGCAACTAGATTATGGATTCTTCTTGGATAACATATTCATACCTTTCTCACTCATATGACATAATCTCTTATGCCATAAATCAATTTCATCAACAAACTCAGCAGCATTAACAACATCTTTCACAATCTTTGCTTGAGTTAAATAAAGAGTAGAGTGTCATGTGCCTCTAGCAACAACCATGGAACCCTTGGTGAGCTTCCAACTATCACGAGAGAATAAGCTATCCAAGTCTTCATCACACAACTTACCAACAGAAAGTAAGTTCAACCGAATATCTGGAACATGCTTCACACGCTTCAAAGTCAACTTGGTACTGTTGGAGGTTTTTAAGCAAACTTGTCCAACACCGGCCCATTTTGCAACACCTTGATGAGCCATTTTCACATCACCAAAATCACCAGGAGTATAAGATGTAAATAAATCCCTCTTAGATGTAACATGAATAGAAGCACTGCTATCTATCACCCAACTACTGCTATTATCAACAAGGTTAACAAATTCAAATCTCTCAATAAGAAGAAAATCATCATGAGTTACATTGACCTTGTTTTCGTTGCTATCACCATCTTTCTTTATTTGTGTTCTTGTCTTTACTTGTTTTGGCTTTCTCCTTCTTTAGCTGCCAACAAAATTTTTTTTACATGTCTCTTTTGACCACAATGATGACACTCAATATTTTTATACTTTCCTCGAGACTCGCTTCTGCTTTGATCTCTACTTTTAGGACCTCGGCTTTTGTTTCTCCTCCTAGACTCAGAAACAAGAACATCTGAATGTGTAGTCGATGTACCTTGTGACTTTCTTCTCATTTATTCATTCAAAATACTGCTCTTGGCAAGATCCATAGAGATTACACCATCAGGAGTAGAATTAGACAATGACATTCTGAGAATTTTCCACGAGTCTGGTAAAGAGCCAATAAGTAACAATCCATGAATCTCTTCATCAAACTTGATACCCATGGAAGATAACTGATACATTATTCCTTGGAAGTTATTCAATTGATTTGTCATTGATGTCTCATCTGTATATTTCAAAGCCAACAACTGCTTGATCAAAAATATTTTGTTATTCCCAGTTTTTCGAGCATACAACTGTTCAATCTTAATCCAAAGGGTCCGAACATGTGTCTCTCCAATAATATGGTTGAAGACATTATTATCTACCCACTGCCTAATATATCCACAAACTTGTTAATGCAATAAAGTCCAATCATCATCAGATTTATCAGTAGGCTTTTCTGTACCAAAAACTAGTTTAATGAAAATTCTTGACATAAAGCAAATCTTCCATCTTTGACTTCCATAAATCATAATTAATACTATTAAGAGTGATCATCCTATCAGTATTAGTATTAGCTTTCATTGTTTACATAATCACAAGTCCAGAAAAATACCAACAAGCTCTGATGCCAGTATGAAAGAGCCTAGCAGTGGAAACAACACAAATATCCAACACAAGAATAATATGGAAGCACTCACAACACAATATGGCAGCAACTATGAACAAGCAAATATAGCAAGTAAAGCAATAACAAAAACACACTGAGATTTTAACGTGGAAAATCCCCTCAATGTGAGAGGTAAAAATCACGAATTGTCCAGACCAATGAAATAGCTTCACTATAATCAAATGAGGTACAAGAGAGTCTCAAACAAAGTACAAAAACGTGCATATAGCCAGTCAAAGTATCAAAGTTCCAAAGCTTACAAATGAGAAGCAAGAGATGAAAAGTACCCAAAAACAAAGCTGCTGTTCGAAGCCTATTTCTCCCTCTACAGATCTCCAATCAAAATCTCCACCATTCAGAATAAAGAACAAAATGTGAAAGATCTACAGTCCAAAATTTACGTTGATCCAACGGTGAAAGAATGAGAAACTGCTATTCAAAGAATGATGCTCTGTGTAAAATCGAGAAACCTATTTTCTCTCTTGCGAAGCTAATTTCTCCTACTGAAGACTTCCAATCAGCATCTTCACCATCCAGAATGAAGAACAAGATGAGAGAAACATGCAGTTCAAATTTCAAGCCGATCCAACGGTAAACAAATGAGAAACTGCCATTTGAAATTTATTACTTTACATAAAAATAAAAATTCTATTTTTTCTCTTCTCTTTCACTTTGGTGGCTATATTCTCTACCTCTCAATCATTCCCCCAAAATTTGATTAAGGTTATGACACAACAAGTGCAAAAAGACACCTCAAAATATTGGCCTTGAGTCTCACAAAAAAAAAAAATTCCAACAACTATTAGTGTTAAATAAATTAGATTAAATTATTATTTAATCCTAACAAATTTTAATTAATTAAAAAGTAATATTTTTTTCAGAAAATATAGAGATTGAAAAAAACATCAAAGATTATTATTTTTTATTAATTTTTTAATTAATTATTCAAATATTTATATAAAAAAATAGATAAAATATATTAATAGTTTGTCATAAAAAAAAATAAAGTGTATTTTATCTAATTAAAATCAGTTTTAGAAGATTGAAATGCTATCTTTTTATTAATTATTTATTTTATTAAAATGTAAATCTTTTATCAGAACGTATCCAAAATGATAATTCAACTAATACAATACCTAAAATATCTATAGTATTTTATAATAGAAAAAATAATTAATAATCTAGTTCAACCTAAATTAAAAATCAACTTCACGGATATCTTTTTTATATATATTTTAAATGAATGCACATAAATATAATATCGAAAATCGAGAAAGAGAGTCGGTATAAACTGAGAGTTCCAATGAACTGTGGTATAACATGTTGATTGAAATATAATAAATGTGAATTGAAAATTTCAAAAAGTTATGGTGACATATTAATTGAGTCGGTAGGGAGATTTTATCTACAAAAAATAATTTACGGTGTTCGATCATATTACACGAGTTTCTAAATTAGCGTAATTTATGAGTTAATGACTTCACCCATTTGTATTTGGTACCATAACTAATAATAATTGTAGCAAAATTTATCAACTTACAGGATATATAATTTATTAATATTGCAAAGTATCTGATACTGATACTGTGCAATTAAATTATTGGTGTTTTTTCAATAAAAAAAAATATCAAATCAAATTGACATTTTATAAAATTAATTTTATAAATTTATTTGGATTAAAAATAAATTAAATATAATTTATGTTTGGCAATTTTTTTATATTAAAATAAATTAAATATTATTTTAATTATATTGTTTAAAATTATTTTTGATAAAAATTATTTAAAAGAATATAATTTCAAATAATTATTTTATATTATCTTATTATTTTATTTTAAATATTTAAATAAATTTTAATAATTTTTTTTAGTACTCTTAGTACTCTTTAATATTTTTTTATTTATAAATTTTTATTACTTATAATTTTAATATTATTTTTATGTTAATTTTTTATTTAATTTGATCTTTCTAATGAAATTAATAAAATCACAAGATAAAACAAAAAAAATTCCATAAAAAAAGAATTAAAAAAACTTAAATAACAAAAAATAATAAAATCTTCGTACAAAAATAATAACATACACAAGAGAGTATTAGATAAAAATATTATAAAAATATAATAAAATTCATTATACGAACAATGAGGCAAAAAAAATTGATTATAAATTTATTTTTGGTGTTATCCTCGAGGACGAGATCATGAAGGGTTGGATTAAAGGTGGTAGGTTCACCCTTCTTTGTTAAGGATCTTTTAATTTTAAAAACAATTTCGTTGATAGCTAGAAGGTTTATTATTATTTTTTAAATTGATGATTAGCCTTTTTTTTGTCCTTTGTATACTGCCAAAAGCTTCTTTTATTAGATTAAATCGACTAACTCAGTTTAGTTACTTTTGTAAAAAATTAATAATTAGATATTATTTGAAATAAAATTTTACTATTTTGTAGAAAAAATAATTAAAAAATTAGTTTTTATTTCAGTATAAATAAGTTAGTCTCGCAGAAGTGAATCATACATTTATTCACTCTTTTTTCTATTTTCACGTTCTTACTTCTAATCTCTCTTCAAGTCTTAGAACATTCACTCTTTCTTCTACTTCTGTGTTCTTACTTGTGATTTCTACTTGTGTTTTTATTTGTGATTTTTCTTACAATTTTAGAATGTAAGAGTATTAGAGATCTAAAATTTTTTTTAGAAGCAATGAAATCTAATGTGTGTTTGTTATTATTTTTTGATGGTAAGATTATACCATATACAAATGAAGGTGTGAAATTTATCTATACGAGTCCAGCATCTTTTAGTATTTCTTACACGATATCATTTGTAGAATTACAAAGTGTATTATACCAACACATACATGGTAATTTTTTAAGGAGGGTCAGTACTATTACAGATAGCCATGTTAGTTTTCGATGGTGTAATACAGTTTCAAGTAATAAATGTAACTAATGAAGCCACCATGCTAGAGATGTTAATGATTTATCAACAGAATCATCAAGTTCATGTGTCGATGATGAGTTGTATGTTAAATTCGAAAAGTTAGCTATTAGTCACGAAGTGGACGAATCCTTCATAAATAAAGGGGACAACACATACTGGGAAGAAGAAAACAACAGTGACAGCGATGAGTCTTAACTAATAACGAGATATTGGGAGGAAACGATGAAGAAAATGAGAGCACCGACATGAAAATTCAAACAGTAATAAACACGATAAACACAGTAGTAAGCCAACATCCTTTTGCTTTGCCATCCTTTTGAATCTCGAAGCTATGAACGCACCGAAATTTTTTAAATTCGCAAATTCAGGTATGTCATTATTTTATTTTTCATCATAACAATTTCACTTTCAATCTTTAAATTACGATTATACGTTTTAAATTTAGATGTTGAATTATTTAAAATATATAAGGAGGAAAAAAAATAAGCCTGTCTCACTAAGGGCTGGACCAAAAACAATGCTAAGGACATGGGAAGGGGTTACTTTAGTTTGGGCCTAACCCAAATAGCTCATGCGGGCACTAAGCATGGACCTGAGCTGGTTTTTCCGGGTCGGAGAGTTGGCCCGACTAGAGGCATCCGGATGCCCATCAACACGCGAGGAAGGAAACCTACCCAGGTTGATTGCGTCGGCCTTATTGATGGAAGTAGGGGCTGCCGCGATAATGGAGGACACACCGACAGTGGATGGCTGGTGGATTCAGGCTGTCGGCTTGCTTCCGTGGGTGATGGAGATTCCCAAACCGGTGGAGATGATGCGGTTGATGAAGGGTTGATGCTTACCGGTGGGGATATTGTTCTATCGGACATGGCGGTGCAAGGAGAGGGGGCGCTGACGGGACCATCGCTGTGGCAGCAAGCGACGGAAGCTCCCTTTATGGCGTGAAGACAGTTGGTGACCACGCCAAGGTCTTTGATCCGGAAATAGGGGCTGGTGAGCAGGTTGAACATGGGATTATCGACGACCTCTTGTATGATCAAGATGGAGGGCAGCTGGTGTATGAACAAGGTGGGGAAGGCTTTGGAGAGGCTGAGGTTGGGACTGAGGGCAGGCAAGACGAAGCTAGGAAGGATGACGGAGTTTGTGAAACTGAGTTTTCTAAGTTGGAGGAACAAATAGTGGAAAATAAAAGGACTTGGGAGTTAGCGGTGGAATCAGGTGCTGTACTGTATAACGAGGAAGACGATATCATGGCAATTCTTCAAGAACAGAATGAAGAAATAGCTCGGAAAAGAAAGGAGGCAAAGGGGAGAGCAAAACTGAGGCAGTGCAGACCCAAACATAATAAACAGGTGTGTCAAAATAGTTCTAAATGATTTTTGCTGCTTGGAATGTTAGGGGGCTACAGGGTAATGGTAAGATAAGGATGGTGAAGGATCTAAAACATAAACATAGACTAAACTTGTTAGGCTTGGTTGAGACTAAAATGGAAGTAGTGACGAGATTTGACGTTTCAAGAATATGGGGGAGTGACGGTGCAGGGTGGGAGTTTGTAGGATCGGAAGGTGCTTCCGGGGGACTGTTGATCATTTGGGATGAACTGATGTTTAAATTGAAAAATTGTTATAAGGGAGATAGATGGCTATGTATTGAAGGAGTTTTGTTACAGAATACTTTCGACTGTGCTTTTTTCCTAGTCTATGGTGCGCAACTAGAGAAGAGAAGAAACATGTATGGGAGGAGTTGAGCTATGTAGCTGGGTTATGTCAGGTTCCTTGCTGTTTCATGGGAGACTTTAATGAGATAGTTCATGTGGAGGAACGAAAAGATACCACTTGTCTGCCTTTGTCTACTGAGGACTTTAAGGATTGGATACAAGATATGCACTTAGTGGATTTGTCGCTCACAGATCGTAAGTTTACCTGGTTTTGGGACCGTTCTTGCAGTCGTATTGACAGAACTTTGGTTGGTGTGGAGTGGCTAGAAGAGTTTTCAGAGACCCGGTTAAAAAGGAGAGCAATGGGTTTGTCAGATCACTGTCCTCTAATTGTGGAAGGTAACATGCGGAGAGAGGGTCCAAGACCGTTTCGTAGCCTAGATTCGTGGTTCACACATGAAGGGTTTCTTAGAATGGTTAAGGAGGAATGGAGAGGTTTAGGAGAGATGCAGTTCACATATAAGTTAAAGGCTTTGACGGTACCTTTGGGGAGGTGGCATAAGGCCAACTTTAGTGACATGGATAAAAAGATTTTGAAGTTCCAAGAAGAGATAAAGAGAATTGATTATATGGTAGGTAGTAGAGTGTATGATGGCACAATGGAGGCAAGAAGAAAGGCATTAGTTACTTGTTGTGAGAAATTGTATGTGAGAAAAGAACTGCACTGGAAACAGATGTCGATGTCTCGACATGTGGTGGATATGGACAAAAACACGAGATACTTCCATAATGTAGCTTCAGCAAGAAGGAGGAATAACAGGATTGATACTCTGGTAGTTAATGGCCGACTTGTAAGGAACTAAGCTAGAATCAAAATAGCTATTAGAGAGTTCTATAAGGAGTTGTATCATCAGGAAGCGTCTCCATTGGTGGGGTTCAGGGATGGTCTGGTGGGGAGGATTGATGAGGTTGATTCAGTGCGTTTGGAGGATTTGCCGTCGGCTGAGGAGATCAGAGAAGCGGTTTGAGACTGCGTGTCATCTAAAGCACCAGGTTGTGACGGGTATAACATGAATTTCATCAAGAGGTGCTGGGATGAGATTGGGCCTGAGTTCACAGCAGCTGTATCAGGGTTCTTTCAAACGTCCAGGTTACCGGCTGATGCCAATATCACTTGGGTGGCTTTGGCACCTAAGTTCATTGGAGCAAAGGAGATCAAAGACCCGAGGCCAATTAGTATGGTTGGGTGTGTGTATAAGGTTATCTCGAAGGTGCTCGTTAGGAGGATGAGATCAGTGATGCCAGGGCTAGTGGGTGAGACCCAGAGTACTTTTGTAAAAGGAAGGAAAATACATGACGGGGCTCTCATTGCATGTGAAACCGTTCACTGGCTTAAACAAAGGAAAAAGGAGGCAGCAATTATTAAACTGGATTTTCAAAAAGCCTATGATAGAGTGAAGTGGAGTTTTGTGGACATTGTGTTGCATAAGATGGGGTTTGGAAGAAGATAGAGGGCGTGGGTTATGGAGTGTGTGACCACCACATCTATGTCACTATTGATAAATGGATCACCATCTAAGCCGTTCAAAATGGAAAGGGGTTTGAGACAAGGCGACCCGCTATCTCCTTTTCTGTTTGTGCTGGTTGTAGATGTTCTGCATAGAATGATTGGAGAGGCAGTCAGAAACGGGCGCATATCACCGTTGACGGTAGGAAGAGACAACATAGAGTTGTCGCATCTCCATTTTGCAGATGACACTATTCTGTTTTACCCACCAGAGGAGGAGACTGTGAAGAATTACAATCGGCTTCTGCATTGTTTTGAGCTGATGTCAGGCTAAGTATAAACTTTGATAAGTCCAGCTTGATACCAATCAATTGTGAAGGGCAATGGGTTCACCGAATGTGTAGCTTATTGGGTTGCAAGTAAGGTACCCTACCTTTTAAATATCTTGGAGTTCCTCTTGGAACAAATCCAAGATTAGTCAAGACTTGGAAGCCTATTATTGACAAGGTGGAGGAGAAACTGAGCTTGTGGAAAGCTAAAGTGCTAAATAAGGCTGGGAAGTTGGTACTTATAAGATCAGTGTTGAACAACTTGCCAGTGTATTATCTGAGCTTATATAAGATGCCAAAAGCTGTGGCTGAGAAGCTGATTTCTCTGCAGAGAAGATTCCTTTGGAGCAAGGAGGAGGGGAGGCAGGGTATAGCGTTAGTGAAATGGGAAGTGGTGCAGGCCCTTAAGAAGCTTGGGGGGTTGGGAGTGGGTGACGCTATGCTTCGTAACACTGCACTTCTGTTCAAGTGGTGGTGGCGGTTTGCAAAGGAAGAGTGCCCGTTGTGGAAAAAAATGGTCTGCTCCTGTAATAATCTGATCCTGAATGAGATGTTATCCACTCAAGTGCTACCTACTAGAGGAGGTCCATGGAATGACATTTGCTAGATCCTTATCAAGGAACAACATGTAAGGGATAAGATGATTACAGGCCTGTCCATGGAGGTTGGAGATGGGAGGCGGACTCGGTTTTGGGAAGACGTATGGCTACACTGTGGACCCTTGAAAGATCGGTTTTCCAGGCTGTTCTCTGTTTCAAACCAATGTGGATCGGTTATAGGGGATTGTGGGTTTTGGGATGGGCTAGAGTGGATTTAAAACTTCCAATGGAGGAGATATCTTTTTCAGTGGGAGTTGGACCTTCTGGGTCAGTTACATGAGGCTTTGTGACCTGTGAAGCTCCTAAATAACAGAGAGGACAGAGTGGTGTGGAAATATGATAGGCAAGGAGTTTTTTCGACTAACTCATTTGTGAAAGTTTTGCAGATGGAATTACTATCGGAGGATATATCCAGCTACAACTTCACTAAGACCATCTGGAAAGGTGTAGTGCCCCCAAGAGTGGAGCTTTTTACATGGTTTGCCTTGGTAGGGAGGGTGAATACTAAGGATAGGCTGAGTCGATTCGTGATTATTAGGCAAGAAGATACTGGGTGCGTTCTATGCAATAATGATGTGAAAAGGGTCCATCACTTGTTTCTGGGCTGTGAATTTTCTTGGCAGGTGTGGTGTACATGGATAGCTGCGTTTGGCCAACAATGGTCTTTTCCGGGATCAGTGAAGGATCATTTTCTGAGCTGGATAGAGGAACCGCGTAGGAAAGAGGATCGTAAACAGTGGTTGAGGTGCTTCTGTGCAATAGTTTGGAACCTTTGGCTAGAAAGGAATAGAAGGCTTTTTCAGAATCAAAGCAAAGGTGTACAAGAAATTATCAACATGACCTCGCTTAGCTGTAATGAGTGGAAAGGTGTGGATCCCTTTTGTTGTTGATGGCGATGCTGGTGATGACTTGGGGATTGTCTTGTGTTTTTTGATTGTTTTGTTTCTTTGTTTTGTTTTAATTCTCTTTGCTTCACTGTAGTGTGTTGAGCTTCCTTATTTCAAAAAAAAAATATTTGTTGAAAGTATATCTTTTATGAATTTAGTTAAGGTACCAATTAAATGCAACTAAATATACTTTTATAGTTTCTTGTTTATTTTTTCTTTCTTTGTTGTTGTTTATTTTCTTTTAAGTCACTAAAAAATACTTTTATAGAACTTAAAAATTGATATTCTTCATATACATGTGTTCCTTCTGTGTAAGATGGTGAGTTTGCTATTAAAATAGAGTTCAGTTCCAGAAAAGCTGTAGTAATGGCAATTAGGAATTACCCCTTTCTAAAGGGGTTGATTACAAGGTCTTTAAGTTCGAGCCTTTGACATTTTATGTAAAATGCCTACAATATGGTAGAGGTTGTAATTAGGGGTGGCAGGAGTACCCGAACCCGCGGGTACCCGACCCGCCCCAACCCAGTCGGGGCGGGTTTAAACCCGACCCGGAGCGGGGCGGGTTTAAACCCGACCCAGAGCAGGGCGGGTTTTGACCGGGACGGGTGGAAGAGCGGGGCGGGGCGGGGTCGGGGTCAGGCTAAACCCGCCCCGGAGTACATATATATATATATATATACCATTTAAGTTGTTAGGGTTTCTATTCCTTACAGCCACCAGCCTAACCTAACACTGTACTCATTTCATTTTTCCATTCCATTTACGCGTTTCACCCTCCCCAAAGAACCCTAGCGGAGAAGACTGAAGACTGACGAGGGAAGGAAATTAACTTCCTCTTCTCCGTAGTGAACCTCAGATCTAGTAACCTTCACTGCGCCATCGAGCCTTCCGCCGAGCTTGTCACCGTCGCTGCACTGCCGTCCTGCCGAGCCCGTCACCGAGTCGCTGTCACTGCGCTGTAGTCCTGTTGGCGCCGTGTCGTCGCCCTGCTGAACCCTCGAATTTACTCATCATTGGCTCCTTGCTGCACTACCGAAGCTACTGAGTGAACCCGTCTTTCTCATCGTCTTCCTCCAAGTGGTAAGTTTCCCTGTTTGCTGTCTCTGCGCTGCTCTCCTAGAGATTGCCTTCACAGTATCTGTAGCTTTAATTAATTTTAATTTCATAGTTTTAGTTAGAGTTTAACTAGTTAGAGACTTAGAGTTTTTACTGTATTCCCTGTTTGTTGTTAATTTTAATTTGAGCCTTTTTGATGTGCCTACTGCCCAGTGATGAATTTAAATATTGTATATCACTTTATATGAAACTCTAGCATAATAGTCACATAAACCACAAAAGATAACACCATTGTAATGCCATATTCAGATTATGGACTTTAGGCAGTAACGGAAAAATAGAAGAGAGAATTAAGACTATCAGTAGTATAAAAATATATAGGTGTGGGTCAAATTGAGTATGTTGTGCTATGATACAAAAACAAAATACAAAGCACTATTCCCTATTTATAATAATATTACAAAATCAAATCTTATTTAGATGAAGAAACAAATCTGAAGTATAAGGAAAATATAAACATGAATCCTAAGAGATAAACTGATAATGTAATATTTTAAGATATGATATGAGACATTATGTGATACTATAAGATACAGTATAGACATTTCTAAATTTCCAATTTATTTGTACCTCTCAAGCATTTACAGCTATAAATGTAAACAGATCCAATTTTAATATAAGAGTGGTGTTTTCTCTTCTATTTTTTTGCTTATTGTAACCAAAGAACTTCATATATTTCTAATTTAAATATTTAAAAAGTTTGATCTATTTAATTTGTGGTTGGTTAATGATTAACCATAGCTTTATAAAACTTCATGCATCTAATTCCCACTTTGATGGCAACTCCCCTGAAAGTTGATTTTAGAGCATATCTATGGTGAAGACAATGCATGCTTATTCTGACTAACTTGCTGAGTTTTGTGCTAAGCATTATGATATTGCAAAAATTTGGAAGCATATACACATGCACCTCATTATTATGGACTACAACTATTGGTGGATGAGATAGGTGTTGAGGTTTCTAAGATTTAAGCTTTTGTCCTTTTCTTTATGTTGTACCCAAAAAGCAAAAGAAAACTCATTTTTTCACTGCATTAACACTTGCTGCTTTTCGAGATTAAGTTCACCAGAATAAGTAAAGGATATCAAATCGATGAAAAGAAAATGTACTGCATCCTTAAAAGTAAATTGCTACCATTCTCCATGAATTACTTAGCGGTTGGAATTTCTAGAGTTTAAAGCTAATGCTAAATATTAAACAATAGCAATATTTGTATTGCATATCTCTGTCCCTTAAGATACATGTTATGGCTCTTCCCTTTCTTACTTTGCATGAAAAATCTTGTATGCTTAATTGAAATGAGCTGATCTTGTTTGCATTTCATGTGGAAATTTTATAAAGCTATATCTTCTTCATTCAACTATTGTGCTTTAAGGAAAAAAAATATTTTGCTTTGGTTCTGGTTGTGGTTGCCTGCTGCATAGTTCAATGACTATGTCAAGTGGTTTATGTGGTTTATTATGATTTTTAGTGTACTTCAATTTGTGTTTACTTATCTTAGTGGCTTAAACTTCCAATTCTCTACTATTTCACTTATGCATTCTGATCTTTATGCATTCATTGGTTGGATTTATGTTAATTTTATACCCTCAGTAATTTTAATTTTATTGATATAGGTAGTTTCAATGTAGGTTTGTTAAGATAATTTCATGGCTAGTAATGCTAGAGAAGACACACAAAGCAATAATTTTCCTACCGATATTGAAGTTGAAGTTCAGAGTAATGCTAATTCAACTTCAGAAACTCCACAACCAACAGATAATAATACCTCAAATCCAGAAGGATCAAATCCTGTTGAAGGTGACAATAAGGCTAATGTTAAGAGTGCTTATTCGGAGTATTTTGATCGTTTTAAAGTTGAAGGTGAATGGAAGGCAAAATACAAATTTTGCAAGAGTGTGTTTAGTGCAAATCTGAAGAATGGTACTAAGTTATTGAGAAACCATGTGGACCGCTACTGTAAAAGAATAAAAGTGATGAACTCAAGGCAATCATCAATTGTTGAATCACTAGCAAAACAAGCACATGTGCAAAAAGTAAATGAAGATGGCTTTGTGTTTGATCCTTCAAAGACAAGAAAGTGTGTCGCCGAAATGATTATCCTGCATGAGTATCCTTTGAGTTGTGTGACCACCATGGACTGAGGCGATTGGTTGCATCAATGCAATCAACATTTAAAATGCCTAGTCGCAACACGGTTAGGAAAGACATCTTGAAGATGTTTGGGGATGAGAAGCTGAAGCTAACTCTTCAACTAGATGAAAATGATAGCAGAGTTGCAATAACTAGCGACATGTGGACTTCCAATCAAGAAAAAGGTTACATGGTTGCCACAGCTCACTATATCGATAGTTCGTGGAAGTTGCAAATGCGCCTATTGAGGTACTTCATAAACTTCATAAACTTCTATATATTGTGTTGTATTAGTATGTTGACATCTAAAATGCATGCATCTTTGTTTTATTTTTCAGCTTTTGTTATGTTCCTTGTCCCCATACAAGTGAAGTTCTTACTCAAACATTGATGAAAATATTGTTAGAATGGAATGTTGATAGAAAACTGTCTACTGTTATATTGGATAATTGTTCTACTAATGATGCTATGATAGATGAATTGTTGGGGCGGCTAGATTCTTCATTCTTGATGTTGGGGGGTAAATTGTTGCATATGCGTTGTTGTGCTCATATACTGAATTTGATTGTGAAGGATGGTTTGAGTATAGTTAAGGAAAGTATTGAAAAGATTCGTAGTAGTGTATTGTATTGGACTGCAACGCCGAAAAGGAACGAAACTTTTGTTAGTTGGTGTGCTAAAACAGCGATTCCATTTACTAAGAAATTGGTTCTTGACTGTCCGACTAGGTGGAACTCAACTTATTTGATGTTAGACACTGCATTGTTATATAGAGTTGTCTTTCCTAGGTTAAGACAAAAGGAACCCCAATATAAAACTGTGCCAAGTAATGAGGAGTGGGAACTTGCCAAGGAAATATGTGATAGATTGAAGTTGTTTTATGATGTTACTCAACTGTTTTCTGGTTCTAAATTTTCGACTGCCAATATTTATTTTACTCTCGTTTGTAAAATAAAAGTCTCATTGGATGAATGGCAACTTTCTAGTAATTCTTTAATTGCTAATATGGCATCTAGTATGAAAAAGAAATTTGAGAAGTATTGGGATGAGATTCATGGCATTATGGGTGTTGCTGCTGTTTTAGATCCTAGGTACAAGATGGTTGGGGTTGAATTTCAATTTGAAAAAATGTATCCAGATCCAATAGAATGTTCTAAGCAAGTTGACAGAATTCATCAGTTGTGTAATGATTTGGTTAATGAATACAATCAAAAAATGAGTTCTGATGTGTCACATGTTGGTACAAAAGAAGTTAATGAAAGTGGAAATACAAGCGTATTTAGGGGTGATGATTATATGGTGTATCTTAAAAGAAGAAAGATGACAAGGGGTTCATGTGTGAATGTTGAGTTTGATCATTATCTTGAGGAGGACATTCATCCTCCAAATGATCCTAACTTTAATGTTTTGAAATGGTGGAAGAACAATCAAATGAAATTTAAAGTTTTGGCAAAAATAGCCAAGGATATATATGCCATTCCTGTATCCACTGTTGCTTCTGAATCTGCTTTTAGTACAAGTGGTCATGTGATTTCTCCTCATCGCGGAAAGCTCAAAGAAAGCATAATTGAAGCTTTAATGTGTGGCCAAAGTTGGCTGTGGGCAGCTTTAGGGAATAAAGGTGACATATTACTTAATATTCATTTATGTTAATTTTTTACATTATAGTAATTATTTTATTAATTGCTATCTCTTTTGATTTTTAGGTTTAAATTGATCTTCAAACCTTTAATGATGATGAAGATGTGGAAAGTGATCAAGAATAAAGATTGAAGACTTTTTAATATTTTAACGATGTAATTTCTTTATGTTTGTATTTTAATTAAGTTATTTGACATTGTATGGACCTTTTTAAATTTCAAGTTATTTGATATTATATGAATCTTATGTTTGTATTTTAATTTAATTATAAATTTTAAGTTTGTATCTTAATTTATAAATAAATGTGTAAAAAATAAAATGTCATTTAATTTTTATAGGGGCGGGACGGGTACCCGTGGGGGCGGGTTAGGGTACAGGTGCTTACTACCCGCGGGTAGGGGTGGGGCGGGTAGTAGTGGAATGCAAGGAGGGCGGGGCGGGGTCGGGTAGGGCTAAAACCCGCCCCATTGCCACCCCTAGTTGTAATTGGCTAATTCGGGTTAGTTTAATTCAGAGAAAATATTGTTGGAAAATTAGACGATACAATGGAAGTCATACCTATACTATGGGTATAATTTCTCAAGATCATCTAAAACTGAATTCTGATACAATTGCAGATGCTACAAGGCCTCTAGTTGAAGCTGACCTATCTATCAAGATCTGAGTCGTGATTGCAGATGTTCAGTCGAAATTCAACTATACGATAAGCTATTGTAAAGCATGGTTGCCAAAGAAAAAGTCAATTGCAAAAATTTTTAAAAGTTGGGAAGCCTCATATGGTGCTTGCCGACATAGTGTATGACAATGTATGTGCAAAACCCAGGTTCTGTGGTTCAGGTTAATGTTATACCCGCATATCGTGGATCTGAGATGGAGGAAGGTATCAAGATAATGCACCCAGTGTTTTGGACGATATAAGAGGGTTCTGATACTGTAAATCACTCGTGCAGATTGATGGCATACATCTATATGGACGATATAAGAGAGCACTTTTGGTTACTGTGTCTCAAGATGAAAACCATAATATTGTGCCACTTGCTTTTGACATTGTTCAAGAAGAGACCATGGCACTTTTTTCTCAATAATCTACGTAGAAATATCGTGCGGAGAAATAGTGTGGGTATTATTTCCAATCGACACGACTCTATCATCGCAGCAATGATTAGAACTAATGGTGCGTGGAGTCTTCCTAGGCATTCATCTGTTATGTGTTAGGCATATTGCGTCAAACTTTCTACAACGATTCAAGGCACCTTACTTACAAAAACTGATCATAAATATGGGTAACACATGTTCTTCATATACAGTTGAAATTTGTTGGTTATAAATTTTTTATAAAGTAATAATTGGTGTCATCTTGTAACAAATTTTTCTGTAGAGTATTCTAAGACAGAGTAACAATACAGTGAGCAGTACCAGCAGTTACAAAAATGAGGAGAGGCATTTACTCAATAGTGTGATAATATCTATCATCTATAGTGGGTGATGGATTTTGTTGAAGGATATCACTAGAGTCACGTGACAACCAGCTGGTCGAGTGCATAAACTCTTATGTTGAAAGGTGCATGTAACCTCCCTGTCACGGCATTGGTCAAAGCAACCTTTTATAGTTTGAATGAGCATTTTACTCGGAAGAGAGTCGAGGCTCCACAGCGGATCACTGCTAGATATGCCTTCTCAGAATTTATTATTGCGAAGTTGTAGGCAAATTTACAAGCATCGAGGACCATACAAGTGCATTAGTTTGATAGACGAAACGAAGTGTTTGAGGTTTGTGAGATGACTAATGGTGCTGAATATACTGTCGACCTCAGGCGCAGAGTATGTGGTTGTGGTAACTTCCAAATGACTCGACTTTTATATCACCATATTTTTGCGTCTTATGCCAACCAGAATATTGATTGACGAACTTATGTCCATGATATCTACAAGATGAATGAAATTTGTAAAATTTACCAGCACGAATTTATACCGTTAGGAGATTCAAGTACATGGTCAGCTGACATTGAACTACAGTTAATCTCTAATCCTACACTAAGATAAGACGGTAAAAATAGACAGAAATTTATTCAATATTTAAACGAAATGGATGCTAACCAAAATTTGAAAATAAAAAGATTAAATAATATATAATAAAGCAGCCTTTGAATTATTGTGTTACATACACATTAGCAAATTTCTTACAATATACAATAAGATCATTTAGTTTGTTTTTGCCTCCACACAATCAAGCCTTTTACTATTGATATTTTATAGAATGATATTTTTCTATTTTTTTGTATGAAAAAAGATAGGTCATATAAAAATTATAAAATTTGTTTGTAGATTCATCTTTTTTGTTTTGTCAATTTGATGTCTTATTTATAAGTCTTTATTAAAGATTCATATTTATAAAGAAAAATATCTCTTTAAAAAGATACAACTCTTTAATAAATTACAATCTTATAAACAGATATAATATTTTAAATATAATTTTTTATATATTTTAAAAGAATAAACTACAAAAAATGTATTTGAATTAGTATTGGTTTGGATTGAATTTTTGAAGTGAAAAAAATATTTTTTTTTCAAAAATAAAAAGGTAATTATTTGCTTTTTTAAAAGTCAACAATGATCAGTTTAAATTGATTTTTAAAAAAAGTACTTATTTTTTATTTTTTTAAAAAGATCTTTTTTAATGTATAAAATTTATTTTACATTTGGATAGACTTTTTAAAAAGAATTTTTAAGTATTAAAAACATCTTTTATTTTTATTTTTTTAAAAGCAATATATTGTTAGCTTTAGAAAAAAACAAATAATTAATTTTTTTAATAAAAATACTTTTTTTAAAAGATGTATTCAAATAAGTTTTAAATTGAATAAAAGTACTTTATCTAAAAAAAAGTACTTTTTTTTATTCAAAAAAATCAATCCAAACTAATACAATATCTTGCTTTTAAAAAAAGCAAAAGCAAAAGACATCTTTAATGTTTGAAAATTATTTTTAAAAAATCTATCCAAATATAAAATAATTTTTGTCTATTAAATTTTTTTTTAAAAAATAAAAAAATAAATATTTTTCAAAAGCTAATCCAAATATCTTAGAATTTGTTATTGACAAAAATATCTCTGAATTTTATTATTAACAAAAAATAATCCCAAATTATTTTAAAACGTGACAAAAATGTCTAAATATGACAAAAAGAGCTCTTTTTTATTACAATAAAGTATTTTGGTCATGTTTTAAAATTATTTAAGAATATTTTTGTTGATAACAAAATTTAAAAGTATTTTTGTTAACAATAAAATAAATTGGATAATTTTTGTGATTTACCAATGTTAAAAATATATGTTACACATATATATTATTTTATAGTATGAGAGCGGATCCTCTTCCGTGGAAAAAAAATTGGATGGTGTCAATTGTTTAATCTAACATTTCATTGTTCTCTCTTATATTTATTTTTTGTGCCACTTATAAAATTAATGGTGATATACAGGGGCGGAGCTTAGTTAAGACAAGGATGGCCCCCTCAAACTTTTGGTAAAAAAATTAGTAATACTTCTTCAAAAAATAAAAAATTAGTTCAATTGGCTCAAATACTTTGCTATGACTTAAAATACCAAAGTTTAATCTTCATCTTTTGTTTTTATTGCACAATAATTTTTAGTTTTAAATATTCAAAACATGTTAGATTTGGACTTAACTAAGTGTATTCATATTTCGCAGCTCTTCTCTATTCAATAAGCAACACTTTCTCTACCTTTGAGTTTAAATATAAAAAATTAGGTATTTTTTATTTATGTAATTTAGTATTATTTTATATTTTACATTTTACTGTTTATCTAATTTAATTTTTTATATCATAAAAAAATATTAGAATATTCAATAAGTATTGATATTATTGTATTTGTATAAATTGATAAAAAAAATTCAATAAATATTATAAATTTTAATATTTGTTATTCTAACTTCTTTTTTACATATTTTACAGGATATATATTCAAATTTTTATATAAAATAATCATGAAAAATCAAAGAATTGATGCATTTTTTAAGAGGAAGGCTAATATTTAAGAAGGAGAACATATAACTTTTACAATATCAACACATGTAGATAGTTTTTCTACTTTAATTAATCACGAAAAAAGTGAAATACAACCTCCAAAAGTTCAAAGAGTTGTATCTGATGAGTTTGACCTTAATTCTTTGGAACAAGACTCTGGTTATCACCCAAATCAGAGAGATGAGGTTAGACAAGCTTATCTTAAACGGAGTTCATATCAAAAACATCTTGACAATTATCTTCTATCTGGCCCCCCAAAATTTTGTTTCAAACTCTGCTACTAGTGATATATTACACTTTATTTCTTCAAGTATTAAAAAAATTAAGAGAATTTATTTCTGTAAATTGAGTTTGTACAGAATTAAAATCTCTGTAATCTATAATTTTAGTTGTGATTTGTGTAAAGATAACCATGTATTATTTTTTATGTAATAGATAGATAGATAGATGGAGTAATTTAAACCATATAACACAAAGTAAATTTATAAAAAATTATAACTGATTATAACTTATAAGTCTTTAAAGAAAAATAATTTCAAACAAGTTTTTGAGAAAAATTTAGAATGAACTTATAGGTTTCTAAAAGAAAAATATAAAGTCCGTCCTTGTAAAATTGCAGCTTATAAATCCTTGATGGAATAATGGAATAGAAGACTAGCGAAAAAGTGAAAATAGTCTGGTGATTTTTAAGGGCTTATATATTGCAATTCTCTAAAAACTTATGGGTAATTTCTTATCTAAAAAACTTATATGTCTATCATAAAATTTTCTCAAGGTACTTAATTTGTACTATTTTTAAAGACCTATATATAAATCTATAGAGAAAAATCCTACTAATCATAAAAATAAATACGTTCATATAAAAGGAAGAAACAAAAGTTTAGATGCACTAATGAGTTATATCATCAACCATCCTAATTGATCACAAATTGAGCTATATAAAAACGTTTTTTAAAAAAAAATAAACTAGTCAACACTTGATTAAGTGGATAAGTGAGCTCACCACTCGATTAATCCAAGTTAGTTAAAGAATTTGCCAACTACAGCATATATTTTCTACTAGCTAGTTGTATGAGATTCTCCATGCCTTCTTCGTTAATTAGGTAAGTTAAGTTTCCTCCTTTTGTTTTTTCCTCTTTTTCTTTAAATGTGATGTTTCATATACTATATCATTTTGACTAATCAATTAGTTTTTATAATTTCACTAAATTTATAATTATATTTTTAAATTTTTTTAATTATATTTTTATACTATTTTTAATTTTATAATTAAATATTTTCGTATAAAAAATATTAAAATTAATAAAATATATTTTTTTTAAATATATGATAAAAAATTTAATTAGATTCTTAAATGTAGCTATTTTTTATTTACAAAAAATATTTTATTAATTCTAATATTTTTTATATTAATAAGAATCTAATTACATAATTAAAAATAATAATATAAAAATTCAATTAAAAAATAAAATATAAAAATTTAATTATAAATTTAATAAAATTATAAAGATTAACAAATTAATTAAACTTTGACTAACTAATCAAGTGGTAAGCTAAAGAGTATGGTATATATAGGTTAGGTACTTAAGCGAACCTCTTGTGTTTAGTGGCAATTATTATTAATCAAAGTAGTCCGTCAATCAACAATGTAGGATTTGAAAATTGGGTTTTGCTTGTTAACAATACAAAATTCAAGGCATTTCATTTTAGTATTTTACTGTGAATATGGGATTTTGAAATTTCAATTATAATAAATACATAGTCACCAAAAAAAAATTATAATAAATACATATTAATTTATTTTATTTATAATTTTTTCATATTCTTAATAAATAATACTTTTATGAATATAAATACTAAAAATCAGCTATCAGTCAATTACTTATACATAAATACATGTAAAAATATAAAATAATCAAATTTTGTTTGTATTTTAATCAAAATTTATAAATAATATAATCAAACTTATTCAGACTCGTAACTTCAAAAATAATATAATTAGTTTAGCAACCCGCTTGTAAATACTAATCCTACTTAGAAAATAAGAATGGTATAAATTATACCAAATTCATATATCCAAAAACATTATCAAAATTTAAAATAGAATTTGTAAATTTTCTCAACTTATCTCTCTTATCTTTTTTTATTTGTGACTTTTTTTTATTCTTCATATATTCAACGTTGCAATATTTTTTATTGTAGAAAAAGATAGACGTAAACAGCATAATTATTCACAGAAAATTACATAAAATGAGAGAATAAATGATATTTTTTATGCCAGCACGAAAAAGAAAAAAAAAAAAAACTTCTAAAAAAAGAACAATACTTAAGAAGATACTCTCTTTCTCACCTTGAATTCTAAAAAAGTGCAAGCTATATAATGAATGTAAAATTTTTAAAATTAAAATTTGCAGTTCCTTCAATTTTGAATCCGTTACAGCCTTTTCTCTCATGACTGTTTCTGAATTTTGCCAAATGAACCAGTAGCCAATGCAGGTTGTCCTTACTTTGTTCTGATTTTGCCAAGTGTGCTTTCTTGATTCTCTCTTTTTTCCCTTTCAATCATTTGTACAAGGATGTATTATTCTTTTTTTTTTTTTTACGGCATCTCCAAACCCGATAAGTTAAGGACTAATTTATCGTGGATTTAAATTCTATTTAAAGATCTGTCGCTGACCAATATATTACTATATACACAAAACGGAATTATTCTTCTTTTCTTAGGCTCCAAATAGCATGCAACTGATGAGCTAATGAACGTTGCTCCAATTTTGCTATGCCTTCAGCATGGGCTTATTCTGATTTGCCTTTGAATTTGGGCCTGCAATATTAAACACACATCAAACTACACTAACAATTATGACCCAAAAGAAAACTACACTAACACAATTGGGTTATTAATTCATAATTCAATTTATGGCTACTTAACGTGTGTTGAGCTTTTATTGATATGTTGTTAGAATCTATTTTTAAGAAAATAATAATGTCACTCCTATTTTGATAATATTATTTTTTTTTACAACAATTCGTATAACTATACAATGAATAATTAATGTGTATTATAAAAAATAAAAGTGAAATTATTATTTTTCCTAATTTTAATATATATACGTAAAATTTGAGTCCGTTAGATTAAGAATTGTAAAAACAATGTAATGGAATTAGAAAAGATTTGTATTGACAAATAAAAAAAAATAAACAAAAAAAAAACGATAAAAAAATATGCCCCTATTCAAATTGGTACTCACTTCAATTCACAACAAAATCTACTAAATTCTCTACTGAACTCTCGTCATGTTCTTTCCAATATATTTCTCTTTAACTAACTTGTTAGGGGTTACGGTAATGTCATTTTCACGCCCTTCTTCCCTAATCAGTTGAGCACAAAATCCTTCATCCAAGTGGACTTTATTATTCCTTTATTATTTCTGCAGGAACATTTTTATATTCATTTAGGCTAGAAATATCAGACTCTCGTATCAAAATTAAAGAGTAGGATTTCAATTTTTTTTTTAAACAAAAGCAGTTTTTGTATGACGTTGGTGCGAGATTATTAATCACTAAGCCTTTGATAATTTCTTTAAACTGCAATAAAGTAGTGCAATTAGCGTGACACTAGCATTATCTAGTTTTTGCCTTGCAATAGCTATGGACAAGCACAGGATGATGTATCTTATCATTCAATTCAAAGATTTGAGTCCCATTTACGGTGTGATTAACATGAAACATGCCAAAAAAAAAATCATTTGAGCGTTAGTTCAATTTATATATATGTATATATAATGTTAGTTGCAATAATAGTTAATTGATTAGTTAGAAAGTCTTGTTAAGTTGGTTAGCTCATACATTTTTTTAATCTTTTTTCTGAGAAAGATTATACCAGCAGTGAATTTAATTTTAGTGGACTATTATTAATTTTCTATTACATTTTATTTTATCGTATAATAATTGTAAAAATTGAAAATTTTTAAGTTTTTAATGAACTAATGTGACATTATACAAAATTTGGTTTAAACGGGTTTTTGTTCTCTATAAATAAATAAAAAAAATGAACATACCGTATGAAATTGTAATTTTAATTTTTCAGTCCCCCCACCCCCCCCCCCTCTCCTCTTTCTTTCTTTCTTTCTATTTTTATTCAATATTTTCCTAATTAAGCATAGGACGATAAATAAATGATGCACGTTTTCGTAATGTTATTATATCATCAGCATTTCCCCGCGAGATGCATTAGATGCGGGTTTCGCGAGTGTCGGCTACAACTTCTACAAATCCAGGTTCTATTATTTTAATAATTACAAATTACAAATGCAAAACATGAAACAATCATTAATTAGTTGGAGGATCTGATCACATTGGATTCATTGTGTTTTTTAAAGGATATTACAACCGCTCAACCCTAATGTGGCCTAATTCTTATTTAGATTGATATGCTCTCAACACCAATTAATGCAGCATGCACCTCACTGATTTGGGTACTATTAATTTAGATTAAGACATGTTTTTTTACAAGCATAAAGTGAAAGAGAGAAAAAAAAAAAGGGGGGTGGGGGGGAGGGTTTATATATTATATTTCATATTAGAATTGATTGATAAAAAATTATTAAAAAGACGTATTTTTTATAACATAAAAATATATGCAATGTAAACATCGTTATCTTTATTTATTATAAGATTTGATTCCAAGTTAATAGGACACTGATATGATAGAAGAGGAATCCATATTTATATTTTCAATCCATGCTTTATTTGCATATGCCAATGGATTTTCAATTAAATAGACTGAATGATTAAACATGTAAAATAATGTTTCTTGTAATGGTGTATGTCAAGCTTTTTATTTTAACATTAATTTGGCACGAGTTTGTAATGATGCTCATGCTTTCAAATTAATAGAAAAATCTAACTTCAGCGAATGAGAAAGAGTTTAACATTAATATTGAAGAAAGATTCAAAGGGTTGAAATGAGAATCATATCCTGTAATGATGACACGGACACCATACGAGATACATAAATTTTAAATAAATTTAAAAAAATATATCATTTTTAAAAATAAGTTATTTTAACTTT
The DNA here is from genome assembly GCF_003086295.3 of Arachis hypogaea. Taxonomy (NCBI): domain Eukaryota; kingdom Viridiplantae; phylum Streptophyta; class Magnoliopsida; order Fabales; family Fabaceae; genus Arachis; species Arachis hypogaea. The sequence continues at coordinate 19,101,872 of NC_092046.1, read as the reverse complement.
AATTTTAGAATGCGTTTTTTTATTTAGAATGAGTTCGATTCACTCTTCAGCAAACTTCACCTTAATACTTCTATATATTCGGCTGAGAACGAAACTCAAATTTCTAAGTCATTATAATTATCTTTAAAAATATATAAGAGTACATAAAAGTACACAAATTTTAACATCGGCGACAATGACAACCATTATATAAGCCATATTTAACAAGGATTTTTTTCTATTATAAATTAAAAAAATTATTATTTTCTAAAAAAAAATACGACTTATTTCTATGTATTCCCATATACTCTAGAGACGATAATAATTGTTGTCATTATTCATTGTAAAGTTTAAAAATTTGAGTCAGCCAATTATTTTTTAAGAAATCGAAGTGAAGTTCGCCGGATATACAGCGAATTTCATAATTTATATGAAGTTCGTTGGGGTGAGGCAAACTCTATTACTATTATGGCGACAAACTCGCCTGAAATAAAAAAAAAACGTATCTAATCAATTAAGTTTAAATAATTAACGTGTTTTTAGAAATAAATATTTTTTTAATTTATTTAAAAAAATTCATCTTATAAGATATCAAAATATACGCATTGTTGGTCGAGAAATACTTTCGAAAGGATAAGCTAATTTGAAATGCTGGAGAGATGTTAGGAAGTGAGCAGAAATTGGAAAAACACACGTGCAAGTGTTGAATGGAAGTTATCTGGTGTGTACTCAATTTCGATACCTCAACAAATCGGAAAAGTAATTCGAAATAGAGAATCGAATGGTGCTTTCAAGTGGAGAATCGAGCGGTTACGCAAAGAAGGGTGTTGAAGCCTTTTCTCTGAGTTGGGAATTTATTAGTAATGTTTATTAGCAAAAGAGCGGGAACGGTTATCTAGGAATACGCATATAAGGCAGCACCATGCAATTAGTGGTCGATTATAGAAGAAGATTATGAATACTGACAAGTTCGAAGAAATAAAGGTTGGAACTTTTTTTTTCAGAAATACACTCAAGCACACTCACATCCCCAGCGAATTTCTGAGTCTACATTTGAGTTTGATTTCTACAGGGTTCCTTCCATTGTCTTTAAATTTTCATTTATGCTTTCTGTAAAACTTTACTTTTCCTGTCCAATTTATCTTTCAAGCAATGTTTAATTTCTTTGTCCAAGTTACATTTCAGCACATTTAATTTTTATGTCAAAAGTCCTTTGATCCAGTCGAAGGCATTTTTACCGCTTTGTTTAAATTCAATCCAAACCATTTTGATTTCAGTCAATTTACTTTTCGAATCTTTTCTTTTACACTTCTTTTATCTTTTTGACAATTTTCAAACTTATTTCCTATTTTAATACTCGTCTAATTCGAGAACCTTTGATGCACTTACAGAACTGATACCTGCAAAAGAGGAGTAGGTTTCGCTCCAGACCATTAGAATTGAACCACCATCGATTTGCTAAAAATTGACAAAACAAATTAGCACACCTGGTGGGACAGTTTTAAACTGAAGTGTGTCAAAAGATTTGTTTCATGGTGTCATTTGGTGTATGCAATTAAGAAGTGGAAAGATTATTCGCATGGCTGATGAAGAATCAAATGTGAATGGTGGTTCGTCCACCAATGATAGCATACCAGTGACTGTGCAATCTTCGGACGTTACTTCACGTTCGGAAGGTGTAGTTCTAAGTGAAAGTATAGTGGTTATTAGTGTACAACCTAAAAATGCTGGACATAATATTCGTCCGCGTGGTACCTTACCACCAATCCAGCCTCCAACCTTATGGTCTTCCTCGTGGTTATACTCCACCGGTGAGTAGTTTTGTTCCTCCTGTTCGTTTCGGGAGTGTAAATGGAGGAAATAATGCTCAAAACCCACAACAGTATTCTGAGTTCTCACATGATTATAATGTGGGCTCTACATCGAATGCCTCTAATTCCGTGGCGGTATTTCGATAGCATGTAGAGGAAAGCCATCATAACCTAGTCAACTTATTGATTTAGCAAATGACCATAATTTTAAATTCTATAATAGCTGATCACGAATCAAAATTTGAACATCTTGCAAGGCAAGTCAAACGAATTGCTCGAATCGTTGATTATGATGAAGGTGAAAGGCATGATGGCAAAGAGAACAATGAAGGATTTGAAAATATATTTCAAAAGGAAAACAATGTTTTAAGTAGAAAGAATCCTCAGATAATTCCCCGAGGTCAAAATGCAGACGATGTTCTAGCCAGATTATATGCTAATCATGGTAGTGAACGTTATCAAGTCACAAGAATTATGGAAGAAGTTCTCAATTGACTTGGTTTGAACGTTGGTTTTATGAATCGACCCCATTTTGTGTCTGCTTTCCCTCAAGTTGTTCAAATGGCTGAAGTGCCAAGAGGGGGTGAAAAATCCAAAAATAATCACAAAATTTGCAAGGAAAGTCGGAGAGTCAACCACTGAACATGTCGCTCGATATTTGGTCGAGATTGAGAATCTAGCCAATGATGAGAATTTGAAAATGAAGTTTTTTCCTTCTTCGTTAACGAAGAATGCATTTACTTGGTTTTCGAATCTTAGACCAAATTCGATAATGACATAGAATCAGTTAGAAACTGCTTTTCACGCTCAATTTTATCGAGGGGAATTGAATGTGGCAGTTACTAACCTAGTTGCTTTGAAATGAGAGGATGGTGAAATCATTGATGATTATATGATACGTTTCAAAAATGCTAGAAGTAGATGTTATATATCATTACCCGAGAGTTAAGTGGTGAAAATAGCAGTTATGGGGTTAGGATTTTATATGCGTCGAAAACTGCTTAATGTGCATATCCCTGACTTAGCCCATTTGGTTGAAAGGGTTCATCAAGTCAAACTGATGAAAAAAGAAAAGGAAAAGTATAGGAATGAATAAAAGTTAAAGAGTAGACCTTTTACTCGAAAGGAGAAGGTTTCTTATGTGACCATGGAATCCTCAGAGGAGGAATTCGATCTTGAAACAGAGGTTGATTTGGCTGAACTTAACAAAGGTCCTCCATATGTTTGTTCCTTACTTAAAAAGCTCCCTAGTAATGAAAAGTCGAATGATTTGAAACTAAAGAGTGAGAAGAAATATAGTTTTGATATTTTGAAATCTTATCAGATTTTCGATGTGTTGCTTAAAGATAAACAATTAATTCTACCAGAGGGTAGAACCTTAATTTCGGTGAAAGATTTAAAAGGGAAACCTTACTGTAAATTACACCAAGCAACCAATCATTCGACTAATAGTTGTGTTCATTTCAGGGACTTAATTCAGGAGGCTAGAAGGGCGTTTGAAGTTTGATGATGGGAAAAAAGAAATGAAGGTTGATGTTGATCCCTTTGACGCTGAAGCTAGTTTTGCTGAACCATATTTTGGAGTAAATATGGTTGGTATGTCTTATGATTTTGATGTGGCTTTAGGTGATTTCGAGTCACAAGTTTGATCAGTATATCCTCGAACAGGGGATGGTTTACTGGATCTCTTAGTGCAGCAAAAGATTAAAGATCGGGACGTATCTTTGTGTCCTCGATGCAATGTTGTGTTTGATGTGGAGGCTGCATCAATTTTTGAGAAAGAAAGGATGAAGAAGGAGTTAGCCCATAGAGAGGAACAAGCTCGTCAGAGGCAACCAATTCGGCGCATAGAGGGACAAAGTTCCAAGGCCTCTTAGCAAAATGTTGTTGCACCGTTAAGCCGTTCTTAGGCTATAGGTGTCCAGTGGATTCGAAATTGTCAAGAATTTCAGAATCCAGATGCTCATTATCGACGAAATTCACAATGGGGACATCGAGGACCTTCTTGAAATCAGTTTCCCTACCAACGTGATCAGGCCAAAGGATACCCAAGGAGTAGAGGAAGAAGGAATCTAAATCAGAATAAGAAGCCTCAGTCGGACAAAGACAAGGGGGCAACACCTTTGGTGCATTCCCGAATAGTCTTTCCTTCTGATGGAGAGACATGCCCAAAGGGAATTTTGTCTCCTGCAATGTTAGAGAAAGGTAAGGCAATAGCTCATTCTCCAAGAACCGATAAAGGCAAAGAGGCTGATTTGGATGAAGAATACTTCGAAGAAGGAGATGATGAGATTGTTGAAGCTATTTCGATCATTTCAACTGAGTATTTGGGCGAGTATGAAGGCAATCTCGAAGAAGATTATGACATGGAGGCTGAGAAAGCCTTTTCTTTCATCCGATATGGGATGAACCAGGGTATTTTCTGAGGCCCACTGAAAAGTAAAAGTCTCATCTTCGTCCACTTCATATTACTACTACTTTGAGTGTGATTAAGGTAAATAAAGTCTTGATCGATGGTGGAGCAGCAATAAATCTCTTACCAGAAAGGATGCTGATAAAGGTTAGTAAGCATTCTGATGATTTGGTCCCTACCAATATTGTTGTAACAGACTTTAGTGGTTCTTCTACTCCTGCAAAAGGTCTGGTTACTTTGGGGATGAAGGTGGGGTCATTTGAACCGAACACTGTGTTTGTTGTGGTGCCATCGAAAGCAAGTTACAATACTTTACTGGGTTGAGACTGAATCCACGGAGTTGGGGCTATACCATCTAGTGTGCATCAAAGTGTCCTCCTTTGGATAGAAGATGGCAAGCCTAAAGTTGTTAAGGCAGATTCGAATTTATATGTCAAACAGTTGCATGTCAATTTCAGGATGTATAGCCCAAAACTGAAGCCTTTGAATGTTGACAGGGCATTAAATTCTTATAACTGTGAGGGCTGTTACTTGTCTTCAAAAGGTTTAACAGTGAAGTTGTGCCATCCACATCTGAATGTGATCCCAAGTGGCTGGGATTGTTCATCTTAAGGGTTCTAAGGCATTACTCCATGGACCATGTTCAAGATGTCTCGGATTACCTGGTAACTTTAAATAATTATTTAAATAATTTATCTTCTGTAGAAAATAAAGGTGGTTCCTCTGATGAAGTGGAATCATTTAGGGATGCAAGTTATTTTCTTAGTTGTAACAACTCGATGTCTTCGATGGAGTTTAGTCATGGTTTTTCTTCATTATGTAATACAAGTGATATTGTTAGTCCAACTTCTGATTTAATAGCAGAAGTCCATTGTGTTGAAAATAAAGCTGTTGTTAATCCAGCAAAAGATCAAGTCCGTTCTATTTATAATGAATCTGTTGATTTCTCCTTTGATTGCATCTATGATTTAGAACCTTTGGGTTTTGAAAAATATTCAGTAAAAGATGAGGATCATTTAAAAGGGTTTGAATCTCAAGATCCCCTAGAAGAAATTAATTTAGGGTCTCTTAATGATGTTCGAATTACCTATATTTGTAAAGATCTTGTAGATCCTTTTCGTACTGAGCTTTTCCATCCTTTACATGAATTTAAAGATTGTTTTGCTTGAGATTATCATGAGATGTCTGGTCGCGATCGTTCTCTTGTAGAACATCGATTAGCATTGAAACCAAATGCTCGACGTGTGAAGCAAACCCCTCGTTGTTTTTCTCCAAAAATCAATAAAAAGATTAAGGAAGAAATAGGACAGTTGATTAAAGCAAAGTTTATCCGAACCGCACATTATGTTGAATGGGTTCCGAATATTGTTCCTGTAATGAAGAAAAATGAAAAGTTAAGGGTGTGCATCGATTTTAGAGACTTGAATAATGCTACGCCGAAAGATGAGTATTTTATGCCAATCGCAGATATGTTAATCGATTGGAAATGAAATTCTAAGTTTTATGGACGGTTATTCGGGATATAACCAAATCTTCATTGCAGAAGATGATGTGTCCAAAACTGCCTTTCGTTGTCCCGAGGTATTAGGCACTTATGAGTGGGTGGTTATGCCTTTCGGTTTGAAAAATGCTGGTGCAACTTATTAGCGAGCAATGAACACTATATTACATGAGTATATTAGGAGATTTATGGAAGTGTATATCGATGATGTTATGGTCAAATCGATTTCGGTGAATCAACACATTGATCATTTAAGAAAAGCATTTTGTAACCATGAGGAAGAAGGGATTAAAGATGAATCCTTTAAAATGTGTCTTTGGTGTATCGACTGGGAATTTCCTAGGTTTTGTTGTTCATAAAAAATGAATTGCAATCGATAAGAGCAAGGCCGATGTAATATTAGCATTGTCTGTGCCTAAATCGAAAAAAAAAGTGCAATCTTTTCTGGGAAAAGTGAACTATCTTCGAAGGTTTATTTAGAATCTTTCTGATCGTACTCAAGTGTTTGCACCTTTAGTGAACTTAAAGAATGATTCATAGTTCGAATGGACAAAAGAGCATCAACAGGCATTCAATTCAATAAAGGCTTTCAATAAAGGCTTATTTATCTAAGGCTCCGATTATGGCGAATGTTCGTCCACATAAGCCCTTAAAATTGTATATTGCAGCATCTGCAAACACAATTAAGTGTATGCTAGTCTAAGATGATGAGAATGGGCATGAATGGGCAGTTTATTACCTTATTCGAGTTTTGACTAATATTGAAACAAGGTATTTGCCGATAGAAAAATTGTGTTTATCCATATACTATGCTTGTATGAAATTAAAGTGCTATATGGTGGCTAAATCGGTAAAAGTTGTAGCACAAACTGATCTCATCAAATATATGTTAAATTTTTCAATGTTATGAGGACGTTTAGGAAAATGGATGCTAGCTTTGACAGAATTCGATTTACAATATGTCCCGGCCAAAGTTGTGAAAGGTCAAGTCATTGCAGATTTTCTAGTTGATAATTCGAATAATCTGAATGACCAGGGGGCAAATGTAATCGACATTAAAGTCGATTATTGGAAGTTATATTTTGATGGATCGAAGTACAAAGATGGTGCAGGGGTTGGAATTCTTATTATCTCACCAGAGGGGATTCCATCAGAGTTCTTGTTCAAGCTAAAATATCCTTGCTCGAATAATATGGCAGAATATGAAGCTTTAATTTTGGGTCTTGAAATCTTGATCGGAAAAGGAGCTTTGGGAGTTCAAATCCTAGGGGACTCTCAGTTAGTCCTAAAGCAGTTATCGAACAAGTTTAAATGCAATAATGAGAAGTTGCAAAAATATTTAGCAACGGCTTGAGAGTTGTTAACCTCTTTTCGAAAAGTTTCTTTGGTTCATATTCCAAGGATTCATAATGAGGTTGCAAATGAGTAAGCCCAAATTGCATCGAGATACAAGATCGGCCCGAAAACTTTAAGAAAATTGGCCAGTATCCATCAAATTTTGGTGCCTGCGGATGAAAGGAAAGTTTTGCGTGTAGGCGAATGGGAAGATGATGATTGGAGAAAGCCTATTATTGAATATTTAAAGAATCCCAACATCCTAGTTGATAGAAAGATAAAATTGCAAGCAATAAATTTTGTCTTGATGGCTGATGAGTTGTATAAGAAGGAAATCGATGGAAGTTTGTCGAGATGTCTAAGTCAAGATGATAAAGACATTGCTTTGGGTGAAGTCCATAAAGGAGTATGTGGTGCTCATCAGGCTGGGAAGAAGATAAAATGGGTGTTATATCGCAATCATGTATATTGGCCATCCATGATCAAAGATTGTATCGAATATACAAAGGCATGTTTGGAATGTCAAAAGCATGGTTCGATACAACAGATCCCAGCATCTGAATTTCATTCGATTATAAAGCCATGGCCGTTTAGAGGATGGGCTTTGGATTTAATTAGATTGATTCATCCTCCTTCATCGAAACATCATAAATTTATCTTGATAGCAATTGATTATTTTACAAAGTGGGTCAAAACAGTTCTTTTAATAGAAGTTGGGCAAAATGAAATAATAGATTTTATTGAGGAACATATAATCCATCGATTTGGAATTCCTTAAACATTGAGCACTGATCAATGGACTATGTTTACTGGTCAGCAAATCAAGAATTTTGCAGTTTCAAGGAATATCAATATGGTTACTTCAATCCCTTATTATGCACAGGCTAATGGACAAGTCGAGACAGCAAATAAAATTCTGATAAGTTTGATTAAAAAACAAATCAGAAATAGACCTCGAACTTGGCATGAAACGTTAAGTCAAGTACTATAGGCTTATCGAAATTCACCAAGAGGGTCAACAGGTACGTCGCCTTATAAATTAGTATATGGTCGTGATGTTGTGCTACCATTGAAAATAATCCTGAATACTTTGAGGGTGTCAAAATAAAACGATTTTTCAGTTGATGATTATTGGAATGCAATATTTGATGAGTTGAATGAAATAGATTTAGAACGAATATTGGCACTTGAAAATATGATTCGACAAAAAGAAAGTGTTGCTCGAAATTACAATCGTCGAATAAAGGAGAAATACTTCAGTATATGTGAGTTAGTTTTGAAAGTTATTTTGCCAATGGAAAAGAAATCGAGAGTTCTTGGCAAATGGTCCCATACTTGGGAAGGCCCTTTTCAAGTGGTAGGATTATATTCTGGAAATGCATATCGAATTAAGGATGTCGAATCGGAAAATATAATCAATTCGATTAATGGAAAGTATTTAAAGCAATTCCATTGATTGTTGAATTAAAATTAAAATGCATAAGTCCGAAAATAAAGAAAACCATTACAGGTACTGAAGTTTAAGGTGAAGAAATGTAAGGTGCCATAAGCTTTGCTAGGTTTAAGCGTAGCTTTACCCTTTCATTGTCCAGAACTGAAAGTGTTTCAGCATGCCTGAATTCTTCATATTGGGCATTGTCAAGTTGTTTCTCACACTCTTCTTTTTTGGCCTCAATAGAAACGATTTCTTGGACAAGTTGTTGTTGCTCTTATTGGACAGTGGCTAAAGGTGTAGCTATATCATCTCTTCTCTTTTGAATTTGGGCAAGTTTTTCATTAATCTGAGCCAATTCTGCCTCAAGTTTTCTCTCTTCCTTATCGTAGTGAGCTTGAATGGAAATAGCCTGAGAGATTCTCAAATCGAACTCCTCACAGGAAGTTTTGATTGGTTGAAGAGCTGCAGCATAGCTTTTTGATTCAGTTCTGATCTTAGCTACTTCACCTTTGATTTCTTGAAGTTTTTCCTGAGTAATTACGCTTCTGTTGGCAATTTGTTTGAATTGATTGATTATGGCAGAGTGTGGAGTTGGAACCTGAAGTTCAAATGATGAACTCAAAAGATCGGACAAAAGCTTGTTCAAGGCTGCATCATTGGTCCATTCGATGGGTGGATGGTCCAGGAGTTTGAAAAGTGATAGAAGTTGTTCTCGAGCATTAACTTTCATCCCGGATGAAGGACTAGATGTAGAAGGACCAATGAGTACAGGGTTAGAAATAGGCACTTGGTCCTCCTGAATAGCTTGATTTAGAATGGTGACCAGGTTAATCAAGGTGACATTTGTAGGTCCGGTAAAAACACCCAAATCTCCGGATCCTTGACCAGGGAGAGGTTGAGGTTTAGCTTATTGGGGAGGACTGGAGGTTCTTTGAGGAGAAGGAAAGGTCTCCAGAACTCTAGATGGAGAATCTGAAGCAGTAGTCTCAGCAACTCGAGAGGGGGAGTCAGAATCAGGGGCCACTTGAAATTCAGCAGAAAGTGCAGTCTGGTTGGTTGGAGAAACATGTCCAAGGATCAAAGTTTGTGTTGGAGAATGATGGGTGTGCTCTTTTGTTAAATCAACTGCCTGTGTCCCAGTCGGAATTGGAAAGGCGACTTGGAGAGGCTAAACAGACTATGTGGCTTGAATTGATGAGTGAGATGTGGTTTGTCCTAGGTCTTATTGATGTGGCTGATCAAGTGCTAGAGATGAGGTGATTGATTGTGCAGCAATAACGGGCTGAAATGCAAGGTACAATAAGTTGGGATTTATTTTGATTAAATTGAAATACATGTGAAAAATAACACGATGTTACCGGAATGGGTCTTGTCCTTCGAACCAATTGAGAGCCCGAATCTGAGTCAATTGGATCATCCGAATTTGAGGATCCAGTGAGAAGATTCTAAATGGATGGATCACTGTCATCAGAGGAGCTTTCGCTCGATGCTTGTAACTGTAACTGATGAAAGATTGAAATCAAGAAGTTTGTGAGTAAAGGTGATTTTCGAAGAATTTCAATTTAAGTATATGTATAAGTAGAGGGTAGTTACCCTTCTGGAAGTCCTTGTAGGAGTCCTTCGACTCTTTCTTAACGGTTGTCGTGGGGAAGCTGTGGCTTCAACCTTTCTTTTTTGGGGTCTTTTAGGAGAACCTTCAGCAGCAGGGACTGTTCGGACTGCAGAACGCTTGATCTCTTCCAAGGTACGACTGTACTTGGAATAATAAGTAGTCCACCAATCGAAGCAAGACTTGGTGATGTATGAGCTTTGATCGTAACGAAGTGATGATAGCCTTCTTTTTGTTGATGATTTTTCAAAAGGCAGAGATCGAGTTATTTCTTTGAAGCCAAAGTAATATGGCGAAATGGCCTGTTGTTTCTGGGAAGAGGAGTTGGGATGGCTTGTGAGAAGCCAAGTTGCCTAGCTGTGTAACGGGGGGCATACCGAGTTACCTTGAAATGTTCCTTTTTATGCTGAGGAAGCCCAGTAAGAATTACCTGTACAGCCAGTAAATTTGCCTAACTTCTGTTTGCAAGCTCATTTTCTTCAGAATCATTGGGGAAAAGGAGGCGTTCGAGCCACGCAGGACCACAATTTTAACGCAAAAAGGGGTGAAATTGAGGTCTTCATTGTGAAAGTCTTTGTAAGAATGAAAAAGAGAAAAGACAGCCCAAAATCGGTCTTCGTTTGATTGCGCTTCTGAAAAATTTGGCTTAAAATTAGCCAAACGGAAGCCTTTAATGTGCTGTTTGTCTATAGCACCACCACTAGGCTTTGTCATATACTTTTCAAAAATAGCATTGAGCCATAGTTGAAGAATTCAGAGAGGGCCACCTGTGCTGATTAGATAGTTGTTTCGAAGTCAATTAACAAATTGGCCAAGTTCTTCGAAAACATGTCCTAGAAGAAGCTTGGCCAAGTTCAAAATGTTCCCTTCATCAAGTAGGGAAGCGAGAGGAAGGAAAGCTTCTGCATCTGAACACTCCAAGAGTAGAAAATTATTGCATTTAGCTAATAAAATAGAAAGGTCATATGTTCATCATCTGTGATGGGAGTGCCTTCTGCACCCATATGATGAACAATAAAATCATTATAGGAGGTTGTGGGGGCAATGTTGTACTGTTGCTTGGGCTGCATGTCAGAGGTGAAGTCAGGAGGATTAATCGGGAGTCCGGTAATTACAACCACATTCAGAAGTAACATACCAATCATCCCACAAAGGAGGTGAAAATTATTGGTAGTCCTATTCCAGAAAAAGGTCACGGCTTCGATCATCCAAGGGAGTGTCGAAGGAGAAAAGTGGGGAAGTCTTAGAAGATCCTGAATCCCGAGAGCCCCCCAAGCAGCGCTCTTCGATGGGGCAAGTCGCTCATACCAGGCTGTGAAGTCAATCCCTCGAGGAGTAATCTTAGGGTTATTCCTAAATGGTTTTTGATTGGTGAAGAAAGAGATGTCAAGGTCTTGATTGGTCAACAAGTCTTCCCCTTGAGCACTAGGGAAGAAAGGAAGTTTTTTGTTTGCCCTTTTCGAATTCTCGATGGGACCAATGAAACAATGGATATCTTCACCCACAGTAAAGGGAATATGGATTCTAGGGTATTTGAAGTTGTGGGTCATCGATGACTTCATCATTGACCTGATTCAAAATGTGAAGAGCTGGAGGAGCCAGTGGTTGTACCATGGGGTCTTTGCTTTTGTCTTGTGCAGCAGCATGGGATGAAGAAGCAGCCATTGAAAAGCAAAAGAGAATGAAGATTGAAGAGTAAAAGTTGAACAAGAAAGATGAATGCAAGAGAAATCTAGGAAACAAGGGTTCGAGAAAGTTGAACAAAGACGGAAGTGTCGAATTTAATGGGGCTTTCACTGTAGCCGTTATTACAGAGAGAATTCAAAGAGAAAAGAGGTAACTTTGCGAAGAAGGCAAAGTGGTGGAGAGAGAAAACGCAAGTCGCAGGAAACGTGTCAAACGGGTCAGAATTAATGGAGAAGGTAAATGGTAATTATGATTAGTTAAAGTGATTGAAAACTGAATTAGGATTAAGTGTTTCATCTTCCAATGAGTGGCCTCGAAAGTAAACACATTAATCCTAGGGGGCAATTTGTTGGTCGAGAAATACTTTCGAAAGGATAAGCTAATTCAAAATGTTGGAGAGATGTTAGGAAGGGAGTAGAAATCGAAAAAACACACGTGCAAGTGTTGAATGGAAGTTATCTGGCGTGTACTCAATTTTGATACCTCAACAAATCGGGAAAGTAATTCGAAATAGAGAATCGAATAGTGCTTTCAAGTGGAGAATCGAGCGGTTACACAAAGAAGGGAGTTGAAGGCTTTTCTCTGAGTTGAAAATTTATTGGTAACGTTTATTAGCAAAAGAGCGGGAACGGTTACCTAGGAATACGCATATAAGGCAGCACCATGCAATTAGTGGTCAGTTATAAAAGTAGATTATAAATACTGACAAGTTCGAAGGAATAAAGGTTGGAACTTTTCTTCAGAACTACACTCAAGCACACTCACATCCCAGTGAATTTCTGAGTCTGCATTCAAGTTTGATTTCTATAGGGTTCCTTCCATTGTCTTTAAATTTTCATTTATGCTTTCTGTAAAACTTTACTTTTCCTGTCCAATTTATCTTTCAAGCAATGTTTAATTTCTTTGTCCAAGTTACATTTCAGCACCTTTAATTTTTATGTCAAAAGTCATTTGATCCGGTCGAAAGCATTTTACCCGCTTTGTTTAAAGTCAATCCAAACCATTTCGATTTCAGTCAATTTACTTTTCGAATTTTTTCTTTTACACTTCTTTTATCTTTTTGACACTTTTCACTTATTTCCTGTTTTAATACTCGTCTAATTCGAGAACCTTTGATGCACTGCAAAAGAGGAGTAGGTTTCGCTCCCAAACCATTAGAATCGAACCACCATCGATTTGCTAAAAATCGACAAAACACATATATATAAAATATGATGTATTTTTTTTAAATTAATAATAATACTTTGATATTTTATTGATATTAAAATATAAATAAATTTTTTAATTCTTTTTAATATTTTATTTTAATTATATAAAATATTTAAAATATTTTTTATTTTAACAAATAATAATATATATTATTTTTAAATTTATTTTAAAAATATATATTAAAAATAAAGTTTGACACGTTAATACGTGATAGTATTTAAGTGTATCAAAATATGTTTAAATAATTTTTTTTCTATCAAAATACAGTTAGATACAACAGATACATATATTAGACAAATATTAATAAATATAATATTTAAAATATATTCGATATATAGACATAACAACTCAATAAAATATCTGTACTCTGTAAATTATTCTATGCTAAGCGATTCTTGATTCAACGAATGGAATTGCGTATTCACTGTACGAGGGGAGGCATATATACAGAATTTAGTTAACCACCGCCAAAAAGCATAAATCAAAGCATATTCCAACTTGGAGAATATTCAAATAAAATAAATTGCAAGTTGCTAACAATAATAAGTCTGCGCAGCATAGCATGCAATTTGTGAATAAAAAAAATAATAATAAAAGAAAGAAAGGATAAGACTGCGTCATCCAGTTAGATCGGAGAGTCAATGAACATTAATGTTGTGATGATCATGCTTCTGCGTAATTACTTTAAGTTATTATTATTCACTAAAACAAAATCACGAAAAATGCTGCATAACACGCGTCACTACTTAAATCATCATACGGATAATATTAGGACCTAATTCATGTACGTGTAAAAGTTTAACTATGACCAAAAACATTGGATATACCAAGATACTTTAAACATGACTAGAGGTGATGTGTAGGAATTAAAAAGACATTAATACTCAAATCATACATAAAAAATAAAAAGTAAATAACAATGAAAAAAAATTAAAATTTATTATTTAAATTTCAATTCATGTATAATTTATCCTTACAATTTAACTTTCTAAAATTATAAATAATGAAAAAAAAACATTACTGTTATTTATTTAAAAAAAAACAAATTAAAATGATAAAGAATAATCTAATATTTAAAAAATATCGTCCGAAGAAATTTTCTTACACTATTAAATAACTTGATAAAGTTAAATTAGGCATTTTAAAATATGATATATATTTAAATAAAAAATTTATTAAATTAATTATTATATATTTTAATATAAATATATATGTCATTAAATTTATTTTTAATATATTAATTTTTGGTGTAAATTATGCATGAGTTAAAGAAGAGAATATAAATTACAATATAACATTAAAACAATGAGAAGAAGTTGTTAATAATAATGAAAAAGTTTAAGGGTTAGTATTTTTATTAAAATTTAGTCAATATTTAATTAAAAAAAGAGTACATAATTTTTATATTGTTAAATATAATTTTATATTATTAAAAATATTAATAATAATTAATTAATTACTATAAATTATAAAATTTATTAATCATAATACTGTTGAAATAATAATTTAAAAAAATTTTGATGGATGTATTTACAAGGCATAATGTCACAATGCAAGCGTGATATCTGTAGAAAGATATTTGAAGAAACGTTCATCTTATCAACCACGTTCTAAAGTGAGGTGCGCTAGTTCGGCCAAATCAGGAAAACACTCCCTCCTCCACCAAATATCCTCACCTATCACGTGCTTCAATCATCCCAACCTTTTTTTTATTCAATTTCATTCCACTACTTTCTATTTTTTTACAATTTTCATTTTATTTAATTTAATACTCCCAACTCAACTTGGGCTTATGGCACTAACCATCAACTAGATTTCTCGCATATATAAAATGAAGGAAAGTGGGTTCTTGAAACTTGGAGGGCACAGTTATTTATTAGTTGTTCCTGTTATCGTTCTCTACTTGCATTTCCTTTCTTTCTTTCTTCGCCGCAAAGCAAAGAAACGCTATAAAGCATTAAAACCACACAATTCCACAACACAACCACACAACACAACATCTCAGAGATTCAATTCAGTCATTTCAAACAATTTTCCTCCTTTAATTTTCATCCATGGATTGGGTAAGAGGAGACCCTGTTGGTCGAGGAAGCTTCGCCACGGTTAGTTTAGCGTTTTCAAAAAACGGTTCTGCTGATAAATCTTTGGTTTCTCCCACCGCCGTGAAGTCCTGCGAGGTTGGAGCCTCCTACTGGCTCAAGAACGAGAAACACGTGCTCGACCGTCTCGGCAACACGTGCCCACGAATCATCACGTGCTTTGGCGATGATTACACCTTGGAGAATGGCCGCCAATACTACAACCTCTTCCTGGAGTACGCCTCCCGAGGCAGCCTCTCGGATGAGCTTAACCGCCGCGGAGGGTGTATCCCAGAGCTCGAAGTTCGACATCACGTGAAGTCTATCGTGGAAGGCCTCATCCATATTCACAACACTGGATTCGCCCACTGCGACATAAAGCTTCAAAACATACTCATGTTCGAAAACGGTCAGGTTAAGATTGCGGATTTTGGTCTAGCGAAAGAAACAGGGGAGAAACAGGGGAATGAGAAGAAAAATAAGTGTTTCGAATGCAGGGGAACTCCTATGTTTATGCCGCCGGAATTGGTTAACAACGGCGAGTGCGAGTCTCCGGCGGATATTTGGGCCTTGGGGTGTACTGTAATAGAGATGGTAACTGGTAAGCCGGCATGGAACATTGCAAAAGATTCGAATATTTGGTCCTTGATGCTTCGAATCGGAACAGGGGAAGAAGTACCTTGTATTCCAAATGAAATTTCAAAAGAAGGGAAGGATTTCTTGGACAAGTGTTTTGTTAAAAATCCTAAGAAGAGATGGACGGCTGAAATGCTTTTGGATCATCCGTTTCTCGCTTCTCATACTGTTTCATTGAAAGCTGACTTCATGGCTAATAATTATTCGCCGCGAAGCCACTTTGATTTCCCAGACTGGGTTTGTTCTGTTCCAAGCTCTCACGAGCCACAGTCAAATTTTAATTTTGATTCGTTTTCGGCCGTGAATCGAATTCAGAGGCTTGCAACAAAGGATCGAGTGCGGGAGAATTGGCCGGAATCTGATGGTTGGACTTGGACCAGTATCAGGGGAAATTAAATTAAACAGAGGAGAAGCAGCAGGAAAATGAACTAAAAGAGCAAGTTGTAGGGTTTTTGTTCTAATTTTAATTATTTATATTCATTTATTCTAATATTTAGGTTGTAAACTAAGTAGGCAGAGTTCATGAAAGAGTTCTAACTAGGTACTAGCGCCCCTTGTGGCCCTCTTTGTACAGCGGCTTCTTACATTATTATACCAAATAAATTATAAATATATGAAATTTTGCATTTTTTCTTATTTTTGGTTTTTAATTTTATTTCTTGGGCTGTTCTTATTATTTTTTAAAAATACAGAAAGATAAAAAGAAAAATCAATATAAAACAAAATTTATTTTAACTGAAAAAAATTATTTTGTAATTAATTTTATGTACTCTTTATGTATTCTTATTATAATTAATTATCAATTTAAAATATGTAAATATTAGATATTATTTATACAATAAAAATAATTACTAAAATATATATTATTTAACTCATTTTTAATTTATATTTTATATCTAATATATATTTTGTATTAATAGTTAATTTTAGTTGTTAATTTTAATATACACGTTGATACAAATAACATGTTCCATGTTTAAATGTTAACCAGTACTTCTACAAATTCCTTAAATGCTTAAAGTTCCACAATGTTCTTTTGGGTTCAATACTTGTGAATTCTTTTAATCTTTTATTTACAAATAAGAAGGCAAATATAGTATGCAGTAAATGAATGTTTTGATTCCTTTGAGTTTGTTTGGTTTTGAAATCTCAAATGTGAAAAATGATATATATATATATATATATATATATATATATATATAAGGGAATGAAAGCATTGGGAACACCTGGGCCTTCACAGTGTCTATGTGCCAGCATGAATCCAGCTCTTCCAGCGATTTGGAAACCAAAATGCTTTTAAGAAAATTCTGTTCCATGTGAATAAATAGTAAGGACAAACAAAAATATTTGAAATAAACAAAAGGGTTTAGATTCATTAAAACAATTGTGTAATTAATAATAGAGTAATACTCTAAATCAATTCTTAAAAAAATTTTAGTTGGATGTTTTAATTCTCAATAAATTTTAGTCGTTAAATTAATTTTTATATTTTATTATTCATCTTTGTCCGGGAACTAATTTAAAAATTTTAAAATTTCTTAAGAATTATGTATCTTTTATTAAATAATAATAGAGACTAATTTGTTTAATTTTTTATTAAAATTATTGATTTATTTAAAAAAATTAAAAATTAATTTAATAATTAAAACTTATTAAAAACTAAAAGGTTCTACTACAAATTTTCTAGTAACATATTTGAGATGTTATTACTTTTACGGTGGAAACTTAGGTACATTCGACTTTACGCGAAGTTTATTTAACGACTAAATTTTTATTTAACGACTCTTAGATATCAATTTTACGTGAAGTCGACTTCACCTGAGTTTTCACCTTACTCCTAATAATAAATTAAATTAAACTCCCTGTAAAGCCGGCTATAACTTTTCATTAATTCTTTTCATGAATGTAAAATCGCATACTATAAAATAGGGAGGACATAAAGAAAGGAATCGACCATTACCAACATCACAAAATGAATCATAGAATTTTGGGAGCGTAGGAGTAAGATCAAAGTATTCTAGATTTTCTTGCTGTGGGGGAGGGTTAGGGAGATATCATATCTCGGAACAATAAAGTTGAAAGTAAGAGAAGGTCAAATAACGATGCCATGTATAACTTGGAATGGTAGATACTAGATACTCACTCCTTATAGAAAAAAACCAAAACACAATTTTATTGTTTTATTTTTCATAAAATTTTAAACAAAAATATAAACCAAACAAAGTTTTGTTTTTTTTTTTTTATGAATTTTTTAAATAATAGAGCAGAATTGCCTCTAATACTCTGATTTGTATGACCTGGACAAACTTGGGGAAATCAGGGGGAAGAAGAGAGAAATTTCGCATAATGTCTTTAATCATGCATGCGAACAAAAATCCTTTCATTTCTAACCATTTTGGAAAAATCTTCTTCCAGAAGGAGAAGGGTGATGGTAACTTAAATTTAGTAAGTAAAGAACCAAAGCCTTACTAACCCAACAGAGAAAGCAACATGTGTTTTATTTCATCACTAGTAAAAAACACACGTGTTTTTTTATTTTTATTTCTTACCTAATTTTCTGTTCCAATAGAGCACGAAATTAAATCTTATGATGAAGAATTGGTTCCAACTCTAAAGGGGTTGATTCATGCCAAAAAAAAAAAAAAGGATAAAAATGCATTGCACATTTTGACTTCTAAAGATTTTACTGGAATTTTGAAGTTAAATTAAAATGCTGGAATTTTTTTGGTCTATTTAAGAGGCAGCTGAAAGCTATAGAAATTAGAAACTAAATAGGAAAACACTGAAAAGAGTCCACGAGTGCATATCAATTATGCATTTACACTACTTCTGCACCCTTTGTAAGAAATATTATTTGTCTAATTTTTTTTATTGAGAATTGATTTAATTTATCTAACAAAATAAAAAATTAAAAAGTAATTTAATAATTAAAATTTAATAAAATTAAAGTGTCAACTAAAAATTCTTAGATATTGAAAATAGGACCATTTAATAATAATTTGTGAGAGGGTGCCTAATGCCTAACTTATTTCCACCGCCACAGTGATGTATAGTTGGTACATAACTTGTGCGTTGAAACCCTCCTTTTCTTTTAATGTTCAAATCTAGTTTTCAGTACCCTCTCTGGCAATGCACGCTTGCATACATGAACTTAGCTAGGTACACATACATAACATACATACAGAATTTCTAGTTATTTTAATGATACGTTATTCATGCTCATTTCTTATATATATATATGTTCACCATATCAATAAATCAAAATAAAAGTTGAAAGATATATACAACAAATTAAGGGGAAGGAAGACGAAAGAATTGACGTGAACGGCGAAATTGACGATGATGATTTCATGATTGATTGCTTTGAAACCACACAAGAGGAATATTGAGGGACTAAAAAACGAGGATCTCTTGGGCCTTGTTTGGTTGAAAAAAATAAATAAATAAATAAAAGAAAGAAAAAAAAGAAAGAAAGAAAAAAGTTGAATAAAATTTTATTTTTTTTAAATATGTTTGGATGAAAAAATAGAAATAGTATATAATATTATAAAAAGATAATTTTATTTTTATATATTTTAAAATATATTAAAAAATAGAAGATAATATTAAAATATTAATACTAAATACATTTTTTTATACAATGTTAGAAAAAAATTTAGTGAATTTTATCTACTTTTTTACATTATTCATATTTTTTTTTATTTTTTTATTCAATCAAACAAAAAAAATAACTATTTTACTATTATTTTTTTTCTTTTTTTTTTATTTTTACCTCAAACAAACACGCTCTTAGTTTAAAAAAAGTTGTTCATACTTTTAATCGGTAGAAATTTAAAACCTCGTAATTACATTTACAAGCAGAAATTTATACTTGCAATGTTACTCCAATATTTAAATAAACGATAAAAATTAGAATGCTATAAGAATTTATTGATTTTGGTTATCACTTAGTCATCAATTTAATTTTTTAATTTAATTTTTTTAGTTTAATAATATAATAATATATTTTATCTCATATTTTTAAATATTAATAATTAATTAATAATAAAAAAATAATAAATTTTAATAATTTTTTAATATTTTTTCTAATAATATTCACCGTGATTCTACCAATTAATGTGAATCTTCAAAAATCTTTTTTTTTTAAATGAATCTAGAACCAAGTTGATTGTGACTTTAGTTTACTTACTGACTTAGGAGTAATTTAAATAAGTTTATAAATAATTTTTTTATTTATAACTTATGAAAAATTATAGTATTAATAGTATTATTTTTAAAATTAACTTATAATATTTTAAAAAATTATTTAAAATATTTAAAAAAAGTTAAAAAGTATATTTTAAATTTTTTAAAAAAAATTTAATTAAATTATTTATTAAAAATGGCTCTTAGACTTAGTACAGAACACAATTTTTTATTTTAGTACAAAAAAAATCTCTTAGATAAACGTTAAAAAAGGTGGTCATTGTTTCAACCAGCAAATGATTTTGGAAGATTTATAATTGTGGGCACGTGATTTTGGAATATAGCTAAGTAGCTCACGGCTACAAAAATCGTAACATATAATAGTGTAAATTGGACCTTCCATACAGAGTTAGTCAATTTTTTCTTTCTTTCTTTCTTCCTTTTCATTCACACACATAGCGGTCAACTTCATATGACCAAATGCTCAATTTGTTTACATGTCCAAAAAATATCTCCTTCTTAACAACTTTTTATATTGGACAATAATATTATTTAAGATAATAAATTAATTCTTTATTATTATTATTATTATTATTATTATTATTTGTTAAACATGATAATAGATTAGTCATTCTATATATGTACATGCATAATACAAGAGTATCTACTTTTTAGAATGGTAATACATAAATTTATTTAAATTATCTCTAAACTTGTTGGAACTAAAATCGAGTTACTTTAGTATTTTTGCGGATATATTCAAAAATTCTTTAATTGTTTAGTCATAGATTTATAAAAGAACTGTGAGACAACTTTTTAATTATTCTAAAGTCACAATTTTTTTAAAGTAAACTTTATATTATATACATAGGTAACTGAAATTTTTTTTTTATATAAATTTATCATTTTTGGTAAGGTGTAATACAACAAACACAGTAAAAGACAATTTAATGGTTTATTTTTTATTATGCATGCACATTTTCATCCTCTATTTGGCTACATACTCTATTGCAATTATTATTATTATTTATTATTTTATTTGTGGGCCTAGTGGCCTAGGAACAGTAAAGAGCTGCTGATTTTGGGCTTTCATCATTTAATTTAATTAAAGTGGAGATCCATAAGTAGTTAGCATTTAGGAGCAAGTGGCAAAATATTTTATTCTAATTTATTATGTTGTGTGAGGCTGACTCTTAAAAATTAGATTTACAGTTATTTAATTGCCCGCAACGCCAATCTAGCAATGCGTTTGCTTTTGGCAATGTTACCTCTTGTCATCATCATCTTAGTTTGGAATCTAGGATGGAATTTTTATGTTTTTAATAAATATATCTAATAAATAAAAAATAAAAATTATTATTCTAAAAATGATACATGATAAAATTTATTATTATCTTTTTTATGTAATTTGATTTTACTTAGTGAAATAAAATTTTGTTATTATTTATTATTATTGATGTTATGTGTGAGAAAAAAACTTGTCTTGTATGAATTTTTAATAGATCACTTATTATTTAACGGTGATATATTAATAGATTGAAGGCAATAATAGGTAATAAAAATAAATTTGACTCACATTTGTATTTTTTAAGAAATAACAAATGGAGACGTGGAATATTTTTCGACCATAGACAATTTCTTTTTTTTTTTTAAATCATTGTTAAAGAATTCGATTTAAATTAGAAAAAAAATTAATTTGTGAATTATTTTCTTGGACAATGTCATTAAAGATAAATAACTTGTGCGTTGAAACCCTCTTTTTCTTTTAATGTTCAAATCTAGCTTTCGGTAACCTCTCTGGCAATGCATGCATGCATACATGCACTTATCTAGATCTAGGCACACATACATAACATACATACAGAATTTCTAGTTATTTCAATGATACATTATTCATGCTCATTTCTTATATATGTTCACCATATCAATAAATCAAAATAAAAGTTGAAAGATATATACAACAAATGAAGGGGAAGGAAGACGAAAGAATTGACGTGAACGGCGAAATTGAGGATGATGTTTCTGATAAAATTGTGAAAGAATAAGAAAAGAAAAGAATGCGAAATTTTATTGATTATTGATTGATTGAATTGTACTGAAGTGTATTGTAAACTATGAGGGTAAAACTAAATATATATAGAGCATTGTCCTCTGAAAGATAAAAGCAAATAAAGATAAGATAAGAATAATTAAAGATAAGATAAAGATAAGATAATAAAGACTAAAATTAAAATTGAATTTTTGTATTCTGTTGGGCTGAATTTGTGGGCCACGATACTTCTTTATTGTTGTCATGGGCTAAAGTAGAAGAGTAGTTTAATACGCCCCCGCAAGCTGGTGGATGGAAGATGTCAATAATCCACAGCTTGGATAAGTTCCGATGAAATTGTTGAGAAAAGCGCGTCTGACGTGGTGACGCGGAGGAAGATGCGTGCGGCAGAGCTTGAGCTGCCTACTGCAAAAATATAAAAGGAGATGCTGTGCTTGAGCAGCGATCTTTAAACAATTGCGTGCGGCGGAGCTTGAGCTGCCGACGACAAAAATACATAAAAGAAGATGCTGTGCTTGAGCAGCGATCTTTCACCAATTGCGTGCGGCGGAGCTTGAGCTGCCGACGGCAAAAATACATAAAAGGAGATGCTGTGCTTGAGCAGCGATCTTTAAACAATTGCGTGCGGCGGAGCTTGAGCTGCCGACGACAAAAATACATAAAAGGAGATGCTGTGCTTGAGCAGCGATCTTTAACCAATTGCGTGCGGCGGAGCTTGAGCTGCCGACGGCAAAAATACATAAAAGGAGATGCTGTGCTTGAGCAGCGATCTTTAAACAATTGCGTGCGGCGGAGCTTGAGCTGCCGACGACAAAAATACATAAAAGGAGATGCTGTGCTTGAGCAGCGATCTTTAACCAATTGCGTGCGGCGGAGCTTGAGCTGCCGACGGCAAAAATACATAAAAGGAGATGCTGTGCTTGAGCAGCGATCTTTAACCAATTGCGTGCGGCGGAGCTTGAGCTGCCGACGGCAAAAATACATAAAAGGGGATGCTGTGCTTGAGCAGCGATCTTTAAACAATTGCGTGCGGCGGAGCTTGAGCTGCCGACGGCAAAAATACATAAAAGGAGATGCTGTGCTTGAGGGAGAGAGAGCAAGCAGCGATCTTCATAAAAAAAAAGGAATGAAAAAATAAAAAATAAAAAAATAAAAAAAATAAAAAAATAAAAAATAAAAAAATAAAAAATAAGCGTGTAAAACGCAACAAGATTGATCTTTAGAGGGCGCGTATGGCGCAATAAGAGTGGTCTTCAAATGGCGTGTAGAGCGCAATAAGAATGCAGATGGAACTGCTAGAACAGATGCAGATTGAACTGCTGAAACAGAATACTGACGAAACTCCCGGAAGAAGTTGCAAATGAAATGCTAGAAGAAGGCCCAGACGGAATTGCTGGTAAAGAACCGGGATAATCAAAACTGTGGTAGAATTTTCACTTGGATGCATGTAACTAAATCTATAATTATTTATTGTGGGAGGAAGTTGAAAAAGAAGCATGGTGATTTCTCACCGAAGAGATGATAACTTATATATCCTCCTCAAGGAGGATACCATGGCTCTGATACCATGATAAAATTGTGAAAGAATAAGAAAAGAAAAGAATGCGAAATTTTATTGATTATTGATTGATTGAATTGTACTGAAGTGTATTGTAAACTATGAGGGTAAAACTAAATATATATAGAGCATTGTCCTCTGAAAGATAAAAGCAAATAAAGATAAGATAAGAATAATTAAAGATAAGATAAAGATAAGATAATAAAGACTAAAATTAAAATTGAATTTTTGTATTCTGTTGGGCTGAATTTGTGGGCCACGATACTTCTTTATTGTTGTCATGGGCTAAAGTAGAAGAGTAGTTTAATAGTTTCCATGATTGATTGCTTTGAAACCACACAAGAGGGTTACTGAGGGACTAAAAAACGAGAATCTCTTAAATTTTGTTCGGTTGAAAAGAAAGAAATAAAAAAAATAAAATAAAATTTTATTTTTATATATTTTAAAATAAATTAAAAAATAAAAAATAATATTAAAATATTAATATTAAATATTTTTTTATTTTTATTTAATGTAGAAAAAAAATTAATAAATTTTATTTATTTTTTTATACTATTTATTCATACCCTGGTCCAACGCTAAAACTCAGGGCCAAACGAAAGGCCCAACCCAAAGGATTGGGCTTCATCCTACACCGACCTTCTCTTGGAGAAGTCGGTTCTTAACATGTCTTGCCCTAAAGAAGTCGGGAACTGAGATTAACTGGCAGATAGGCACTCATTCAAGCTAGTAATCGTCCCTAAAATCTCTCAATCCACTTCCAGGGGCCATATCTCAACTTCCCTAAGATAAAGGGACGGTTATCCACCTCAAAAGGTGGAACTACTCCAACGGTGGTTATTGGTTCACCACTATAAATACACTGACACTCCTCAAGTATCACTAAGTCCCAATATTTCCTAAACCTGCTTACGCCCTTGCTGACTTAGGCATCGGAGTGTCTTTGCAGGTACCACCCCCCGCTCACTCGTACTCACAAGTCGGACGGAGGCCCAGAAGAGTGATCTATTGCGAAGGCTTCCCTCCTCAGACGATCAGGCCAACCTAACGAGTTCAGCCTATTAATCTCTGGTTACCCATCGTAACATTGGCGCCGTTGCCGGAGACTCGAGAGATCGACCAATGATGGCGGACAAGTCACCAGAAGATGGTCATACCGCATCCGATTCCGAACAGGGAGACCTGGACACCGGAAACAACGACGTGGACCCAACCCTTCACCAGGGAACCTACGACCAACATAGGGAGGGCACCTCTGGGTTAAAAAACCCAAAGGTAAACTCCTCGGAGGAACGAGAATCAGGAAAGGAAGGGCCACCCCATGCAACCGAGCTAATGGGATTGGTTCATGGTCATCAAGGTCGTTTGGAACAACTGGAACAGGAATTAGAGCGACAACGAGAGGCGGAACGAAATCTCAAGGAAGAGATAGAGCGATGAAAAGAGTTAGAGGAAAAACTCTTGAGGCTAGAGTCTTCCCTTAGAAGTCGGAACTCCCGCGGCGACTGAGAGGAGTCGCCCCTGGGAGGAGAGGATCCTTTCAGTGAGGACATCATGAGGGCAAAAGTTCCAAGAAACTTCAAAAGCCCTGATATGAACCTCTATGACGGAACCACGGACCCGAAGCATCATCTAAGCAATTTTAAAAGTCGGATGTATCTGGCTGATGCTTCTGATGCAACTCGCTGCAAGGCTTTCCCAACCACTCTATCAAAAATGGCGATGAAGTGGTTTGATAGCCTCCCTCCAAGGTCGGTTACCAGCTTCGAGGACCTCTCGAGAAAGTTCTTAATGAGGTTCTCGATCCAGAAGGATAAAGTGAGCACGCATCGAGCCTCCTGGGAATAAAGCAGGAGGTTGGAGAACCTTTACGTGACTATATGGAAAGGTTCAATAAAGCGTGTTTGGAGATTCAAGACCTGCCCACTAAAGCGGTCATCATGGGGCTAGTAAATGGACTTAGGGAATGTCCCTTCTCACAGTCCATATCAAAAAGGCACCCCACCTCCTTGAGTGATGTACAAGAAAGAGCTGAGAAGTACATCAACATGGAGGAGAATGCCAGATTACGAGAGCCGAATTGGCGACCTGGGCATCCCCACTCGATAAAAGAGAAAGAAAGAGAGCCCAAGAAGAAAGAAGAGCCCGGTCTCGACAGACTGAGGAAATATCACTCTTATACTCTCCTAAGGTTTCCACGGTAGACGTATACCGAGAAATCTGCAATACTGAAAGACTGCCGCCTCCCAGACCCATCAAAAATAAAAAGGGAGGAAGTCGCAGCAACTACTGTGAATACCATAAGATCTATGGTCATTCAAAAAATGATTGCTATGACCTCAAAAATGTGATAGAAAAGCTGGCCAGAGAGTGTCGACTTGATAAATATCTCATGGAAAGGTCGGATAATCATGGGAAGAGAAAGCGAGAGGATGGGGACAGAAGAGACCCGCCACCGCAAACCCCCGAGAGAGACATACATATGATCTCGGGAGGATTTGCGGGAGGAGGACTCACCAAGTCATCTCGCAAGAGACACCTCAAGCGAGTCTACCAGGTCGGGAGCGAATCACCCGACCTCCCCACAATCTCATTTACAAAGGAGGATGGGCAAGGGATAACCCCTGGACATGATGATCCAGTGGTGATAACCATGATCCTAGCCAATGCCCATCTCCACAGAACTCTAGTAGACCAAGGGAGTTCAGCAGACATCCTTTTCAAGCCCGCGTTCGACAAACTAGGGTTGGACGAAAAGGAGTTAAGAGCCTATCCCGATACCTTATACGGATTAGGCGACACGCCGATAAAACTACTAGGATTTCTACCCCTTCACACGACCTTCGGAAAGGGGGAATAATTCAAAACTTTGAGCATAGACTTTATATTTCTCGACGTGGGGTCAGCATATAATGCCTTAATTGGCAGAGCTACCCTAAATCGACTCGGAGCAGTGGTGTCTACCCCTCATCTTTGCATGAAATTTCTGACACTTGCGGGAATAGCAACGGTACGGGGAGACAAGAAATTGGTGAGAAAATGCTACAATGAAAGCCTGAACCTGAGAGGAAAAGGCAAGGAAGTCCACACCATAGAGCTCGGCGGCACAAGAGCCAAAGAAGAGCTGCGTCCACAACCAGGAGGAAAAACTGAAGAAGTACAAGTTGGCGAAGAGGAAGGAAAAATACCAACATAAGAGCCGACTTAGAAGAAGACCTAAAGCAAAGATTGACAAAGCTCCTAAGAAATAACTCTGATCTCTTTGCCTGGAAAGCTTCCGACATGCCCGGGATAAACCCCGAGCTCATGTCCCATAAGCTCTCGGTATATCCGGGGTCACGACCTGTACAGCAACGAAGACGTAAGCTCGGCTACAAGCTCTCCTGGAAGCTGACTTCATCAGAGAAGTCAAATATCCAACATGGCTAGCAAACGTAGTACTAGTCAAGAAGCAAAACGGCAAGTGGAGGATGTGCGTCGACTATACCGACCTGAATAAAGCATGTCCCAAAGACCCATATCCACTTCCAAGCATTGATACTCTAGTAGACTCCAGCTCAGGGTATCAATACTTGTCGTTTATGGATGCCTACTCGGGATATAACCAAATCCCGATGTACAAGCCGGACCAGGAAAAGACATCATTTATCACGCCTAGAGCGAATTATTGCTACGTGGTCATGCCCTTTGGATTAAAAATCGTAGGGGCCACGTACCAAAGGCTGATAAACAAGGTGTTTGCTCCCCACCTCGGGAACTTAATGGAGGTGTACGTAGACGACATGCTGGTGAAAACTCGGGAAAAAGCTGACCTCTTAACAGACCTCACACAAGTTTTCAACACCATAAGGTCGCATGGGATGAGGCTAAATCCTACAAAATGCACCTTCGCGGTGGAGGCTGAAAAATTTCTAGGATTTATCCTAACCCAAAGAGGGATCGAAAAAAATCCTGACAAGTGCAAAGCCATCCTAGAAATGAAAAGCCCGACTTGCTTAAGAGAGGTTCAACAACTGAATGGCCGACTTGCAGCCCTCTCCAGGTTCTTGGCAGGGTTAGCATTAAGATCCCTTCCACTGTTCTCTCTACTAAGAAAGGGATGCCGGTTCGAATGGACTCCAAAATACGAAGAAGCGTTCCAGGAGTTCAAAAAGTTCTTGAGCCAACCTCCAATCCTAACCCGATCTCTAGTTGGGGAAGAGCTCGTCCTATATTTATCTGTAGCAGACAAAGCTGTCGCATCAGCCCTGATACGAGAGGATGAGGTCGGACAGCATCCAGTGTACTTCACCAGCAAAGTTCTACAGGGTCCCAAACTAAGGTACCACAAACTAGAGAAGTTTGCTTACTCCTTAGTAATAGCCTCAAGGAGGTTACGGCCTTACTTCCAAGCCCACACGATAAGAGTCCGAACGAACCAACCTATGAAGCAAATCCTCCAAAAGACGGATGTTGCAAGGAGAATGGTTCAGTGGGCGATAGAGCTCTCCGAGTTCGACTTGAAGTACGAAACTCGGATAGCAATCAAAGCTCAATGCCTTACCGACTTCATAGCGGAATACGCGGGAGACCAAGAGAAAAAGCCAACTACGTGGGAACTATACGTAGATAGATCCTCAAATAAGACAGGAAGCGGTGCAGGCATAATACTAGCCAATGAAGGGGGAACACAGATAGAGGTTTCTCTCAAATTTGAATTTCCAGCTTCTAATAATCAGGCAGAATATGAAGCCTTGATTGCTGGATTAAAGCTAGGAGAAGAGGTCGGTGCAACCAAAGTGCTGATATTTAGTGACTCTCAAGTGGTGACCTCCCAAATAAATGGAGAGTATCAGGCCAAAGACCCGAATATGAAGAAATACTTGGAAAAAACTCTGGAGCACCTCGGACGCTTTACAGAAACTGAGGTCAGACACATAACTCGGGATCTTAACAGCAGAGCGGACACCCTCTCCAAGTTAGCAAGTACCAAACTGGGAGGGAATAATAGAAGCTTGATCCAGAAAACTCTCCAACAACCCTCCGTGGTGAAAACATAAGACAAACAAGATGTCCTTGAAGTAACCGGGCTAAACCTCGGATGGATGAATCCCTTGGTCGAATACCCAAAATTCGACATCCTCCCCAAAGAGGAAAAAGAGGCCAAAAAAATCCGGAGGGAAGCATAACACTACACTCTGGTAAAAAATATCCTCTATAAAAGAGGAATATCAACACCACTACTGAAGTGCGTACCGACCTCAAGGACATCTGAAGTATTAGAGGAGGTTCATAATGGGATCTGCGAAAACCACCTCGGAGCCAAGTCACTTGCTAGAAAGATAATCCGAGCTGGATTCTACTGGCCGACCTTGGAAAGGGATGCCACAGAATTTGTGAAGAAGTGCCAGCCATGCTAGATACACGCAAATTTTCACGTGGCTCCCCCCGAGGAGCTCATCAGTATAACTTCTCCATGGCCCTTTGCAAAATGGGGGATGGACCTGTTAGGACCTTTTCCCCAAGCCCCAGGACAAGTCAAATACTTGATTGTGGGAATAGACTACTTCACAAAGTGGATAGAAGCAGAACCATTAGCCACCATCACGGTCCAGAGAAGTCGGAGGTTCCTCTACAAAAACATTATCACAAGGTATGGGATACCTCATTCCATCACCACAGATAACGGGATCCAATTCACCGACTCTACCTTCAGAAGCCTGGTAGCCAGTATGAAGATAAAACAACAATTCACCTCGGTGGAACATCCACAAGCAAATGGACAAGCCAAAGCAGCCAACAAAGTCATACTGGCAGGACTAAAGAAAAGACTACAAGATGCAAAAGGAGTCTGGGCTGAGGAGCTACCACAAGTATTATGGGCTTACCGAACGACGCCTCAATCTACCACAGGGAAAACACCCTTCCGACTTGTCTATGGTGTAGAAGCCATGATACCAGTAGAAATCGACGAGCAAAGTCCAAGGATGATCTTCCATGACGAGGTCGGAAATATACAGGGGCACAAAGAGGAGCTTGAACTACTCCCCGAAGTTCGAGAGCAAGCCCAAATAAGAGAAGCGGCATTGAAGCAGAGGATGACTACCAGATACAACAAAAAAGTCATTCGAAGAAGTTTCACCCCAGACGACTTGATCTTAATCAGAAACGACATTGGAGTCAACAAATCTGGGGAAGGAAAACTCGCAGCTAATTAGAAAGGACCATACAAAATTAGTGAGGTCTTAGGAAAAGGTTATTATAAGAAGACCGACTTAAACGGTACCGAGTTACCAAGGTCGTGGCATGCTTGTAATATGAAAAGGTACTATAGTTAAAAGCGAACTCTACTCCCTGATGTACTCTTTTCCCAACTTCATGATTTTTTTCCAAAATAAAAGGGTTTTTTCTGAAGGAGGATTTTTAACGAGGCATCACAGTAGAGACTAAGGGACAATAGACAATCAAAAATCCTTAGTAGCAGTAAAGAACCTTCACAAATAAATAAAGATCTTCTATAATATCTCTTATAAATTCCTTTTCGCTTTTCTTTCTTTCTACGAAATGCGCCGACTTAAGCTCGACAAAATGTGAAAATCCCATGAACCGACCTAGATGGTCGTCAGGATGAAACGACAAGGTACAAGTCGGTGTAAAGAGGTTATAAAAGTTGATCATGAAAAACTCGGAAACATTCCGATTCATAAGTCGGAAAAATCGAGCAGCAAAGAAAACGCATTGCAAAAATAACCTAAGTCATAGGAACTCAATAAATCTTGAGTATAAGGAATACCGAAAAGAGATCAGAAAACCCATTAAAAGTGCCAAAGCAAAAGACTGTCCCAAGTTCTTAAAGAAAAAAGAAACTTAAAAGGAGGGACAGTCAGCCAAGAAAAAGGAGTTTTCAAAATAAGGATTAAAAGGGGTTTTTCAAAACCTAAAAACAGAAAAGCATGCACACAAAAAGACAAAGAAAGGTAACTTAAACCCTTATCCAAAAAAGGGGTATTTTTGTTAACCTAAACCTTTTATCCAAAAAAAAGGGTATTTCTAAGTATTTTGTTTACGGCCTTAAAAGGCCAAGAAAAATGTCAACAGACCATCACCACCACATAAAAATAAATAAGTTTAAAAAAGAGGGGACCTACAGGCCGGGCCCCCATATAGCCACAACAAATTTTTTCAGCTAGGAAGGTCGTCACCACCAGAGTCAGGGAGATTAGTCGGAGCACCACCAAAGTCAGGGAGAGTGGTCGAAACGCCATCAGGGCCAGGAAGAGAAGTGTCCATAGGAGAAGAAGTAGAAGTTCCCGGAGCCTTCGAGGAACTCAGAGCATCCTTTGATCGGGGAGGGGACTCCATTATCCTTTGACCCCGAGTCTTTAGATCAGACTCGGTGACATAGCGAGGAGAGGGAGGAGAAACGATAGCTCCATCGACGACAATTTTATCCGGGTCCAAAGGAGAGAGATCCAGGTCGGGAGCAAGGACTCCGACCTGTTCCTTAAAAATTCTCCATGCTTCTTCAGCCCCGTCAGCAATGGAGTCCTCCAGCTTTGTATAGGCCTCCCGAGCCCTCATCAAATCCTTCTTCACCTCCACAAGATCCTCGAACAGACTCAAGTAACTCTCCTGCGCCTTTTCCCTCAGACCCTCCGCCATGGAACACTGGGCCTGCAGCTTCCTCTCCCTCTCCTGGAGACCATCCCTCTCTTCCTTCAACTTGGCGACCTCCTCCCTCAGCGCCTTCTCCTGCCCTTGATATAAGAGAAGTCTCCCCTCTAGCTCTTCAATGAACCCAGAGAGCTAAGAGGAGTCTTCTAAAAAGGATCAAGGAACTTTGTGCACATCCCCGCCACCCTGATACTCTCCTGAGCTAGAATGGTAAGGTGATTTCGTACAGAAGCATCATCCATACCTTTACGGGTATGAGGATAGATATACTTCCGAACAAATTGAGGCGCATCCACCTTGACCTCACCTTCAAAAGAAGAGCTAGACTCCAAGGTCTTGTGCTTCTTCTTTTCTGGCTCAGGGGAAGATCGGGGAGGAGGGGACGGCAGAGAAGAGGCTGAAGAAGAAATGATAATGGGCTGAGCAGGGGTCCCCAAATTGCGAGAAGAGGGGGGAGGGAAAGGATGTGAAGAGCTAGTTACCCTGGCGCTACCAACTCTGGCGCGGGATCTTGCCTTGGCCTCCTGAACTCTCTGGTAGGACTCCCTGAAATTCTTCTTTGCCATCTCTGTAAAAAATAATTAGGTAGCTAAAATCAGCAAAACAAGTCGGAAGAAACAAGTCAGAAAATACAAACACACAAAAAGCTACCTAGTTGTGTCTGGACAAAGGTCGGAGACCCCTGTAGAAACTTTTTTGTATCCAGATAAGGGGCCTTCCCCCATACTTCTCGGAGGAACCCCACGATAGCTGTCTCCACTTCGTCCAAATCATCCAAACTATATTTCTCACAGGGGGAGGCCTCCAACCAGTACAGAGGGAAGCGAGGGGAAGAATTCTCATCTAGAAAAAATGGATGGTGACCTTCTACAGCTTGAAATTTGAAAAAATAATTTTTGAAGTCATGAAACGATTTATCAAAAAGAGTGAAGACTCTCCGACCTTGTATAGCTCGGAAAGACACCCACTGTTGTTTGTTATTTTGCCCACTAAAAGGCTTGATCATGTGAAAGAGGAAAAAGAAAATCCTCGGAGAAGTCGAAAAATCTAAAGCATGGCTGATAAATTGGTAAATTTTCAAAAAACCCCAAGAATTATGGTGCAGTTGGGTGGGAGCAACATGACAATGGCGTAAAACAGCAATCTCAAAGTCGGAAAAAGGAAGAAAAATGCCCAGGCAAGTGATCATGCTCTCATATATATAGAAAAAATGAGGGGCTGCCTTAGAAGCCCTGCCAAAACAAACCCGGTCTTCCAGACCCGGGGCAATCAGTTCATATTTCGGCTCATTTTCATCAGAGGTGCAAAGCCTATAATGAGTGCGAAGATTGGTGATGAAGTCAGTATCAACAAAAGGTTCTTCCTCCAGAACCGTGACATCCACCCACTGAGCAAGGGTTTCTATAGAAGACATTTTTCCTAGAAGGGGTTAGTGAAACCTACAAAGGAAAAAGAAAAAAGGATCAAAAACAGGGTCTCTAAGGGGCCTGAAAATCAAACAAAATAGAATCACTAGAAGCCTACAAACCAACCCTCCTCTCTAAAAATAAAAACACGCAAATGAAAGCATTTTATAAAAAAGAGAGTAGAGGAGAACTAACCTTTGCTTGAAAAAGGATAGGGGCAAGATGAATTCCTTCGAACAAAAGCTTCTTCCGAACAGAAGAGAGGAAGTGTGAAAATTTTCAGAAACAAAGCAAGGAAAGAGAGGGAAAGTATTTATAAAAATGTTGGGGGGCATAATGGTAAAAACGGAAGCCATCATTTAAAGAGAAGCACCGTTCCCAATGTAACTGATCCCCGCGTATGAATACATAAATCCCTAACGGACGCGACGTTTGATTAGACGCGACTGTCGAGAATTTAAAACACATCGGTTCTGAAACATCACGTCGGTCCCCTATCAGGTCAGTTACGGTCCTGAGTTAAATACTCGACCCCAACTCTTAAAAGAAATTGGGCTCGAGTAAGGGCACTGCTTATATCCTGGCCCAACGCTAAGTCCCAGGTCTAAATGAAAGGCCCAACCCAAAGGATTGGGCCTCATCCTACACCGACCTTCCCTTGGAGAAGTCGGTTCTTAACATGTCTTGCCCTAAAGAAGTCAGGAACTAAGATTAGCTGGCAGATAGGCACTCATTCAAGCTAGTAACCGCCCCTAAAATCTCTCAACCCACTTCCAGGGGCCATATCTCAACTTTCCTAAGATAAAGGGACGGTTATCCATCTCAAAATGTGGAACTACTTCAACGGTGGTTATTGTTTCACCACTATAAATACACTGACACTCCTCAGGTATCACTAAGTCTCAATATTTCCTAAACCTGCTTACGCCCTTGCTGACTTAGGCATCGGAGTGTCTTTGCAGGTACTACCCCCCGCTCATTCGTACTCACAAGTCGGACGGAGGCCCAGAAGAGTGATCTATTGTGAAGGCTTCCCTCCTCAGACGATCGGGCCAACCTAACGAGTCCAGCCCATTAATCTCCGGTTACCCATCGTAACACTATTCACTTTTTTTATTTTTTTAATCAATCAAACAAAAAAAATTATTTTTTTACTAATTTTTTTCTCTTTTTTTTTCTTATCTTCTATTTTTACCTCAAATCAGGGAAGGATACATGAGAGGCAAGTGAAAGTTTGGCCCCCAATTTTTTTTTTAAAAATAGTAGCATGAACTAAGAAGTCTGACCCAAATAAAATATAATGATTTTTAAATTTTTTTTAAATCTCTAAATAGTAAACACTACAATCTCTTTCTTTATGTTCTTATTCTTTTTGACGCCTCATTTCGTTGTCATCTGTCAAGTGTCAAAGTCTTCAATCATCGTTAAATCAATTAAAGCAAATGTATTCATTACTCGTTCTATTTTTTATTTCTTTTATATAATTGTATAAAAATATTAATTAACAAATCATATTTTTTTACTATAAAATAATATAATTTTATTTTTTGGTATTCACATAGTTAAATGACTTATTTATCTTTAAGATTTATTTTCTCTCTTTCTTTTTATTTCTTTTTTTAGTGAAATTAATAGTGATTTAGTGAAAAAATATTGTTATTGATATTTAATTAATAAAAAATATTTAGACTTTATTTATTCATATGAGTATATAATTATTTGATTTTTTTTTTCAGATAAAAAAACTAGAACATTTTATGATGAGAAAGCAAAATAAAATTAATGCAATCTTTAAGAGAAAAGTTATTAATAATGTTAGAGTTCAAATAAGTCAACCTCTAATTTTATTTCACAAGAAGTTCAAGTAACTGAATTCTCTAATCTTACTCAAAATATACATCAACATGAAGGCAAAGTTCTAAGATTAGAAAGAGATGTTGATATCTCTTTACTAGAAAGGGATCCAGAAAAGCGACGTCCAATTTGGCAGTATAATGTCAATGAATATGATAAGATTCATAGAGCATACATAATAGTTGGGCCATACCAACCAACAAATATTAGCTATCCAGCTTCTGGTAATAACAATCACCGTCGATATTTTCAATTATTGGTTTAAAAAATTTTCAAGTTGGTTAGAATATTCACTAGAAAAAGATGCTGCTTATTGTTTGTCTTGTTACTTGTTTGGTAACATTATGGTGCTCGCAATGATGAAAAAAATGCATTTTCAGAGTTAGGATTTAGTAATTGGAAGAAAGTAAACAATGGAGCGAATTGTACATTTGTATGTCACGAGAGTTCTATTCTTAATTCTCCCCATAATTTATATGTAAAATCTTGTGATGATTTAATGTCTCAATCTAAGTATATAGACAAAGTTCTTGATAGGCATAATGATGAAACTATTACAAATAACCGCTTAAGGTTGAAGACATCTATTGATGTTATTCGATGGCTTGCATTTCAAGCATGTGCATTTAGAGGCGATGATGAAAGTCCTGGATCTTTGAATAGAAAAAAATTTATTGAGTTAATTAAGTTTTTAGCTTTTTGTAATCAGAATGTTAATAATGTTGTCCTTCAAAATGCTCCTAAAAATGCTCAATATATATCTTTTAGTATTCAAAAAGATATATTGCATGTCTTTACTAAAAAAGTGCGTGCAATAATTCGAGAAGAAATTGGTGATTCTAAATTTTGTATAATTATTGATGAAGCAAGAGATGAGTCAAAGCGAAAACAAATGTCTGTAGTTTTGAGATTTGTAGACAAGCACGGTTGTGTTCAAGAAAGATTTTTTGATCTTATACATGTTTCTGATACATGTTCTTTGACATTGAAAACAGAAATTTCATCAATTCTTTCTCGTCATAATCTTGATGCTCAAAATCTTAGTGGATAAGGGTATGATAAAGCTAGTAATATGCGTGGTGAATGGAATGGATTGCAAGCTCTATTTTTGAAAGATTTCCCTTTTGCTTATTACATTCATTATCTTGCTCATAGATTAGAATTAGCACTTGTTTCTACAGCCAAAGAAGTTTTCTATGTTCATCAATTCTTTTCAAAACTTACACTAATTGTGAATGTTGTGACTGTTTCTCCTAAATATCATGATCAGTTAAGGATTGCTTAAGCAAATAATGTTGTTAACTTAATTGCCAAGAATCAAATAGTGACAGGTAGTGAATTTAATCAAATTGGTACTTTGCAAAGAGCTAGAGATACTAGATGGAGGTCTCATTTAAATTCTGTATGTAGCTTTGATGAGCGGATAATTTATACGCTTTTTGGCATTGTTTTTAGTATGTTTTTAGTAGGATCTAGTTACTTTTAGGGATGTTTTCATTAGTTTTTATGTTAAATTCACATTTCTGGACTTTACTATGAGTTTGTGTGTTTTTCTGTGATTTCAGGTATTTTCTGGCTGAAATTGAGGGACTTGAGCAGAAATCAGATTCAGAGGTTGAAAAAGGACTGCTGATGCTGTTGGATTCTGACCTTCCTGCACTCAAAGTGGATTTTCTGGAGCTACAAAACTCGAAATGGAGCGCTTCCAATTGCGTTGGAAAGTAGACATCCAGGGCTTTCCAGAAATATATAATAGTCCATACTTTGGCCAAGAATTGATGATGTAAACTGGCGTTCAACGCCAGCCTTCTGCCCAAATCTGGCGTCCAGCGCCAGAAAAGGATCCAAAACCAGAGTTGAACGCCCAAACTGGCACAGAAACTGGCGTTCAACTCCACAAATGGCCTCTGCACATGGAACACTTAAGCTCAGCCCAAACACACACCAAGTGGGCCCCGGAAGTGGATTTATGCATCAATTACTTACTCATGTAAACCCTAGTGACTAGTTTATTATAAATAGGACCCTTTACTAGTCTTATTGACCATCCTGGATTGTATTTTGATCCTGTGATCACGTTTTAGGGGGCTGGCCATCTCGGCCATGCCTGGACCTTCACTTATGTATTTTCATACGGTAGAGTTTCTACACTCCATAGATTAAGGTGTGGAGCTCTGCTGTTCCTCAAAGATTAATGCAAAGTACTACTGTTTTCTATTCAATCCTTCTTATTTCGCTTCTAAGATATCCATTCGCACCCAAGAACGTGATGAAGGTGATGATTATGTGTGACGCTCATCATCCTTCTCCCTTATGAACGCGTGTCTGACAAACACTTCTGTTCTACATGAAATAAGCTAGAATGAGTATCTCTTAGATCTCCTAACCAGAATCTTCGTGGCGTAAGCTAGAATGATGGCGGCATTCAAGAGAATCCGGAAGGTCTAAACCTTGTCTGTGGTATTCCGAGTAGGATTCAATGATTGAATGACTGTGACGAGCTCCGAACTCGCGATTGCAGGGCGTTAGTGACAGACGCAAAAGGATAGTAAATCCTATTCCAGCATGATCGAGAACCGACAGATGAATAGCCGTGCCGTGACAGGGTGCGTGAGCATATTATTCACTGAGATGATAAGATGAAGCCATTGGCAAGGGTGATGCCTCCAGACGATTAGCCGTGCCGTGACAGGGCATTGGATCATTTTCCCGTGAGATGACCGAAAGTAGCCGTTGACAGTGGTGATGTATCACATAAAGCTAGCCATGGAAAGGAGTAAGACTGATTGGATGAAGATAGCAGGAAAGCAGAGGTTCAGAGGAACGAAAAGCATCTCCATTCGCTTATCTGAAATTCCTACCAATGATTTACATAAGTATCTCTATCCCTATTTTGTTATATAATATTCGAAAACACCATTATCACTTTATATCTGCCTGACTAAGATTTACAAGGTGACCATAGCTTGCTTCATACCAACAATCTCCGTGGGATTCGACCCTTACTCACGTAAGGTATTACTTGGACGACCCAATGCACTTGCTGGTTAGTTGTATCGAAGTTGTGAAAATTATGAATTAAGATCAAAGCACCAAGCTTTGGAGCCATTACCAGGGATTGTTCGAGCCTGGACATCACAATTTCGTGCACCAAGTTTTTGGCGCCGTTGCCGGGGATTGTTTGAGTTTGGACAACTGACGGTTCATCTTGTTGCTCAGATTGGGTAACTTTCTTTTCGTTTTCTTTTCAAAAATCTTTCAAAAATATTTTCAATTTCTCTTTTGTTTTCGAAAAAAATAAAAATGTTTTCAAAATTTTATTCAAAATTTTTAAGAATGAATTCTAGTGTTTCATGAAGCATGTGAAGCCTGGCTGGCTGTAAAGCCATGTCTAAATTCGTTTGGACTGAGGCTTCCAACCATCACTTTATACGACTGTAGGGCATGTCAGGCATGTCATGTCTGAATCACATGCTAAAGCTTGGCTGGCCATTGGCCATGTCTAGTGTTTTGGACTGGAGCTTTCATTGAAAGCTTGGCTGGCTAGTGAGCCATGTCTAATTCTTGGACTGAAGCTTTAGACTAACATGGCAATATTCCTGGAATTCATATTAAAAATTTTGGAATCCTTATTTTTTTTCTTTTTCATATAATTTTCGAAAAAAATCCAAAAAAAAAAAAATTTAGAAAATCATAAAATCAAAAATATTTTTCTGTTTCTTGTTTGAGTCTTGAGTCATATCATAAGTTTGGTGTCACTTGCATATGCATCTAGCATTTTTCGAAAATATCATGCATTCATAGTGTTCTTCATGATCTTCAAGTTGTTCTTGGTAAGTCTTCTTGTTTGATCTTGATGTTTTCATGTTTTGTGTCTTTTCATGTTTATCATATGCATTCTTGAATTCTTAATGCCTAAGCATTAAAGAATTCTAAGTTTGGTGTCTTGCATGTTTTCTTTGCATTAAAAATTTTTCAAAAATATGTTCTTGATGTTCATCTTGACATTCAAAGTGTTCTTGGTGTTCATCTTGACATTCATATCATTCATACACGCATTCATTGTTTTGATTCAAAAATTTCATGCATTGCATCTTTTTAGTGTTTTTCTCTTGCATCATAAAAATTCAAAAAATCAAAAAAATATCTTTCCTCTTTTCTCTCATCAAATTCGAAAATTTGGATTGACTTTTTCAAAAATTTTTAAAATCAAATTGTTTCTTATGAGTCAAATCAAATTTTCAATTTGAAAATCTTATCTTTTTCAAAATCTTTTTCAAAAGTCAAATCTTTTTCAAAATTCTTAATTATTTTCGAAAATTTCAAAAAAATTTTTCAAAAATTTTTTTCTTATTTTTATACCAAATTTTCGAAAATAACATAATCAATTAATGTTTTGATTCAAAAATTTGAAGTTTGTTACTTGCTTGTTAAGAAAGATTCAAACTTTGAGTTCTAGAATCATATCTTGTGATTTCTTATGAATCAAGTCATTAATTGAGATTTTAAAAGTCAAATCTTTTTCAAAAACTAATTTCTATCATATCTTTTCAAAAATATCTTCTCATCTTATCTTTTTCAAAAATATCTTTTCAAAATATCTTTCCTAACCTCCTAACTTCTTATCTTTTCAAAATTTGTTTCAACTAACTAACTAACTTTTTGTTTGTTTCTTAACTTTTTCAAAATCACCTAACTAATTCTCCCTTTCTAATTTTCGAAAATATCTCCCCCTTTTTCAAAAATTTCTTTTTAATTAACTAATTATTTTTATTTTCATTTTTGATTTCAAAAATTTTCGAAAAAATGCTAACAATTTTCAAAAAACCATTTTTCAAAAATCACTAACTCTTTTTCAAAATAAATTTTCGAAAATTTCCTCCCCCATCTCATTCTATTTATTCATTCATATCCTAACATCTCATCTCACCTCTCTTCCATCCTCACAGTTGTGTTTCTTCCATTACATCACATTCTTTGTCTCCCCCTCTTTTCTTCCACTCATAAAGGGATCCCTATACTGTGGTATAAAGGATCTTTATTATTATTATTATTTTTCTGTGCCTTCTTCTTTGTCATATGAGCAGGAGCAAGGACAAGAACATTATTGTGGAAGCAGATCCAGAACCTAAAAGGACTCTGAAGAGAAAATTAAGAGAAGCTAAAATACAACAATCCAGAGATAACCTTTCAGAAATTTTCGAACAGGAAAAGGAGATGGCAGCCGAAAATAATAATAATGTAAGGAAGATGCTTGGTGACTTTACTGCACCTAATTCCAATCTACATGGAAGAAGCATCTCCATTCCTGCCATTGGAGCAAACAACTTTGAGCTGAAACCTTAATTAGTTTCTCTGATGTAGCAGAACTGCAAGTTTCATGGACTTCCATCTGAAGATCCTTTTCAGTTCTTAACTGAATTCTTGCAAATATGTGATACTGTTAAGACTAATGGAGTAGATCCTGAAGTCTACAGGCTCATGCTTTTCCCTTTTGCTGTAAGAGACAGAGCTAGATTATGGTTGGATTCTCAACCCAAAGACAGCCTGAACTCTTGGGATAAGCTGGTCACGGCTTTCTTAGCCAAGTACTTTCCTCCTCAAAAGCTGAGCAAGCTTAGAGCTGATGTTCAAACCTTCAGACAGAAAGAAGGTGAATCCCTCTATGAAGCTTGGAAAAGATACAAACAGTTGACCAAAAAGTGTCCTTCTGACATGCTTTCAGAATGGACCATCCTGGATATATTCTATGATGGTCTGTCTGAGTTATCTAAGATGTCATTGGATACCTCTGCAGGTGGATCCATTCACCTAAAG